>NC_142786.1:2692500-3035000 GCF_988280905.1 Pimephales promelas | reverse complement strand
AATAAGAATTGTCAATTCGATTTAATGGTGACTTTAACAACATTTGCAAGCTAACTTATTTGGGAGAAACAGCAGAGGCATAAAATGTAGGATGCCACATTTTTGTAATTCATGGTGGTTCGAAGCGAGTGAGTCATTGACATACTAATATGTTTATAGATATCTCCACTGTAGGCCATCCGCATCTGCTTTGAAGCGATCTGTTTTAGAAATAAATGTGAATTGAAAGGAATCAGTATGTTTGTGCATCAGTATCATATTAATATGCAATAATTATTACATGCACTGATAATTCATTCGTAAAAAGTACTTAAATAGGTCCTGATTAGTATATAAAGTTTGCTTTAGAGATTCATGCAAAGCAAACAACTCAAAAACAAATTCTATTCAGCTTCGTTAATTGATATCGCTCAAAGAATTTAACAAAAGTTTGTTACATTTTCAAGCAAACTTATTTCAGAGGAACATGGAGGCATGAAATGCAGTATGCCTATTTGTAACGCGCGTTTGAAGGCGAGTGAGTCAGCGTGTCAGAATATGGAGCGTGTGCGGGCGGCTGGCTGTCACAGAGGCTTCTGTGAATGGAACATCATCACCCCCTCAAACTCACGGGTGCCCAGCACAGGGACCTCCAGTGTGACGTGCATCTGCTCTGCGACAACAGTTTGTGGGGGTTTGTTTGCACCAACTGAAATGAAACACGTGCCGTGCAGTTGGATCCAAAAGTCTGACACCAGAAAGTGCAACTAATTTTCCTAATGTATCCAGGCCCCCGGTGCAAGTTGTTGTTGTGGGCCCTGAGAATCATCACCTTTCTCCCCTCTATAGCGACAGCCCTGCATGAACTAACTAAATACTTCTAAAACATTTACTAATTTTACTTAAAGGGGTGATGAACTGAGAAATCTAAAAGGTCATCATATTATAGTTTCAGAACTAAAAACGTCCTTGTTAGTCCAATAAAAGCTTTTATTGACACCAGGCTCAGCAAACGACTCGTTTTTCAAAGTGGTGAACTATGACGTCAAAGAGGATAAAACACCACCCCCGCAGAAGAAGATCAACGCTTACTTCAACACGGCCAGTTTAGCCCCGCCCACCGATTCGCGCATTTCACGCATAGCTAAATAACATAGATTCCTACCTCGTGATGACAAACCGGATCGAGCTACTGAGCAATACAGAATATTGTGCAGCGCCTGGTTGTGGAAGAAGACAGTCGCTTCATAAGCTTCCAATAGGACTGCATGGATAAACTTTATTTTTAATGTCGTTCCAGCTAATGAGGGTAAAACATCATGCGTCTGTTCGCTTCATTTCACTGAGGATTGTTTTGTAAACAAGACTGGATTTGCAGACCGATTAAGAGTAAAGAACGGTGCTATATTGGATCTGACAGGAATGGCGCAACACACGGACTCTGGGTCGAACATGTATGGGCGTGTCATGCTTGTAATAATACTAGTGGAGCCAGTGGTCATGATCTCCAGCATGATTTGAGATGTTCCAAGAGCATCTTGTGCTTCAGTGAAAGCTGGGTCACATGGTCACATGATCAGTGTTACTAATTTGATTAGCGATAGTAGTCTTTTTCTTTACATTTTGGAAACTCCCCAAACTTTCTGTTTATCCACAGCTTTAGATGAAAAAAAAAAAATCCCAGATTTTCAGTGTGCCAGTGATCCCACTGTTTTGTGTGTGCTTGTTTTGGTATTTAAATATAGACTATAGAGTGAGATTGGGAGAAAGAGAGAGAGGGGGAGAACGCATATATATATATATATATATATATATATATATATATATATATATATATATATATATATATATATATATCCAGCGTGATGCTGTTCGCCCCCTATTCTTCGTCACCAGCACACGTATCATGCGTCCCTGTGGGCTTGTTGCTGGAGGAAGGATAGAACAGAGAGTCACCTCTTCCACCTTCATTAAAGTGCTATTCTCAGGGCTGACCTTTCTCATTAAGTGATGTGTCATTTGTGAACACAAACACCCGTGGACGTATTGCGAGACGCTTTGAACATGGGTTAAAAATAGCCGAGCAGAATTATTTGTGTTTTTTGGTTGTGATGTCTCAGGGAGGCTTGGCACGGTTTTGGCGTAACATTGAGTGCATTGCTTTTTGCAACCTTATATATTTAAGCAAATATACTTATTTATTTAAAGAAAATAATGCCATCAATTATTGTGAGAACAACCAAAACATAAATTAATTAAATTAGTTTTAGCACAAGAACTGTGATAAAGGCTGGTTTTAATGCAATTCTTATTGCTATTTTGGAAAAGTTTTGATTAGTTGGTTTGACATGTGACAGATTGAACTGCAATTATACACTGTAAAAAATATTGTTGGTTTAACTTAAAAAAAGTAAGTAACCTGGCTGCCTTAAAATTGTACGTTTATTGAAATGGAAAAATTGAGTTAATACAATGAAGGAGATTGATTTAATCATCAGAAACTCAAAATATTACGTTATTTGAACTATATAAATTAAGTTGGTTTGACAAAAGAAAATATGTTGTGATTACAAATCATGAAAATATTTTTTTACAGTGATAGATGACTAAGATGACTATTTTTTTACAGTTTATACACTGTAAAAAAATATTGATGGTTTAACTTAAAAAAGTAAGTAACCTGGTTGCCTTAAAATTTTAAGTTCATTGAACTGGAAAAAGTGAGTTAATACAATGAAGGAAATTAATTTAACCATCAAAAACTCAAAATTATATGTTATCTGAACTAAATAAATTATTTAAGTTGATTTGACAAAAGAAAATATGTTGTGATAACAAATCTTGAACATATATTTTTACAGTGTATATATATATATATATATTGCACTATTTTATATTTATATATAAACCAGCATGAAAAAATATAACCTTAAACTTTATTTAAAAAAAAATATTTTCATCACCTTGGAAATTCTAGTTTATTATTGGTGGTCGTATTTTTTTATTCACTACACTGTAATAATAATAATAATAATAATAATAAAACAATAATAAAAAACAAAACAATTAACAATATATTTAATAGTGCACAAACTGCCATAAAACAACTTTTATTTGCACTGATTTTCTGTTTGAACACAAAATGAACTTGATTCCCTCCTAAGCTCCTCCTTCGTACTGCAGCAAACCTCAATAGTCTGATAAAGGAATTATGGAATACCTAGAGAAGGGTGGATATCTCAAATATTACTCATTTTAAATGCAATATTAAACAACTCAACGCTGACAGTGACATCAGTTCCCGTTTCCCCTTTATAAACATCAGTAGCCTTTTAAAACGAGCATAATCGGTGCTTTCAGTTTTGCATGACTGTGTAACATTACATTTCAAGCGTTACATTTCAGATATGATTTTGCGTATCATCACTACATCGCAAACACACTCTGTGCTGCATTCTCCATTGTTTGCCTGGATATGTGCGGGAAAGCCCAGCGCTGGTTGAGGGGCACAACGTGACCTAACAAACAAGGAACCTCCGGGAACACCGTCAGTCCTGAACTATGCGCACAAGGGCCTGGTCTAAGGGGTTCCGCGAGACACGACACTTTGGAAATGACGCTCAAAATGTGTTTTTTGGCAAGTTCTGCTCGGTAAAGGCGCAATCATTTCGTGTAAATGTGACGTTTCTAACGAACGTTGACAAAAATAGTGACTCGGATAGAGCTCGGCACGTTTTATTCAACTGGTCCATCGGCCGTCAGGACACTCCCTGAGCGCGTTTGCTCGGCTTGGGAGGCGGAGACGGGACCCCCGTTGACGTCAGTGGGCCTGTCGGTTTCCTGCAATAGAAAGTGAGAGAAGATAGAACGAGAGACAGGAAAAAAACAGACCTCTGACCGTTGAAACCCTTGACAACAGTTCATACTGCACCTGTAAGTACCAAAAGTTAAGAAATACACGCGTCTTAATAAGCGTTTGGACGCATGGTCCAGTGCGCTGCAAACGCATGCGGTGCGTAAACGCATCTCCAAGTGCTGTTGTTTTGGGACAGTGTTTCCAAAAGATTTGATGGGTTGTTTCAACTTGTGAGCATGTTTGTGTGAGTTTAATGCTGATTTTGACTGGTGTCGGTCGCTCTGTTACTGAGCCGGCCCGTGTTTTGTATCTCGCCGAGAGCGCACGTCTCCAGAATCCTAATACACGGGGTGTAAATGTTTATCAAGCCCGCAACGCTGTTGGAGAGAGTCGCCGAAGCACCGACCGCGACGGCAGGTAAGCGCCAAAACACCTTTCCAAAACCATGGGATGCAAACCACCGCGTTTCGGATGCGTCCTCGGCGGGTTTAAAGGGAATTTTGTTGTCGAATTAGGGAAGTGTTTCTTGTTCATGTCCTGTTGCAGAGGGGTTTTCCCCGGCTCCGCCCTCTTCGTGTGTTTCTTAAAGGCAGTAATGCGCCATTCATCCTGTACGCACCTGGATTTGGCGCTGAACTGTGGCATGTTCGCGCAGTCGCTTTTTCTTGGAGAAGGTGATGGTTTTGTAACCGTTAGGTTCGGACACATGGTGACTCATCGCATGCGGGTCTTATAGGCTGTAAGCATGTCAGATTGGCACCGGCATGGTCTGTCTTACAGGAGCAACCCCTGTTTAGTGCCATTTCTTTCTCTTTTTTTTTTTGCCAGTGCATGCATGCCAAGTGTCCCATCATCTGCAGCACAGTTTCTGTTGGCACCGTTTCGCCGATTTCAGGGTGTTTCCTAATGACTTGATTGACAGATTCTTTTAACATTTTGCATTTATGTATTTGACAGATGCACGGCAAGGCATGCGTTTTATTAGTATGTGTGTTCCGTGGAAATCAACCATCTGACCTTGGCATTGCCAGTCCTATTTATTATGAGTTGAACCAAGAAACAAAGAAAGAAAGAAAAAGAAAATACGGCGCCTCAGCAGTAACATTGTAACGTTCCAATTCTGCAATTATGTCATATATAAATCATTCGTAACATTGTAACATTCAAATATTTAAATTCTGCAATAGCATTATTTCAGAATGTGAATGTTATTTTCAAATGACACAGTAACATTCTAACTCTGAAACAATGTAAGGTTCAAATTGCATTAACAATGTAATATTCACATTCTGATACAATGTAACGTCCTAATTCTGCAGTAACATTACAATTATGAAATAATGTAATATTCAAATCCTGCAGTAACCTTGTAACATTCAACAGTTACATTTTAAAATTCCGATTCTGCAAAAAATGTCATTCAAATTCTGCAGTAACATTCAGATTCCAAATTAAGTTAACATAATCAAATTCTGCACTAAAACACTGCAACAACATATTATTCCAATTCTGCGATTGGCTAGTTGAGATTAAATACTTTTGAAAAACGGCCATGACCGCAGTTTAATATACATATACAGGATTTTGCTGATTATTTTACTCTTCTTATAATTGAGAAACTACATGGAATATTATTACTTTCAAAAATATATAATATATATATATATATTAATTAAAATATTATGTGTTGATTTAAAAAATATAGTCACATTATAAATCTACATTTAAGATCATCCGGACAGTCCTGAAAAAAAACTGTCCCTCTAATCAAACGCACCTAACTATTAGAGGTGTCTTGAAATGGATGCGTCAAATAGTCCAAAATGTGCTTTTGCAGGGGGGCTTACTGGATCCGAGTGTGTGTGTGAAACCTAGTGCATGCGCTGTGTGTATAAGTGTGTATGCTCAAATCCTCAGGGAGGTGATGTCATTGCCGTCGAGCTGCACTCGGTGGGAAATCATACACACTCGTAGTAAGCGTTATGTAATGTGTTGAGACTGAATCTGGCACTCGCTGTGACTGGATGCTAGCGGGATGCATGGGCGAGGCATGTCAGATGGAGCTGAGAAACATATAGAAACAAAAACCTCCTAAACGTTGAAACAAAGAGCGTCTTGTGTAGAATGTGGGGAGGGAATGCATCTATTCCTGCAGAGCCAAAAAACGCATTTGCCATTTTGAGAGCTGCAGTTTTAAAAAGTCTGGTGATTTTTTTTTTTTTTTAGTCAACATTAGTGGCGAGAGGATATATATCAACCAGGCCGATTAATTGGCTATTAATCTGCATGGATAGAGTATGAATTTGAGTAAAATATTTGCTAATTGGATATTAGCATCTGCCAACTTAAGCTTTAGATTTCAGTAAAGATCTGCCATTAAAAATGTATCAGTTAACACAAGTCAATCTCTTCTGGTCTAGCCTACTTTCATTGCATTTATGATTTGTATTAGAGCCGTTCACCCCGACACCATAAAGAAAGCATTAGAGGGATGTTTTGAATGGGCATTGCTCCATTATTTTCATTAATGTTGAATTAACCTTTGTTTTGCATTATTCAGAATTAAATTTATTAGTCTTTTAAATCACAATTCATTCCAACTGTGCTTAGCTTTTTAATGTTAATGGAAGTATTTGGTTTCAATATAAATATATAAAATCATTTTTTAGATGCTATATTTTATCTAACACATTATGAAGTAATTCAAGAGAATTGTTGTGGGCCATTTTTGTTGTGCTGTATGGCTAAAGTGTCAGTATACAACTTGGTAAATATTTATAAATATGTTTAATTGTGAAATGATTCTGAATTTTGATTCTGTGTGAATGCAATGTCAATGCATGGATGGCAACACACCATTTAGATCAGAAATCGGATTCCTGCACCACATATGCGTATCTGTGTCAGTCCATCTGAAAAATCACACGAGTGAGTCGTTTCCAGCAGCGAGAATGTGTGTTTGTGGCCTGTTTTGCGTTTGCTTGAGTTTATTTGTCTCTCATCCATCCCAGATGTGCAGAGGGTGTCTTTCCTGTGCGGATTAGGAGATTGTCGATCGCCCGCATTCCATCCTGCATCTTTCCATACGATGTTTCTCTGAGCCTGCGGAAAACCACCCAAAATGCCACGCACCAAGCAGAACAACCCCAAAAACCTGAAAGGTAAGTGTTTGTTTATTGGGTCGCCCCTTTCACAGGTGTCGGGACGTTTCGATGCGTTCGCTGTTAAAATGTCTGATATGTTTGCATATTTAGTGCATTTACGTGGCTTGGACAATTTGTTTTGTCGGCTGTCAAATGACAGTATTAACACACTTATTTTCCACAGATTAGTCAGTCATCGAGATTAAACTGGTGGTTTCAATTCAACGTGTCTTTCAAAAGGTTTCTAGAAATTCTAATTTGACGACATTGTAAAATCAGTTCACAAGCACCGTTTCCGTATTCCGCGTTGATCAACTTCCTGTTGTGGAATTGTGTGGTATTAGAGGGAGGGGCGTTCTCTTATTCTATAAATAATTTATTAAAGAATCAATATTTATTGATATTTTTGCTCTGTTTTCCTGAACGAGGAAAGCATTGAGTTTGCTAAATTGACGTTTAAGAGTACACTAGAATGTAGACGGTGTCTGTTTAATTACAGCTAGCGGTAATTTATGTTATAATTCATCTCTGTGATTCAGTTCCTGTTATTTTCATAGAATTAAAAACGTACTCGCCATAGTTGAGCATGTTGAAACCCAGATTTTGGAGTGTTTGGATAATCATCGCTTTGAGCTTGGACAAACAACATGAATAATTTAGTTTGATTACAGAACACTAGATCCACTAGAGACGCCCGTGACTTTCCCCAATATTGGTATTATTAAGTGAAGTGAGGAACAAACAATAAAAAAGTCCTATTTTTTGCAAGGAAATGGCCATAATGATTATTTTTTGATAAAAAACAAGTTTACGGAGTTCGTTTTAGTAGTAAAAACGAGTGTAATTTTAACTGTCAAATATTGAGAAAAAAAAACAAAAAAACATTGTTAATTGTTAACAGTACCTGTACTATACAGAGAAACACTGTAAAAAGTCTAATCAGACATTTCATATAATGTTTCAGTAATGCTGTTTTTAGACGTTTAAATGGCAAATGAAATGAAAAACTGAAAACTGACATTCCCAGAATTCTCTGTGTCACTTTACATTTGAAAGAATTTCGTTTAAATAATTGTTTCTTAATAGTTAGCTGTGCACATTTGGGTTTTGTTACATCTTTGTAATGAATGTTTATTTTAGTGTCATTTGTGTTACCATGATGGTGTTTTGTGTTTGCATGAACTGTGAAACGATTAATCATGATTAA
This sequence comes from Pimephales promelas, assembly GCF_988280905.1. Lineage (NCBI taxonomy): Eukaryota > Metazoa > Chordata > Actinopteri > Cypriniformes > Leuciscidae > Pimephales > Pimephales promelas. The sequence continues at coordinate 3,026,815 of NC_142786.1, read as the reverse complement.
TCGCATCCAAAATAAAAGTTTGTGTTTACATAATATATGTCTGTGTAGTGCGTATAATTATTTTGTATATATACTGTAAATACACACACATGCATTGTATATTTTTAAGAAATATTTGCATGTATATACTTTTTAAAATTAATATTATACATAAATATAAATATTTGATGTATTAATTACACATTGTTTTTAAATATATACATGCATGTGTGTGTCTATTTATATATACACAAAATAATTATACACACTACACACATATATATTATGTAAACACAAAATGCGATTAATCACGATTAATTGTTTCACAGCCCGGTAACACTTTACAATGTGTTACGTGTGCACTAATAAGCTTAACTAATGCACAGATAATACTGAATTAATGTGTAACTAATGATTATTTAAGCTATTCATTAATGATTACCACATTAGGAACTAATTAATAGTCTGTAAGTTTAATGTATTAGTTCATACATGAATTGTTATTAATTAAATATGTAATTGTGGATTAATTCCATAATAACTCATTTTTGTAACTAATAGTGTTAATTACCAGAATGAGACAAAGCCTTGTATTTCAACTTCCAGGTAATATGACAGGTACACTAATATGCATTAATACATGATTAATTACTTTAGTGTTAGTTCAAATTCATGTGCAAATTACTACAATTACTAAATGACTAGTTAATAATGATGTGCCCCATCAAGTAAAGTCATAGCATAATGATACCTTTGAAGATCATTAGCTAATGTTTAATTAAAGCAGACAGCTGGAAGTTGAAGTGCATACACAATGACACATTGAATTAATAGCAATCCATCTATTACTTAATCTATTAATCATATTGACTCTTTATTAGTTGCTGTAATGGTTTAGTTCTTCATTAGTTATACATTAACTCATGATTATCTGTGCATTAGTTAAGGATGAATTAATGCACATTAGTGCACCTGTATTGTAAAGTGTTACCCACAGCCCTAATACACAAAGACAAAACACCATCGAGATAATACGTATTAAACTAATACAATAACCTTTACCTGTGATATAAAACACTGTAATTACTGATAACAAAAAATGAGAAGACACTAAATTATTTATGTTAAATATAATCATTTCAACGCAACGCAGGACCTTCTGGGAATGTCATATTGTATCTCATAGTTTTTACTTTTACAAAGTTATGCAAAGAGTTAAAGCAATGTAAAAAAACATATGTTGTCATGACTTATTGATCATATCGTTGTTGTTTTCTGTAAAAATCTTTAGTGTGTTTAAGGTTCTAAGCAATTCTGGAGACAATCAAGAACTTTATTAACTTTATTTTTGCTTGTCATTTAAGATGTGGAAAAATAGTATTTGTACAGAATCAAAGTGTAATTAATTAGAATCTAATCAAATGAAAGTCATGCATAGTGTGGCATTTGGCTGTGTGAATGAAAATGGCTGTTCAGCAAAGCATAAAAGAGAAAGAAAAATGCCAGAACATGGAACTAGAGGATTCCCTCCTTTGTGTTGTGTTGTGTGTCTGTGTTATTGATGTCATGGATACTGAGGTGACCTCTGTCTGTCAGAACACACCCTTATGTCATAATCGAGTCAGATGGTCAAAGATTCAAATCATAAAGCTTTCATTGTTCTTGAGGTCGCCGTGTTTTCTAGCGTGTTGAAATCATCGCTAGGTGCAGACTCTGTGTGTGTCTCGTGACTTTAGAGCAGGAATGCTTCAGTGACGCAGTTTGTGGGTAAACGGGCAGGAAGTAAGGAACCTCTTCCATCTTTTGCTCTCAGTGTTTACTCTTCTGAAACAGCTGGTCTCCAAACACACACACGCATTACGTCGTGCTCACCTGCTTTTCACTGTTTATCAAATTATAAACCAGTCAGGTCCTAAGTTAAGATGTGAAATGGTACACAAGCACAACTGTCACAAATGTATTTTGTTGCCATTTTGCATCTAAACCTTTGGACATTGCACTCTATTAATATCTAAGGAATAATTAACCAATTTGTTTACTCACCCTCACACTTTTATCAAACTCGTATGCCTTTCATTCTGCAGTGGAACAAGACTTCACACAGGTCTTTCATTTTAAATGACCATTCATGTTAAGTTTTTAGCTGCTAAACAGGGCTTTCAAGTCCAACTTTTGACTCACTATTAGAGTATAATAAGTAACTTGAACTGTTACTCACAGAAAGTGATTTTAAATGCTTTAATGGTGATTTGTGCATTTTTTTAAAGCTTATTATATGTAGTCGCTATGAACTGTTGATTTATTGTGAAAAGCTATGTGAAAATACTGGTCCTCAGGGACAAAATAACAACATTCAGGTTTGAATAGAAAGTAAACGATGGCAGAATTTTTATTTTGGAGTCAGTGGTTTCTTTTAAACTTATAGAAAGGTTCAAGGAGTGTTTTCATAAGTTTTGAGTGTTTTCAAAAATCAGTCCAGTGAGTTTTCCGCTAGTAAATGTCCTTTGAATAGAGCATGAGGTGTTGGGCTGGGAAAAGGATTAAAGTCGTGAAATTTCAAAGTCAGCTTATTGTTCATTGAGCCGGTGCATGACTTCACATACATTTACTGTTTGAAAAAGAATTTGGAGTGAAAACTAGAGTAAATTTGTGAAAATAGTATTACAATTTTAAACAACTTGTACATTTTAAAATACTCTAAAAAAATGTTGAGTTGTTTCAACCATTTGTCAAATGTGGACAAACCCAGCTGTTGGATTATTTTTATAACATTTATTTTAATAACATTTTTAACCCAACGTTCTGGTTTGTTCATATTTGACCTAAAATTGGGTTAAAAACAACCCAGCATTTTTTAGAGTGTAATTTATTCCTGTGATAAAAGCTGCATTTTCAGCATCACTACACTGTAAAAATGAATATGCTTTATCTAATCAAAACAATTGTGGCAACAGATTACAAGCAATGTTATTAATTAAATTTAACAAATTAGAATTGAGTAATAATTAATCAAATGAATTCCTTAAAAGTTAACCATTTAAAATGAGTAAAACTTACAAAAACAACCCCAAAAAAAAACATATATTGAAGTCACCATTATGGTGATCAGTGTTTGTTTTAAAATTACGGGTTTCTCCGGTTTGTTAACATCAGGTGTCTTCAATGTTGGCAATATAAAATAAGAGTTCTTAATTAATCTGACGTCTGAGATATTTTTGTAAAATTTTTGGATGTAGACTTTGCTTATTTTAAATGGTTAACTTTTAAGGAATAATTTGATTAATTATTACTCAATTCTAATTTGTTTAATTAATAATATTGCTTGTAATCCGTTGCCACAATTCTATTGATTAGATAAAGTGTATTCATTTTTACAGTGTAGTCCAGTCTTCAGTGTCACATGATCCTTCAGAAATCACGCCGATTTGCTGCTCACGAAACATTTTTGATTATCGATGTTGAAACCAGTTAATAATAAATATTTGTAATTGGCTTAAATTTTCATGTTTGCTCAATATTTGGTATCTTTAATATAAGGTGACGTAGTTGTACTTGTAAATTATACATAATTACAAGTAACTAAACCTAACTGTAACTCCCACTTAATTTCCACTTCAACAAGTACTAGGGAGTACGGTTACACTTTATTTCGATAGTCACTTTAGACATTCTACTAATTATAAGTAACTTTTCAACTACATGTCAACTAACTCTCATTAGAGTATTAGTATATTATAGTAGACTGTCAGTAGACTGTTAGGTTATGGTTAGGTGTTAGGGTTCGGGTTAGGAGAATAAGTTGACTTGTAGTCGCCAAGTTACTTAGAGTCAGTTGAATGTCTGTTGGGGGACCAACAAAATAAAGTGTTAGCAGATATTAAGCTGACAGTCAATTAATACTCTAATGACAGTTAGTTGACATGTAGTTAAAAAGTTACTTATAGTTAGTAGAATGTCTAAAGTGGACTATCAAAATAAAGTGTTACCGGGAGGGCTTGTTGATAATTAATATTACTCAGTACTTATCTGTCAAGTACGTCACCTTAAAATTAAGTGTAAAAATTAAGTGGGAGTACTTTAAAATTAAGTGGGAGTAAAATTAAGTGGGAGTACTTTAAAATTAAGTGGGAGTAAAATTAATTGGGAGTACTTGTTGATAATTAATATTACTCAGTACTTATCTGTAAGTACGTCACCTTAAAATTAAGTGTAACCTACTATTTTTTGTGTGGAAACAGCCACATATAATAGTTTTTGTAACTACAGTTTAGTTTTTTCCCTATAGGCAATCCCGCCAAAATGATTTGCACACAAACAAATAGGACTTATTACAATTATGTATAAATAAAAGTCCTTTTTGTATGTGTGCAAATAATTTTGTTGGGTTTACTAATATATGTAAATGAGTAATTTCCTTCCGTGAAACACGTTGTGCTTCCCGACAAAATGCATTTGTTGTTTATTTGCATGCAGGGCTGTAGTATAGGGGCCTCGGCTGTTGCTGAAATCCCGTTCGGCCCCTAGAATTGTCACCACCTTTCGCCCTGTTTGCATGCACAAATGTGGGTGTTATATTGAATGCATTGCACTTGTGTGTCCCAGTAACATCATTTTATAATGGTGTTGTCTGCACAGTGACCGTAGGCGGTGAAATTGCGGCGTGCCAATGCAGGAAGTTTTCTCCTGTGGGTCTTCCTCTACTTCTCATTTCTGAAGCGCCATTAAAACACGTTCTCTGTCTGAGACATTGAATTAACCTGCTCTCAGGCAAACACACTTCGCCCACACACAGGTGGTGCGGCTTGCAGACTGTTGCAGCTCGTGTTCGTGGGAGATGACCGCAGAACACTGAAATGGAAAAGCCCTATTTAGCGCAGCACAGTAATCATGCGAGAGGCGCTGGTGGCGTAATCTGGAACGTCCCTTTTGAAGCTGCAGGGGTAAATGTTTTACCCAGAATGCCCATCTTGACTGCATGACCTGGCAAACCTGTTAATAATCGACTCGCGGGTTTGTCCGCTGACCTCCCGAGGGTCCAAACGTGCGCGGGGTGTGATTGTGTAACCCGGGCCGTCGCTGATAATCTCAGGTGTCAAGTATGTTGGGCTTCTCACGGCAATGATGGATGGGTCCATTCAGAGTTGTCACTTTAAATTGTTTTTCTTTGTGTTCTGTCTCTATTCAGTCAATCGGCGCAGGAAGAGACTAACCTCCTTTAGGAATAACGCGGAGGAGAGACGCTCATAGTAGCGGTGTCGGTTTATGAGATGGGGGAGTTTGATTCAATGTCCTCTTGTATGGTTGAGCCAAGTTTGACGTCAACCAAACACTGTAGGAGTATATATCTGTAGACATGCAGTATACGGTTTTGGGTTTGACATTTCAGATGGCCAAGTTTATAGATCTTCACATGTGAAATGATTAACGGGACTTTGCTACACTCGTTTACGATTTCCTGGTGTGAATGACATTGTGATAAGCATTTATTAGGGCCCGAGCACCGATGGTGAGAGGACCCTCTTGGAATTGCTCTGTTTATTCTTCTTCTTCTCCAAGATGAATCATATTTTTTAGGGCCTAAACATGCTTGAAAACTCACAAAACTTTGCACACGCGTCAGAATTGGCGAACATTTACATCTGATATGGGTTTCAGAATTGGGCCGGGCGAAATGGCTCAATAGCGCCACCTATAAAGGTATTACGCAGTGCGCTTTCCACTACATTTCACGTACATGTACGAAATTTAGTATTATGTGCAACATATGGAGAAAAAGAATTATGAATGAACTAGTTAATTTTTTGAAGTATGATCTATGAACTGAACTAATAGCCATAGCTGTCAACCCTCCCGTTTTTCCGCTTTTCTCACGTATTTTAAGCTCTTTTACTGCTGTCTTCCCATAGTATTTTTTTAGTATTTAGTATTTTCCCGTAAAATATCCCGTATTTTTACGCTCTGACTGTGTGAGACGTACAAGCTCAGACAGATTTGGCTTGAAGTCATTCATCCTCTGATGCGGCGCCGTGCGCGCTGTTACAAAAAAGCTGTGAACGCACAGCCAAGTGAAACGAGGTCTTGCCGGTCTTGCGCACCGAACTTGTCGCTTTTGCCGCGCTCGTGCGGACGCGTCGAGTATAAACAAGGCATCACTCCGTGTCAGCGCACTCTGATCGGTAAAGGTGGACGGACCTCTCCCGAATCATCTCCAGCACTCTCCGATGCAGCACTAACTCCGCCTCCGTTTCCCTCGTAACCTGATATTAGTATTTAAACATTCTCTATGATCATGTTTTTTTAAATGACACACTGTCCCTTTCTCACACACACCCACACACACTCTATCTCTCTCACACATATGTAAGCTAGTTATAAACTCTTTAGACTTTTAATGATTAGTGCTTTATTTTTAAAGTTTGTGGGTAAGAATCTTGTAAAAAAAAAAAAAAGCCCTTATTTTGGGGATGGATTCTGGAAAATCTCCCTTATTTTCAATGTTCAATGTTGACAGCTATGTTTGGAGCGTAGCCCTGATTTTTTATGTATTATTTGTTGGATAATGCAAATAAATTAGCATTTCCATTCCATTCATTCTTTGTGGGAAATCTGCGAAATAGAAATGGACATTTTAGCCACTGAGGGATTTTCACATTGAGAATTTTGTCTTGTGACTTTTTTTTAAACATACATATTTAAATGTATTCAGTAAATATGATGAAGTGGGGTTTTTTGCATGTCGTCTTACTAAATAATTTTTTTTTATTCATGTCAAGCGTTCAAATGCTTAATGCAATATCCCCAAATCTGCATAAATACACTACTATTCAAAAGGTCGAGGTCATTAAGATGTTTTTATGTTTTTGAAAAGTAATCAAAAGACTAGTAAAAACAGTAATATTGTGAAATATTATTACAATTTAAATTAGCTGTTTTCTATGTGAATATAATTTAAAATGTAATTTATTCCTGTGATCAAAGCTGTATTTTCAGCATCATTACTCCAGTCTTCAGTGTCACATGATCTGTCAGAAATCACTCTAATATGATGATCTGATGCTCTTATTGTTATCAATACTGAAAACAGTCGTGTGTGTTTTCATAGTACAATGAACTGTTTTATTTCAAAAGGTCAAAACATTTCTCATCATGTGACCTAAATGTAGTCCTGTAATTCACTTTAGTTTTACGCATCTGTTTAGCGATGATGAGATATTTGACTGTTGTGTGTTGTTTTTCCCCAAAGGGCACATATTGGCTTCGGTTCTGACATCAGAGGTCAAGAGGTCAGGCTTGGGGTTAAGAAGGGGTCTTGAACTCAATGTAGGGCCTGGATTCTAGTCTGTCTGATCCCAGAGACAGATCCTATGAGTTGTTTCAGTCTAAAGTTAAATGGTTTTGGCATCTCTGTTCTTTTTATAGCATTTCAAACGTAAAGCTGCAGTGGCAGCTGATGTAAAATCAGCATAGTTAGGCTGTCCATCCATTCATGCTAATATACACGTCAATCTGTTATGTCATGAGAGCATGGTTTTTCAGGTCGCGTTTAAAGGCCCGATCTCAAAGAAAGTGAATATTTTAATGTGAACAATACGTGAGATGGAAATCACAGCAATGGACTCCTATGTATTCATGCTGGCATTTGACAGAACTAGGTTTTTTCCCTTTTCTAACTTCTGCTTCCTCCTTTTTTTTCTAGTTGTTTCGCTAACCTTTCGCTAGCTAAGCTATTATGCTTATCCTGCGTCTTTTAGTGTTTGGTTTTCCTGTTCTTTGCGGTTTGCGTAATGACTTTGCTGAAGTTGCATTGTGACCCCTATAATAATGAAAGTGAATTTGCTTTTTCATTGTTTTTAAATATTATCTTGCTCTTTTAAAATATGGTTGTTATTATTAAAAATAACAGTATTCAAAAAATTTCTGTTTTTAATATTCTGAATTAAAAAAAAAAAACATAGTATACATTGTAAGGATACTGTACATGTTATGAATTTAATTTATGCTTATTTAAATGTAATGGATGATTCTATTATTGTATTACATTCAATTTAGGGTGAAATATGAGCTTAACAGCTTAAATCAACTAAACATTGTACACTATAGATTCATATAATTTAGTTTTGTGAAGATGTGGATTAAATGAAGTTCAGACCCTGACAATGTTGATAAATTCTGCATCTGAAATCGAATACTTCCATACTATATAGTAAGAGAAAAACAGTACGCCAACAGAGTTGTACATCTCACTTGATGGACACTGTAAGTGTGCCTAGAGCCAGACCGATATATCGGCCGATATTAGACATTTTCCAAAATATCGGTATCGGCAGTTATAATGGCCGATAAATGAATATTTAAAAAATAGAATAAAAACGGACGAAACACGCTTTAATCATCTCTCCTTAGCCTGTTATATTGAAAACGTATGTTTTACAATTTGCAGTATGATGTTATCTATTGCTAAATTATGGCTCATCATAGACTAGCTAACCACAAAGCTAGCTAATGCCACTATCATCAGTGGAAGACCGCTAACGTTAACATTAATGAGCTTGGAAACCACAATGAACGTTTTCTGCCTAAATAAAGTAATGATTACTGTTTTTATAACTAGGATATCTCTAGTTACAGTCCCTGCATTGTAAAATGTAAGTTATACTTGCGAGGAGTGAACATTTAGACATAGAGAAAAAGTATCAAACGTATCTTGTGCATAAAAGTTAGCTTTTCTTTTACACGTGTGTGAAATCCAACAATATTTAATAAAAAAAAATATCGGCCGATATATCGGAATATCGTATTTTAAAACCCAAAAATATTTGTATCGGCCTTCAAAATCCTTTATCGGTCGGGCTCTAATGGACTCGGTAGAGGATTTATGAATGAAAGTGAAGCAACACAACTGACGCTGGTAGGTCACATGATATTAAAAAAACATTAAGGAGGAACCGGATTTAATTCATAGTACCCGTATTCATACTATATAGAGCGTACTTTTTTAACGGCCCAAATTCAAGGACCTATTCTGAGACAGTATGCGCTTTCAGACGTACAGAAACTCGATCTCTCAAAGGAGACGCTGTGATGGAGTTTTATTGAGGCTTTCGATTTTTACCTGTTGTGTCAAGCTTATTAAAGCAAACCAGTATTTCCACACTTTACTGTACAGTTTGAATATGTGAAACTCTTGCTGTTTTCTCTCTCTCTCTGACTCGCTCTCCTCGTTCCCTGCGGCTGGGATCACCCTCCGTTTTAGCAACAGTAACTAAAACAGATGCGCAGCAACAGGTTTGGCCATGTCTGTTTGGCTCCCTGCAAACCTTGGAGAAATTTAAGAGTGTGACAGAGAGTGAACAAAAAACTGAATGTGAGAGATTGTTTTTTAGTGACGTACTGTATGGAACAACTGTGTATTATCAAAACCTCTGGTCAGTAAAGATCTTGAAAACGGCTTGTACGTATAATGAAGGGAAAGGTATAATTCTGCGCTTTATTTCTTTAAGGAATTATTCTTTTCCCCCCCATCCATGGAAACACTGACTCTTTCCAGTAATTAAGCCCTAAATTTAACAGCTTCAGTTTTGTGTGTGTGTATTTCGTCATGCCCATGCTTGAAGGGGGATCCAGCACATGTTGGTTGGCAGTCGTACAGCATGTTTCTTTGTTTGCCCACAGTGGAGAACTGCAGGCGGCCACTTTAGACTCAGAAACTTTGCTGGAGTTTCAGTTGTCTATTCTAGTGAGCCAAACTAGGCCATGTCCACTCCAATACATCTTCACTTAAACGCTTTTTTCTCTCCATTTTAGCCTTTCGTCCACATTGAGACACGCTTTTTGAAAACACTCTCCCAAGTATGAAAACGGAGGTGATTCGTGTGATGCGTATTGTACCTATAGATCTAGGGATGCACAATACATTGTCCGATTTTTGTTGGTTTTTAATGTTATCATTAGGGCTGCAACTAACGATTATTTCGATAATCGATTAATATTTTTTCCGATTAATCGGATAAAAATTTCTATTTCCTTTTTTGTTTATTATAACTAAATAAAACCCTAAATCGTTGCCTAGCCCTAATATATATATATATATACACACACATCACACATGCGTGCATTTTTTAAAGAAAAAAATATTATTCATAAATAAAATATTTATATATAATATATATCACGATTAATCACGATTAATCGTTTGACAACCCTATTTTGAATTGCTTGAAATATGATTGGAATCACTTCAAAAAAAGGAAAATGCAGTAAGTACAACATGTGCAGTCTGTCATATCGACGTCATAAAATTATAATGAGAACAAGACTTTTGGGAGACTTTTGCTTTTGTAATTCAGGCCAAATTCTTGCAAAAATTCCTGCAAAAAATGTATTTTACTCACTATTGCTGTCCTGTGGCAAAACATGACGGTTGCGTTTTAGACCATGCGATTTTTGACGAGTTAGTAAGTAATCCTTTATTGTTCAGCCTTGGCTGAAAATTGGTCTTTGGTCTCACGATTACAATCACAAAAAAACAATTAACAACACACAATACTTAATCCATATATGATTAAAATAAGCACAAATCCTTCCTTTTATTTAAAAGGCTTATTGCATTTGGTACGAAAGATTGTTTATATATTGCTTTAATAGCTTTTGGTGTTCTGTAACGACGACGTGATGGCAATAATTCAAAAACATGATTCAAAGGGTGTGATGTATCTCTTGCTATAGTCAGAGCTTTCCTCTGAACAGCAATTTGATATAACTGTAACTGTGCGACCGGTTTTTGTTTAGATCCTACGATTTTTCCAGCAACTCTTGTAATTCTGTCTAATTTTACTAGCACTGGGATATTTTGCTACATAAAATTCTCACGCTTTCCTTCTGGCACGATTATTTTATATTTATATGTCTGCTCTCTGTATCAACTGGTATTTTCTACGCATGCACAGTGATTTTTAGAGCCAGACCGATATATCGGCAGACCGATATTATCGGCCGATATTAGGCATTTTCCAAACTATCGGTATCTGCAGTTATAATGGCCGATAAATGAATATTTCAAAAATAAAATAAAAACGGACGAAACACGCTTCAACCATGTCATGAGTGTTGGAGTTGTATAGTTTGTGACTATCATGTCCAGTTTCAAATAAATAAAATATCGGCCGATATATCGTATTTTAAAACCCAAAAATATTTGTATCGGTATCGGCCTTCAAAATCCTTTATCGGTCAGGCTCTAGTGATTTTCAGATGTTTCGATGTGGATGATAGTGTGGACAGCGTTTTGGACTGAAAATACTGTTTTCAAATGTAGACGTAGCCTAAATTTTTAACCCTAACTTTACACTTTTAGGCAGTGTAGAAACTTTTTTAAAGTAGTTTTGTTGCAAAAATGTGGCCCAGTTATGGAATAGAAAGTCTTGTTTCTCAATTCTTGCACTTTGCATTAAAAGTACATATTTCACTGCTGATGGAGAAAATCATATGTGTTCAGTTTGTTTCTATGGGTCGATGGGTTACAAAAGCAAGGTGTTCAATTTCATTTTCTTGCGGCCATAGTTGCTTTTGTTTAACATGCTAAATCTGTTGCCATGGTCATGACTAAATGTATTTAACATTGTTCTTTGAATACAAGAAAGCCTTAGTTTTAGCTAAAAGGTAGAACAAAAAAAAGACTGCGCTACTTGATATCAGCCTCCATTGTCTTGGCTTTTGGCTTTTACAGTAGCGACAGTAACTGTATTAATCAGTGTTTTGGTCGAAACTATGGTTACCATAGTAAAAAACGACCGTCTGTCCTCTTCTGTAACACTTTCAGCCGTCCTGCAAACCCTCAAACTGCTCACTCTCGTAAGGTTTACAATACAGCCGGTGTAAAATTTCATCTCACTACTTCCCTCTTACCGCACACAAGATTTTTCTTGGCCATTGTTCGTTCTTGCACCCCCCCCCCCCGTTCCTTCCACCCCCTCACCGTGCCTGAACACCATTCAGACTTTCATTTTGAATGTCTGTCAAGCTCTGACTGTGTGTCGGACCAAAGTGACTAATGCTGGGCCGACGCCACCCACCTGCTATAGGCTGAAAAGGTTGTGCGAGCGTGTGTGTTCTCACACTTCAGGCCTGCACGTTGCCTTATTTTCTGTTCAGAGGTATTTCTGTGTGAGCACCGCATGTCAGTCCAGGTTTTAGAAGAGATTGTGTGTTTACATGCACATTTTCAGGGCATACGCCCACATACGCTTATACGCAGGAGTTAAGGCCTTCCAGTTTTGTGGTCAAAACAACGATTCGACTCCGTTTGGCATGACGGATTAAGATAGCGGCAGCACTGTGTTTCCGTCTCTCTCTGTTTTCACCACATGCTCAACGCCGCGGTGTCTGTCAGCATGCTGTAATGCTCTTTTTGTGTTTCTGTTGAAACGCATTGCAGTTCAAACACTACGTCACACTAATGGACCGAGTATTCCAGTTTGTTTTGTTTCCCGTGGTTGCTGCTTGTGAATGAAAAGCACCACACTTGTTAAATTCGATTATGTTTGTAGAACTGCACGGATTAATTAAATCCCAGAAATGTGTCCCAGGTCTTAAATGTGTAACCCTTTAAGTCAATCTGCGGTTTTGGGCGCATCTGATTCTTGCGGGCTCATAAAACTGCATTTGAGACCCGTTTCGCTTCCGTAATGTGATGTATTTCAACAATACTCGAGAGAAAAAGGAGGGCAGATTTTAACAGTCAAAGTGTGTTTACTAATAGAATGAAGTCAGATCTAAATGTGAGTTTGCAATGCATTGTGGGGGCGGTCTACTACCCATTGTTGTTTTTGTATAATTTATATGCTAACATAGTATTTATTAATAGTTGAAGAGTTCAGATGCAAAAGCCTCTAAATGCCATTTGAAATTTTCTTCTTTAATTATGATTTTTATCAAACTTGTATATTTAAGTTCAGTAATTTCACTTAAATAACAATTAATAGGTAATTATCACTGCCATTTAAGTGAAATTACTGAACTTAAATATACAAGTTTGATAAAAATGATCATTTTAGAAGAAAATTTTAAATGGCATTTAGAGGCTTTTGCATCTGAACTCTTCAGTTTCAGTTTTCATTTTTTTTTTTGTTATATGCTTTTATTTTTATTTTTTTTATTTCAGTTTTAGTAAATGTACAACTTCAACCTGAACTTATTTCAGTTTATATCCCAAGGCAATATTTTGTTTAACAACATTTTTGTTTAAGTTTTACACTTTATTTTATTTGAGCTTTATTTCATTTAACAAAAATGATCTTTAGTAGATTTAAAGGAGTAGTTCACTTTTGAAAAAACTTTTGCTGATAATTTACTCACCCCCATGTCATCCAAGATGTCCTTGTCTTTCTTTCTTCAGTCGAAAAGAAATTAAGGTTTTTGATGAAAACATTCCAGGATTTTTCTCCATATAATGGACTTCAATGGGAACCAAACGGTTCAAGGTCCAAAAGAAACATTAAGTACAAACTGCAAACTTGTTCAAATGGCTTTAAACGATTCCAGACGATGAATAAGGGTCTTATCAAGCGAAATGATCGCTCGTTTTATAAATAAATAGCAAAGTTTAAGTTTTATAAGCTCAAACGCTCGCCTTGCTCTGTTTTGTAACTCACTCCTGTTCGAACTCGTTCATCAAAAACGTAAAAACGTAAAAACATTTTATCGGATGTGCCTTTCGTTTACACGGCGACAGCGTTTTTGGGGCTTAAAAATGCAAAAAAGTGAAACCACCCTCCAGAGTGGAAATCTTAAAAACGCTCCACCGTCGCGTTCCCGTGTAAACGTTAAAAACGCAAAAGTCTGCTTGACAGTGAAGTCTGTACGCAGGCACGTGGACCTGGTGTTGTTGTAGTATGCACTCCTAGCCGCCTGGACTGCATACTACATTGAATTTCACACACTTTTGCGTCATCATACGCACGTGGATTTCCCACCCAAAACGCTCGTCTAAACGCAGAATAGAAAGTGATGACACAACGCCACTTTTGCGTTTTTTCTTTAAAATCGTTTCCGTGTGTACATAGCCTAAAACAACAACTATTTGACTATGGGTTATTATTAATCAGTAGTTTTCATATCAACTTTTTCGGCTTGATAAAATATTAAAAATGAGTGCTGTCAAAACGATGTTAGATGCGATTACTCATGATTAATCGGTTTTTAAAGGACTGATTTTGTAATATTTTAGTCGAAGAAGACTTTCCATTTTGGCTGATGTCATGTGTTTGTCTACAGTATTTATGTATGTATATTTATACAAATAGTAGGGCTGCTAAAATTTTCGAATTAATTACTCGATGTGGTGATACATTTTTTCGAATTAATCGCACATCATATTGGGCTGAGAAATTACCCCCAGATAATTGAATAAGTCAATTTAGGCTAATTGACGTGTTAAATTGACACCCATAATATTTTCAGACTTACATGCGATTAATCGAGATTAATCTGTTTGACGGCACTATCACACATACAAACGTTTTTCAAGTAACATGCGTCGAAGGATTGTGCATAATATGGAACTTGCATTAAAAAAGTAAACTCTAAAGCTAAGGCGTCTCTTTTTTGTGAATGTGGCTTTGTTTGAAAGCAGAATTGCTCTAAAGATATCAAACCCTGACTGCGGACTACCGGCAATCCTTATAAGGGTGTTGTGTGGGGCATGCCTGTGTGTGTGTGTGTGTGTGAGACTACACTGGCAAAGCATAACGGTTTACACAAGCGAAGCTGGATCTAGCTGTTGCTAGGGCAACAGGAGCAGCATGTGTGTGTGCAGGTGCCGTTCCTGTGTGTGACTGCGGGAGGAAGCAGGGAGAGAAAGAGGTTTTTTTCTTCTAATTTTAGGAAGGAGGAATGACTCTGTGGACGATTGATTATCTGTGGGAGAGACCCCAACGGGAACGAGAGGATGACGATAGAGCAGAAGAAAGGATTGAGAGAGAAAGAGGGGTAGTTTGATAGAGAGGCAGCCCTGAACGGGAGCCCAAGGACCCAGCGGGAGTGCGGTAACCCAAGTGACTTTTATACAGAGAGGGAAAAAGAAATAATACAGTAAAAGGGTGCAGTTATAGAACGTATTCAGACATAACGACTCTTAGAGATGCTGTCGAGCTCCAAAAATGATTCAGAAGCACATGAAAGTAGTCCGTTCGAGTCGTATGTTATATTCAGTATTTTCAAAGCCATACACTTTTGGGAGATTTTTATAATTGGGGTGGGCTATTCCCTGAGGGACTCATTTATGTGTTTGCGTGTATTCCGATCTCACAGCCAGAAGAATCTGCTGCCTGCGCTGCTCTCTCTCTCTCTCTCTCTCTCTCTCTCTCTTGTGTGTGTTTTCAGAGGCGCACAAAAGCAGATTCCCCCTTCCAGCACAATGCCAGATTCACCCGGTCCGTTCTGGAAATTCCTCCAGTTCTGACGGGGAATCTGGGCTTTGCCAACCGCTTTCCGGCTTCATCCAGACATCTCCAGTCCCTCGTGTCTTTCCTGAGGTCACAGTCATAACAATACAAAGACTGTAGCACATCAATAAAAGCAAGGCAGATATTCAGAACAGCAAAGCTGATATATGAGGCAGATTAAATGTGAATTTAACTATAGCAAATGAGATCATTTATATAGGTGATTTTTAGCAGTTTTGTGAACAGTACATTTATCGAAAATTTTATTTTTCAAACGTTTGGGGCCAGTATAAAACATTTAATGCATTTTTAATGTTACAAAATATTTCTATTTCAAATAAGTGTTGTTCTTTCGACGAGCTTTAATGTATTTTTGATCAAATGCATACGTCCTTGATGAGTGGAAGAAACCCAAAGTTTTGAACCATAGTGTATTAAAATGGTATTTCACATGAAAGCTAATTGAAATTTGAGATGTATCAGTATAATCTCTCTCCATTATAAAACCACTCATTGACCCAGTAGCACCTCATTGCAGTACACGAGATCCAGGGGGCGGAGTTGGATCCAGATCTAAGGGGTGGAGATGGGTACGATTAGGGGTGGGGTTAGGGATCAGGGTGTGGAGATGGGTACGATTGGGGTGGGGTTAGGGATCAGGGTGTGGAGATGGGTACGATTGGGGTGGGGTTAGGGATCAGGGTGTGGAGATGGGTACGATTGGGGTGGGGTTAGGGATCGGAGGGCGGAGATGGGTAGGATTAGGGGTGGGGTTAGGGATCAGGGCGCGGAGATAGGTAGGTTTAGGGGTGGGGTTAGGGATCAGGGCGCGGAGATAGGTAGGTTTAGGGGTGGGGTTAGGGATCAGGGGGTGGAGATGGGTACAATTAGGGGTGGGGTTAGGGATCAGGGGGCGGAGATGGGTACGATTGGGGTGGGGTTAGGGATCAGGGTGTGGAGATGGGTACGATTGGGGTGGGGTTAGGGATCGGAGGGCGGAGATGGGTAGGATTAGGGGTGGGGTAAGGGATCAGGGCGCGGAGATAGGTAGGTTTAGGGGTGGGGTTAGGGATCAGGGGGTGGAGATGGGTACGATTGGGGTGGGGTTAGGGATCAGGGGGTGGAGATGGGTAGGATTAGGGGTGGGGTTAGGGATCAGGGGGCGGAGATGGGTAGGATTAGAGGTGGGGTCAGGGATCAGGGCGCGGAGATAGGTAGGTTTAGGGGTGGGGTTAGGGATCAGGGGGTGGAGATGGGTACAATTAGGGGTGGGGTTAGGGATCAGGGGGCGGAGATGGGTACGATTGGGGTGGGGTTAGGGATCAGGGTGTGGAGATGGGTACGATTGGGGTGGGGTTAGGGTTCGGAGGGCGGAGATGGGTAGGATTAGGGGTGGGGTAAGGGATCAGGGCGCGGAGATAGGTAGGTTTAGGGGTGGGGTTAGGGATCAGGGGGTGGAGATGGGTACGATTGGGGTGGGGTTAGGGATCAGGGGGTGGAGATGGGTAGGATTAGGGGTGGGGTTAGGGATCAGGGGGCGGAGATGGGTAGGATTAGGGGTGGGGTTAGGGATCAGGGCGCGGAGATAGGTAGGTTTAGGGGTGGGGTTAGGGATCAGGGGGTGGAGATGGGTACGATTGGGGTGGGGTTAGGGATCAGGGGGTGGAGATGGGTAGGATTAGGGGTGGGGTTAGGGATCAGGGGGCGGAGATGGGTAGGATTAGAGGTGGGGTCAGGGATCAGGGCGCGGAGATAGGTAGGTTTAGGGGTGGGGTTAGGGATCAGGGGGTGGAGATGGGTACAATTAGGGGTGGGGTTAGGGATCAGGGGGCGGAGATGGGTACGATTGGGGTGGGGTTAGGGATCAGGGTGTGGAGATGGGTACGATTGGGGTGGGGTTAGGGTTCGGAGGGCGGAGATGGGTAGGATTAGGGGTGGGGTAAGGGATCAGGGCGCGGAGATAGGTAGGTTTAGGGGTGGGGTTAGGGATCAGGGGGTGGAGATGGGTACGATTGGGGTGGGGTTAGGGATCAGGGGGTGGAGATGGGTAGGATTAGGGGTGGGGTTAGGGATCAGGGGGCGGAGATGGGTAGGATTAGGGGTGGGGTTAGGGATCAGGGCGCGGAGATAGATAGGTTTAGGGGTGGGGTTAGGGATCAGGGGGTGGAGATGGGTACGATTGGGGTGGGGTTAGGGATAAGGGGGTGGAGATGGGTAGGATTAGGGATCAGGGGGCGGAGATGGGTAGGATTAGGGGTGGGGTTAGGGATCAGGGGGCGGAGATGGGTAGGATTGGGGGTGGGGTTAGGGATCAGGGGGTGGAGATGGGTACGATTAGGGGTGGGGTTAGGGATCAGGGGGCGGAGATGGGTACGATTGGGGTGGGGTTAGGGATCAGGGGGCGGAGATGGGTACGATTAGGGGTGGGGTTGGGGATCAGGGGGTGGAGATGGGTACGATTGGGGTGGGGTTAGGGATCAGGGGGGAGATGGGTACGATTAGGGGTGGGGTTAGGGATCAGGAGGCGGAGATGGGTAGGATTAGGGGTGGGGTTAGGGATCAGGGGGTGGAGATGGGTACGATTAGGGGTGGGGTTAGGGATCAGAGGGCGGAGATGGGTACGATTAGAGGTGGGGTTAGGGATCAGAGGGTGGAGATGGGTACGATTAGAGGTGGGGTTAGGGATCAGAGGGCGGAGATGGGTACGATTAGAGGTGGGGTTAGGGATCAGAGGGTGGAGATGGGTACGATTAGAGGTGGGGTCAGGGATCAGAGGGTGGAGATGGGTACAATTAGAGGTGGGGTTAGGGATCAGAGGGCGGAGATGGGTACGATTAGAGGTGGGGTTAGGGATCAGAGAGGAGAGATGGGTAAGTTTAGGGGTGGGGTTAGGGATCAGGGAGGAGAGATGGGTACGATTAGAGGTGGGGTTAGGGATCAGAGGGTGGAGATGGGTACGATTAGAGGTGGGGTTAGGGATCAGAGAGGAGAGATGGGTAGGATTAGGGGTGGGGTTAGGGATCAGGGGGTGGAGATAGGTAGGTTTATGTACCTGGATTTCGTGTTCTGCATTGAGGAGCATCTCCATTGACCTGGATGCTGAATGATACGAATGATCAAATGTATAATAAGGCTGATAATTTGACACTTTTGGCTGATACAGATTTTCAGGCTTTGTTTTGCCTGAAAAACGTGAACTCAAACACGCTCATCCTTTAACCAATGGGATTCACAGAGGTGACCAGTTTTTGAAAATCTAACACTTTCAAAATGAGTATTGTTCATTCCCTTCTCTCAAATGCTCTGTTAAAGCTCTAGGACTAGTTTCAGATGTTTCCTTCTGTGTTGCCATCACACACTTTCTTTCGCCCTTTTAACCTCATGTTGCAAAGTAAATGTTTGTGTGCATGTGTAAATTGCGACTGTTTCCCTTTAAAACAGATTCACACCCCTAGTGGACGAGAGCCAGAGCGAGTCTATGACTCTCGAGACAATCTGTCCAGCAGCAGGACACCTCTCTCTCTCTCTCTCTCTCTCTCTCTCTCTCTCTCTCTCTCTCTCTCTCAAGCCTTGGATTTGTCCTTGTCCTTCAAAACCCTTATTTTCAGCTCTTAGTGTCTTAGTAAGGTCATACAGTATGTGGCATTTTTCACATTTCTCTCTCTCTCTCGTAAACACACACACACACACACACACACTATAGAGCTGTATTTTCATAAATGCTACACCCTTACATAAAAGAGAACATTTTGTAGTTTTAAATGCTAAGAACGTATTACTAAAACAATATTTGTATTACTTCAAATAGATAGCTTAGTTTATAATGTTAAACTAAATATGTTTTACTTATTGGCCTGATGGTTTAGGCAGAGTTAGAGCTATCAGAAAGGCAAATGACCATATGGACAAGCGTCTGAATGAAGCACTGCATCTCTGAAGTGTTTTTCAGACAAGTGAAGTGTTTTACATGTAGATGAGATTCAGCACATTATTATGACAGGGAAGCACCTTGTGGATGATGCGAGACTGCCGGCGGGATCCTGTCCAATCAGACGCGCTGTTCTCTGCAGGGTCAGATGTTATTATTGGTTGTGTAAGCCGACACACACTGTATACTGCACGTTCACGACACCTTTGATCATGAAACTGCATTCGCTGTGCATTTAGATGTTGAATGAAACCGAATGATCAGAGGGAAACCATGTAGGGCGGAGCTTCATTTTGTACTTTGTAATTTGATTGGATCTGAGGTGTTCTTATGGAAAGTTGTGTCCGCCATGAAATAAAAATTTAAAAGATAATCGACTTTTTATCTCACAAATCTGACTTTTTTTCTCAGAATTGCAAGTTTAGCCTATATAATTCATTTATGAAGATTTGCGAGATAAAACAATTGTGGGATGAAATTTCGCAATTAGCCTACCTTTTTTTATTTATTTTAACTATTTTTAGCTTCAATATGTTCTGATGCTATTGGTTAAAATTAAATTTCCCCATCCCACCTAGCTGTGGTTATGTCTTCAGAAAATAAATATTACTGTTGTTGTTATTATAATTATAAATATTATTATTATTAAGACGTTAAACCGAGACAATCTTTTAAAGCAGGGTTATTTCAGTATTATTTAAATGCTCTCATAGTTTGTTTTTTATATTTTCAATTAGCTTTTATATTTAAATTATTAACTATTATTTAATTTTTGGTCATTTTATGATGTGCTTTTGTCTTTATTTTCTAAATAGTAGTATTTAGATGTCTCTTTTTATTTTTATATCCAGTTAATAAATTTTAGTGCTTCAGCTTATTTCACTTCTAATTTTTCAATCAAATCTAATATTTAAGTATCTTCATGTCATGCCTTGATCATATTTTTTTTCAGCTTTATTTCAATTAAAAAAAAAAACGTTATATTACACTATTGGTTTAACTTAAAAAACTAAGTAATCCGGTTGCCTCAATTTTAAGTTCATTGAAATGGAAAAATTGAGTTAATACAATGTAGGAGATTGATTTAATCATCAGAAACATTAAAAATATTATGTTATCTGATATTAAGTTGATTTGACAAAAGAAAAAGTGTGAAAATATTTTTTACATTGAAGTTTGTAGATAATAACCCTGTGTGGAAGTCAATATAAATTGCCATTCCTAACTAATTTGAGTTATGGATATTCCATGAAAAGATAAGTAGATTGGGACTCTATTATCCAGGAAATGAACAGTGTAGGGACTCTGATATTACTTTTATATACACTGATAAATACCTATTGAAAGTCTGAAGATGAGATTGTGTGATGGCATCTTAATTATATTTCTGGTTTATTACGATGAAAAGGGTGTGAAGTGAACTGAATGATTTGAGAGGCGTGGGGGTTAAATCGAAGAGTGTGTGAAGTATAAGAATGCTGACTATTGATTTCTGCAGAGAAAATGACCGGGTGTGCTTGGGAATAACTCGCGCTCGCCAAAGAGCATTGATTTCTGAATGACCGGTAAAGAGGCACGTGAAGGCGTGAAGCGAGAGATTATGAGCAGGAAAGGGTTAAAACCGTGAGCTGGGATGAATGGGTGTTCGAAAAAAGAGAAAAAAGCGAAAGGCAGATGTTGATTGGCAGAGAGGGATGAATGGGGAAGAGGTGGAGATGTGTTTGCGGTTCATGCGAGTTCTCATTTGCCCGGAGCTTCATTCTCTTGTTTCTTCAGCGGCTGTTGTTGCCATGGGAATTCTGGAGAAGTGAATCTCCTCTGAGTCGTCCCTCCTCTCTTCCTTTCATAAAAACAAAAATTAGAAACAAATTAGTTGGAAACCATGCATTTCCTGTCTGGAGAACCCAAACACTTCTGACAGCATGAAGGAACTACGACTGCACGCTATAGGTTGTACACTACATCCTGTTTATTTTTCTACCGTTCATAATTTGGGAAAGAAATGAATCCTTTTATTCAGCAAGGATGCATTAAATGAATTAAAAGTGACAGTGAAGACATTTCCAATGTTGCAAAAGACTACAAAAAGAAGTTTCACAAAAATATGAAGCAGCGCAACTGTTTTCAGTATTAATAATAATCAGATTTCTGAAGGGTCATGTGACACTGAAGACTGGAGTAATGATGCTGAAAGTCACAGGAATAAATTATATTTTCAAATATTTTCAAATAGCAAATTATTTTAAATTGTAATAATATTTCATAAAAATATCAAATAAATGCAGCCTTGGTGAGCAGAAGAGACTTTTTAATAACATTTTTTTTTTAAATCAACAAACTTTTGAATGGTAGAGTATAAAGATCACATGATCACTGGTGTCACATGACCTCATCATTAAGCATTTTTAATTCAGTCGCCCATTTGTCACCTCAGAACTAGCGTTAAAAGGACTATTTTGCATTTCAGATCCATTTTGTGTAAATATGTCAGTCTAATGAGAAAGAAAAATGGTTAATATTACTTCTGTTTCATCGGTGCACCAGGAAATTGAATAATCCATTGCATTATGGGTATTCAGCACAGTTTGTTCTATAGTATACGGCATAGGTGTTCGATGCACACCGAAAATGTGTACAATACTTAGTGCATTCTTCAGATATTAGTAGTAAAATCAAGGTTCCAAAAAGGGGGTTTCCCAGCGACACCGTTCAAGAACCATTCTTGGTTCCCCGAAGAACCTTTCAATGAAAAGTTCTTAACAGACTAGTTTTTCTTAGTTTGAAGAACATTTGAAAAATCCAAAGTACCTTTTTCCAATATAAAGAACCTTAAAGGTTCCATGGATGTCAAAGGTTCTTCACGGAACCATATATGTCAAAAAGGAACCTTTATTTTTAAGTTTATGGTGGCCTACTGTTCCAAACATTAGCTTTGTTTTGGATTATTCTAGTCAGTAGGTTTTTAGTTTATATGGGTCTGTTTGTGAATGTGTGAGGGCTTGTTTATAGGAATAAGGTTGTGAAAGTGTGTGTGAGCGTGAGAACCGCTGGGCTCTGACTAAACTGTGCCTGAGGTCTATAAGTGTGTGTAAATCTAGGTGTATAGTGACTAACTCCATATCCATGTGTGTGTCTGTACGAGTGTGAGAACAGAGCTCATCCACCCATAACACCAAGCTCTAGCAGGTGTTAACCAGAGAGTCACACACAGCTGTGTATAGGTAAGTGTGTGTGTGTGTGTGCACGCCTTCCGGTGTGTTAGCATTTAATATATGTGTGTGTGGGCAGGGTTTACCACAGCTGATGAGAGGAGCATGTCATGATCGTGACTGGTCATGTTTTCCTCGTTACTTTTAGTTGTGTTTCACCTATATAGAGGTGCGTGTGTTCTTGTGTGTTGTGTTGCTTCACACGAATCGATGCTATAAATTTCGCATTACCCAAAGTTGATTTCTTGCAATCCCCCCCCCATAAAATATCTTGTAATATTGGCAAATAAGTCATAAGCAGTACACTTAGGCTTGTTTTACATTATGTATATTAAAAGTTTCGTGCATGGTTACTATAAGCTGAATGATAAATAGCCTATGTTGGTAGTCTTAAAATATTGTTTGATCATCATTCATCATCATTTCACTATCGTAAACTCAATATCGTAATCTTCATGTCAGAATATCTGATTATTCGGTTATTGGCTGATGTTGATGATCTAAAAACATTATGTAAAATGAACGCATTCAGCCAATTATTGGTTAAACAGCCTTTGTTGATCATTTCAAATGTCATCATGTACATCTGAATGTATATCTCAGTGTTTTGTGGTTACTGATGTCGGCTAAATGGCAAATAATTGGCTGGTAACACTTTACAATAAGGTTCATTTATTAAACATTAGTTAATGTATTAACTAACATGAACTAACCATTTGTTACTGTATTTGTTATTCTTTGTTAACGTTAGTTAATACAAATCTAGCTGTTCATTGTTGTTCATGTTAATTCAGAGTGCGTTAACTAAGATTTTTAAAAAGTATTAGTAAATGTTGAAATTAACATTAACAAAGATTAACAAATGCTGAAGAAGTATTGTTCATTCTTTGTTAATGTTAACTAATGAACCTTATTGTAAAGTGCTACCAATTGGCTAATCTGTTAACGGCCTCTAAAATTTGTGATAACATAGTGATCTCGATATCGTAATGCAGTCTAAATCATTTTAAATCACGCAATATCATCTGATTATTTGGTTATCGGCCGATGTTATTCATCGATAATATCAAAATGTGATTACTGACATCACATGACAACTGAATAATCAGCCTCAAAATGTACATTCTGCTTATTTTTTTATTATTTTCCAACGTTGGTAATCTAAAAATATGATATGTATCCATTAGCAGCATGTGGCATTTCAATATCACAATATATTGTAAATCTTGATCTAAATTTATTTCGTTATCAGCCGATGTTGATAATCTAAAAGTGTTGTCTATAATATAAATTTCAAAATGCTAGCCAGTTGTTTGTTGTTTAATATAAAAATGCTTATCAGATGATAACAGAAAAAATGAATAGCCTCAAAATGATATCCAAATGTTGTAAGGATCATCTGTTGTTTACCAATATCAAAATGCTGTAGTGGAAATCTGAGTGTAAATCAGAAAACATGGGCTGATTAGATACTGTAACTGGCCTGGCAGATCTGAGTGTGTGTGTGTGTGTGTGTGAGCATCTGTTGGGCTCTGTTTGTCTATGTTCTTGCGTGGGCGACCGTGTGGAGTGTGTGGGCCCGACTCGTGTATTAATAGGAGTGTGTGGCGGTACCGTGGGCGGCGACTCTCCATAAGTGGGTTAGAAGCTAATCTGATGCTGACAAACTCTCAGCTTCCACCGCTGTGTGTGTGTGTGTGTGTGTGTGTGTGTGTGGCTCGAAGCGTTCAGCCGAAGGAATTAGGCAGCCAGCTTTTTATAGACCTTCCGTCCTGCTTTGTGTCTCTCTCTCTCTTTATTCGCTGAGAGAGGAAGTCAGCGTGGCGGTAGTCAGGGCTTTCCCAGTGATTTAGCGCAGGGATTAAAAAAGTAGTTGGGGGGAAAAAAAAGAGCAGAGGAGGAGACACCGAGATACAGGGAAGGAGGGAACGAGAGAGGGTTGGTGAACGGTAGCTTTCACATGAGCGAGCGAGCGAGCGAGTGAGAGAGTGAGCTATCTATCAAAACCCAGCCGGCTTTGCAGTCGAAAGCGAAAGAGAGTTTCTAGGCGAGGTCTGTCCGCTGTCTGTTGTGGTCGGAGGTGGTTTTGTGGTCGGAGTGTGTTTGAGAGAGAGGACACACTCTTTGGGGAGGTCCAGGTGTTCCCCAGCGGTTCAGGGAAATCCGGCTCGTCCTGACACAGACACACTTTCACTGAAGCAGCTCTGCCATCAACACTGCTCAGGTACTGTGTGTGAAGGTGTATCACAACATGTTTGCCTCCTTTCGCATGTTGACTTCTTTGCTAGTCTAGACTTGACTTGAAAGATTGGCTGTCCGTCCGTCTTGCATGATTGTCTCGCATTTCTCACAGTATTGCCATTTATTATGTATTTATTCAGTGTTACATGATTGGCCAGGTTAAAATTTGTGTTTGTTGGAGTGTTGCATGATTGGTCAGCTTTATATATATGGATTTTATTAAAGCAGTTTTGCATTTGTGTGTTTGTTTGTGTACAATTGTGGCTTGATTGGTCAGCTTAATGTTTTTTTTTTTAATTTTTTGCCCAATAGGCCAATATTACAATTGTAGTTTTTAAAAATGGTTTCATAACTAGGCCTGTTAATAATAATAACAAAAAATTGCCTAATTTGTCAGCTTTATGATATTACTATGCATGTTTAATATTTCTGTGAGTGTGCAATTGGCCAGATTTGTGTTCTATTTAAAAAAAAAGTGCGTGTGTGTGTGTGTGTGTGTATACATATATATATATATATATATATATATATATATTAATATATTGCTTGATAGGTTAGCGTCATGTTTTTATTCTTTGATTGTTGCCTGATTGGCCAGTAACAACTGTATTTAGTTGCAATATGTATATATATATATATATATATATATATATATATATATATATATATATATGTGTGTGTGTGTGTGTGTGTGTATATATGAATACATATATTATGCAACAAAATACAGTATATATATATATTGGTCAGCCTTATTGGCTTTACTGTCAGTGTTGCACAACTGGCTTTTTGTCAGCTTTATATAGTGCATTTTATGAAAGTGTTGCATGATTGGTGAGCTTTTTTTATTTGTTCATGCATGATCTGTTGCATGCATTTGCCTTTTTGAAATTGTAGCATGATTTGACCAGTTTGACATTTATTTATTTTTAGATTTCTAAATGTTATGTAATTGGCCAGCATGTGATAGTGCTGCACATTTGTTTAGCTTTACGTCTCTCTTTGAAGTATTTAAGTTTTTGATTTATCAGATCTCGTGTGTCTGTGTGTGTATATATATTTCATTTTTCACTTGTGTAATTCTGTTTTTCTTGTGTTTGTCAGTCATCATGTCAGGATTACCGCAGGTTAGCTTACGGTTGATTAGTGCAGCAAGGTCATGAGTTTCTCCTGTCTTCTCTAATGGTTAATAGTCTTAATAGGGCAGCCGACTTTAACCCATTGAAGTCCGCACCAAGAAAAAAAGTGATGGATTTTTTTTTTTAATTTATTTTTATTTTTTTTTGCATTTCTTATCTTCTTATGTCACTAGTATCCACAATCAATGTATTTTTTTTTTCAACACATCCCATAATTTTTTTAATATCAGCCTCTACAAAATGGTTGAGATGTCACTTAATGGTAATAAATGGTACTGGAATTCGTACACATACTTTGCCATACTTTTTCATTGCCCATCATATTATGATCAAAACCTTTTCTAGTCTTGACATGACAAAACACATTGTCAGAAAGGGTCCATATTTTGTAACAGAAGTGATATTTGGACAGAAATGTATTAATTTGTTACAGCAGAATGCATACAATTAAATTTTTTGGTATTACGCCTTCACAAAATCTCATTAGAACTTCAAATTTGGAACACAACTTGGTTAGATAAATGGCTTTGATTTTATAGTAATTTTCTAGGAAAAAATATTATGTAAAATAAACATTTTTTTATATATATATATAAATATTTAGTACAATATATTTGATTTAATGTAAATTTAAAATTTTCATAACTTTTTCATACATTTTTTTAAGTGCTTTTACTTCAGCCATAATCAGCAGTGTTTTTGTTAAAACAAGACTAAACTTAGGTCTTTATTCTAAAGCATACTTGAATTACAACCAAGTTTTAATAGTGCATTGTAATGTCCATTCTCAAAAAGGGGGGGTGACAATTAACCGTTATGTGCCATTTTAACCATTTGGTTGAGCATGTTTTTGAAAAATTATTAAAAAATATACTTAAGTTTTTTCAAAGCAAAAAAAAAAAAAAATGCTTTGCTTGCAAAATTTCACCAAAAAACAGTTCACATGCCTGGGATGATTTATTTGTTTCTGACATCCATGTTGTGACAAGTGATTGTGAAATCTAGTAGATTTGTTTTTGGCATAACATACCTCAACCAGATGATAGATGGCTCAATCAGTTTGAGTTAAGTTAGGTACTCCTCTCAATAAAATTTAGTGACTCAAAATGTGCTCAACCGTTTGGTTGAGAAGTCAGTTAAAGGGTTAATACTGACCAGTGCCAGAACAACACTCTACATGCTCTGTATTTTATGTTTGTTATTAAAGACTCATGATAACTTTGAGGAGTCATGACTGAGGTTCTGCATGGATCAGGGAGCTCATGAATCAAGTTAGTCAAGTAATATTTGTTTTATGCAGCAGGACTCAACAGAATGACTACATGTCCTAACAAATGGAAATGAAATGTCCCTGTCGTTGAGTGTTGCGTCATTATACACTCACTGAGACTAATTGGTATTTTCTTTATTGCAGTTTTTCAAACCCTCTTGCTCAACTAGTCATTGTAAGCTTTGCATGTAATACAGTATAGAGATTGAAGGTATAGAAAGAAAAGGTGAGACAGAGAGAGAGCGAAGTGTGGAGGTATTGAAAAATGATGTGCAATTAGGTGCATTGCGGAAGAGGTGAACATGAAGGGAGAGATGGATAATTGTTATTTGTAGATTCTCCGTTTCGCTTGTCTCACCGGGTGTGTTTTGCCGTGTTGGATTACATAATGCTGCCTCCAGCCAGGCTCTAATCGGAACGGGGAAACACAGAAAACAACTCGTAAACACACACACACACATGCTGCCATTCCAACGGTCTGTAAGTCGTCATGTTGCTTTGGCTGACACTCTGAAGCGCCAGGCAGCCTGACATACACACTCTCACACACATGCTGCTGTGTGGCGAAAAGAGTCGACGGAAATCAAATGATATTCTCACAATTCCTGGAATCTCAGGCCACAGATTTTGTGTTTTCCGGCTCCATCCTAATTCAAATAGATCCTACGCTTTTAAGACTAGGATTAGTGCAATTTTTTCAGTGGATTTAAATAAAATATGCATTGGTGCACTGAATAAATCCGCCACTGAATAAAAAAAATAAAAAAAAATAATTGCGACTTTTTATCTCACAATTGCGAGATATAAAGTCAGAACTGCGAGATATAAAGTCAGAATTGTGTGTTATAAAGTCAGAATTGTGTGTTATAAAGTCAGAATTGTGTGATATAAAGTCAGAATTGCGAGATATGAAGTCAGAATTGTGTGATATAAAATCAGAATTGCGAGATATAAAGTCAGAATTGCGTGTTATAAAGTCAGAATTACGAGATATAAAGTCAGAATTGCAAGATATAAAGTCAGAATTGCGTGATATAAAGTCAGAATTGCGTGATATAAAGTCAGAATTACGAGATATAAAGTCAGAATTGCAAGATATAAAGTCAGAACTGCAAGATATAAAGTCAGAATTGCGTGATATAAAGTCAGAATTACGAGATATAAAATCAGAATTGCGAGATATAAAGTCAGAATTGCGAGATATAAAGTCAGAATTGCGAGATATAAAGTCAGAATTGCGTGATATAAAGTCAGAATTGTGTGATATAAAGTCAGAATTACGAGATATAAAATCAGAATTGCGAGATATAAAGTCAGAATTACGAGATATAAAGTCAGAATTACGAGATATAAAGTCAGAATTACGAGATATAAAATCAGAATTGCGTGTTCTAAAGTCAGAATTGCGAGATATAAAGTCAGAATTGCGTGTTATAAAGTCAGAATTCTGAGAAAAAAAGACAGAAGTGCGACTTTTTATCTCACAATTCTGACTTTTTTTTCTCTCAATTGCGAGTTTACATCTCGTAATTCTGACATCTTTTCTCAGAATTGAGTAATAAACTCGCAATTGCGAGTTATCAGGCCAATTTTAAGGGGGAAAAAAGACTAACTTTTCCCCCTCAGAATAGTTTATATCTCACAATTCTGACTTTATATCATGCATTTCTGACTTTATAACACGCAATTGCGACTTTATATTTCGCAATTCTGACTTTACATCTCGCAATTGTGAGAAATAAAGTCAGAATTGTGAGATAAAAAGTCGCAATTACCTTTTTTATTTTTCATTCTGTGGCAGAAACAAGCTTCCATACATATGAGTGTATATAAAATGTTAATTTGCTGGTAAGGTGATCTCATTTTACTGCAGAAATTGCGTGTTGTGAATTTTTCATTTACGCTTTGCAATTCACTTTAGTGGAAAGAGTGTCATCACAGTTGTACTTGTTTTTTTTTTTGTCAAATGTTTCTCTAGTCAATTAAGAAGAACAAAACCACAATGTCATACTTTAAATGAACAGCTGTTGGAGCGTTTTTATCTAGAACCGTGTCAGGTGAGACTCGGGAAGTAGATACCAGGTCTGTATGAAGGTGTTGATGTTATGAGGATGTGATAGTGACAGGAAGTACAGTCTAAACTTCAGATGAACCAGCCAGAGGGACTCTGTTATTCACAAACAGACAGAGAAACACCTGTCAACTGTCTCCCGAGGCACACACACACACACACACACACACCCATGCAGGAAGTCATATGATTAGTGTGCTGTGCTATTGACACCATAACATGACTAATACTATTACTCATTCTTGGGTTTAATAAACTTTGCTATAAAACCCTGTTTTTTTGTTTTGTTTTTTTAGGAAAGGTGAGCTGTTACTGTATAAACAAATGAGTGATTGTATGTTTTTAACCTGGCAGTTGATCAAACGAAAAACATCCCAATAGACTTGCATTGTAAAAGGAACCCGAGTCAACTTTGGAGAGCACAATATCACAGACTATCACTGGTTTTTGCTGGTTGGTCATCTGTATTCTCCCAGTCTGACCAGTTAAAGTACTGATTAAAACTCTTCTACAACCAGCCGGCTAAACCACTAACTAAGATCAGTCAATACTCTATACACTAGTCCTTATCTGAGCGCATATTTCCTTTTGGAAATGTGAAGGCTACCATTTAACAGTTTGTAAACCAATCAGATTCCTTGCCTACACTGTAAAAAAAATAGTGTTGGTTTAAGTTAAAAAAATGAAGTAACCTGGTTGCCTTAATTTTAAGTTCATTGAAATGGAAAAAATTGAGTTAATACAATGGAGATCTTCAGAAACTCAAAATATTATGTTATCTGAACTACATAAATTATTTAAGTTGATTTGACAAAAGAAAAAAATGTTGTGATTACAAACCATGAAAATATTTTTTTTTACAGTGTTACACTGTAAAAAATTAATCTTGGGTCTTGTAATTTTCATTAAAAAGATGGAGGTGATAGTTCAAAATATTGTGTATATTTTATTAAGAAAATATTGAGAACATTTCACTAATTAAACCAAGAGATACGTTTTCCAATTTTTTTAAGGAAACATACACAATTTTGAGGCTTGAATTGAGGAGCCGATTAAGCTGATAAAATTAAGGGAAAAGGGCTACCAATTTATTTTAAGGGAATTAGCTCAATTATGCGGCTTCATTTAGAGACACCATTGCTAGTTCCCTGCGTGCTTTGCACATGGCCGGTAATGCAGAGGAAATATTGAAATGAAGTGTTGTTTTATGTGTTTTTGAGTAAAAAGGAACCATCTGCTAATGTTTAATGTTCAGTCTGACATTTGAAAGAGTTTCTATATGTTGAAGTTTGATGGTTACCATTGTGCAGAAGAGTAGGGCTTATAGTAAGGTTGTGAAGTCTTGTTATAATGCTAGTGCAGTAACAAGTTTGGTTATGTGCTCTGTTAATAATGCAATATAACTCAGTCAAATATAAACAGGTTATTTCCATTCACACGAATTCAGACACTTTTGAGCGTCAACTAAAAATATTAAATTCATTGTATCATAGACCGAATAATTAAGGGGATTTTACATGATTTATTCAGGTAGATTCCATGAAAGAAATCAAGCCTTAAGCAATAGATTAAAGTTTTTGTAAGATTAAAGTATGTACAGAGCTTCTTATTGCCATATCATATGTAACTACATATTGCTCGAAATAAATAAAATAAAATATTACCATAATTTTTTTTTACATATAAAAACCTAACCTAACATTTATAATCGAGGTTACGCAGCGAGAGAATTCCATGAATGAATTGGGCGATCAGGCCCGTTCTAATGAGCTCGGAGGGATCAGCATGCTCTCTGTAAACATGACCCATGCCGAATCCCCTCTGCTGCCCCGTAACAACACGGTGTCCCCTGCCTTTTCAGCGCCCTCGGACTGCCTCGTCATAATTCCCCTGTTATTGACTTGGCTAAATCCATTAAGCGGGGGAAGTCACAAATTCTCCTTCACATTAGCGGTGTAGTGCGGGAAGTAGTTGTCGACGGGCGCTGTGCGGAGGAATTAATGGCTTTCGAGAGGGAGGAGGGGAGTTGCACGAGAGGTTCTGCTAATTTAATGCGTTTGCATAAGACCAGAGAGAAATCCTGCCCTCGATCCTTTTAAAAGAAAATCTGACTTGTGATTTGCCCAAAGGCCTCATTAAACGTCATGTCATGTGACAACAGTGTTCTAAAAAAAAAAAAAAATAGCGTGCAGCACACGGGTTCGATTCCAGCCTGTCTTCTTCCCATCTGTCTGCCAATACAAAATAGCAAAATCCCAGAAAATAAATAAAAGGATTCTCCAGTGAAAGCCATTTGCATCTTCACAGCCTTAAAGGAGTAGTTCACTTTTGAAAAAACTTTTGCTGGTAATTTACTCGCCCCCATGTCATCCAAGATGTCCACGTCTTTCTTTCTTCAGTCGAAAAGAAATTAAGGTTTTTGATGAAAACATTCCAGGATTTCTCTCTATATAATTGACTTCATTGGGGACCAAACGGTTCAAGGTCCAAAAGAGAGTTTCAGTGCAGCTTCAAAGGGCTTTAAACGACACCAGACGATGAATAAGGGTCTTATCAAGTGAAACGATCGCTCATTTAATAAATAAATAAAAATGATACGTTTTATAAGCTCAAATGCTCACCTTGCTCTGTTCTGTGATGCGCGTTTGTGACTCTCCTTCAAAATGAACGAAACTTTTTTCGAGTCATTCCGTTCGTTGAATCAACCAAATGACTCGAAAAAAGATTTGTTCATTTTGATGATCGAGTTCGAAAAGGAGAGTCACGAACGCTCATCACAGAACAGAGCAAGGCGAGCGTTTGTGCTTATAAAACTTAAACTTTTTTATTTATTTTTGAAATGAGCGATCGTTTCGTTAGATAAGACCCTTATTCATCGTCTGGTGTCGTTTAAAGCCCTTTGAAGCTGCGCTCAAACTCATTTGGACCTTGAACCGTTTGGTTCCCATTGAAGTCCATTATATGGAGAAAATCCTGGAATGTTTTCATCAAAAACCTTAATTTCTTTTCGACTGAAGAAAGAAAGACGTGGACATCTTGGATGACATGGGGGTGAGTAAATTATCAGCAAAAGTTTTTTTTAAAGTGAACGACTCCTTTAAACAGTTGATCAACGAGAAGTGGTGTAATTACCGTAAATGGCACGCCAGTTTCAAAAGAAAGCATTGCCCTTTTCTCCCTTTCATACGGTAATATTAATTTTTGATGAGAGCTGGATTCCTTTGCCTCGCTGGAAGTATATGGATGAATAAAGCTCAGCGGAATAAAGGACGGGCATGAATGTGCTTTTGTGTCGGTGCGATACAGTCGCGATGACAGCTGCATTCGACACGAACTCCACCGTTCTCTCGCTGAGCGTCTCTGAAAGGGAACGCTGATGGAAGAGAGTTTCTGTCTCCAGCGTGAGGCCTTTTCTTTTTCTTATTATTCAAACTGTCCTTTTGTCACATTCAGATCGGTTTCAGATTCAAATGCAAAGCTGGATTCAGTCTGAGGGAGTGAATGAGACAGAGCGAGAGATTTTCTTTTAAAAAGCGAGGTGTGTTGGTTAGTGCACAGGTATGTTCATTTCAAACCTGCAGACCTTGCTCGTTTGCTATTAAGCAATTCAATAGATCTTCAAACTGGCAAAAAATCCCTTAGACTTTCATTTTGACGATAGGATGTGATCCCTATCTAGAGCAGAATGTCATAAATGAACTTTAATATATGTTCTAAAGGTCTGTTCTCATCAGGTTTGTAGGGTGTTGGTTTACACCATCTGTCTGTTTTTTTTTTTTTTTAACTAACCAATGAGGGGCTTTGGATAAAATGCAGAAATTCCCCCGATATAAAAACATTAGCAGCTTATAAAAGTAGAACACAGGGGATTTCCTAACTATGTTTGTTGTTTTTCGCACTTACGTTCACATTTATTTACGTGTAGCCTAAATAAGAACCGTCTTGTGTATTTATGTGTCGTTGAGAGTGCCCTCGTAAAAATGATAGGTTTGGCTAATGTGTGGTTTGTAGATCAAAAAAAGTGTTTGCTTTATAGGTTCTTCAGATCAGTGTTTGGTTTCTTTTTTCTTTAAATCACCAGAGCTGATGTTTTTTTTTGTTTTGTTTTTTTAAGTTCTCTGTGGAACTTGTGGAAGGTTCTACTTTTGTGACATCAGGCTGTTTTTTTGTGGAACTTTAATTTTTAGAATGTTCACAGGCTGAACAATCAGGGCTGAGAGCTGCTTTTTTTCCCCCTAAAACAAATGACAAACTGCAATCTTGTTATCCTGGCTATTTAGATCTCGGATTAGGCCGTGTCCGTTTCCAAACCGAGCTCTGATTAGAAGTGACACAAGCATCGTGAAGTTTTTGCAGTGAGGAAAACCAGCCAGGAAAGACGGTGAAGAGGAGAGGCTGTTTCTGTCTACCACAGACTGTTTTTCTTTCTTTTCTTTGAAGAAAAGACATGTCTGAGCCAAATCAAAAAACAGAAGTGAGATATTATATTTACTTTGATTAAATGAAGCCTATTTTACATTCTTTTTTATTTATAACTGAAATGGAGAATTTTTTTTTTGTAGCCCTCAAACTGTATTCACTTTATAGTGTGTATAGACTCAGGTGTGATCTTAATTTTTATTTCTTATAAACGTTATATCACTGTCTTCGATAAAGTTTTGTCTGTCCATTTATGGTGGTTTTTTTTATTTTGGGGGTATTTTTGAATTTGTTTACTTCAAAAAGTACCATATTTTCTATGTAAATTATGCTTGTTTTTATGTTTTATTATTATTATTTTTTCAACTACATTAAAATATCATTCCAATAAGTTCTTAGAGCTAAAACCTAAAGATGAAGTGACTTTGCCGTCACCTGGTGTCTTATTTTGGCTTATTTTAGAATGCTCTAAATTACAGTTTTTCCCATTCATTTCTATGGGTGCCCATTTTTGACCCAAATAGAAGAGGTTTTTTTCACCCACTTAACATTGTAGAATTGAGTCAAAAAATAAATAAAAATAATTGTGTGTGTTCAGGAGGCAAACTTAGAAAAAGTAGCCAAGTCTTGTACCGCTCAGATCAAGGGAAGTATTTTTAAAAAATAAATCAAAACTATTTTGCCCACATTTGTCCAGACTACAGTTTTAGGGTTAAATGTATGCTGATTGAATATATAAATCATTGTTTACTCTATTTAAGATATTCTATTGAGAATAATGGCGATTACAAAAAATGAAATGTTTAACATTAAATTTGAAAACACTTCAAAAGTTGTGTCTGTTAATATTTTGTGCTCATTATTAGATGAATTTAGTTATAATCAATTAACTAATGCCTTCTTGAAAAGTGTTACACAATTTTTTTGCTCAATTGTCATGGGAATATAAATACAAATATACAAAAAAAGATTAAAGTATTTGTAATATGCTTAGCTATGCAAATAATATTTATTTATTTAGATTTTGATTAAAATGGGAGCTGGACTTTATTGTGGGATTTGTGCTCGGTTTATCCTGTAGAGTCGTGTTTCCAGTCGGATCAGCCCGGGGCTTAGAGGGTTAAACCTGCCCGAGAGAGAAAGAAAGAGAAAGCAAAAGAGGAGAAGTCCAAGAGGGACGCTCATAAAGGAGGGATTGTGTGGGATTGTGTGAGGCAGGATAGAACAGGATCGCCCACGCCGAGCTCCGGCACTGATGATGACATCATCTGTTTGTTTGGTCAGGAACGGCTCGGCCTGCCCTGACAGGGATTCCCCGTCCACTCCACATGGACACCATGTGACTCCTCTGTGTGTGTGTTTGTGTATGAAAATCAAGTCCCCATAAAACCTGGAAACCCAACTTGTGTGTGTGTGTGCTTAATGTGTGTTTTTGTGTGTGTGCGCACGGTCACATTTACACAAGTGCCTCCTATTTTGTGGAGTGCAGGGTGTGGTTGCTTTAGCTGGGCAAGCAAGACTCTTCTTAGAGGATGAAGAAATGCACATTTCTGTTTTACGCTTTCTCAAGTTTGGTGAATTTGAGAAAATCTGTCAATTCTAGGCCATTTCATCTCAAGAAAAAAAGAAATAAGAAATGATGTCTTGTACACTATAAAAATGCTGGGTTATTTCAACCCAAATTTGGGTCAAATATGGACAAACCCAAATGTTGGGTTAAAAATGAAATTAAAAAATGTACTGTTGAAAGTGAAAGTTGAAGTCGGGTTCAAATGTTAAAGGATATTTTTAACCCAACATTTGGGTTTTTCCATATTTTTCCCAATTGTGGGTTAAAACAACCTAAAGAAAATAAAGCCCGTACATTAATTGTGACAAACAGAAGCATTTCTGTCCCAAATTCTCTTCACCGAAATGTAAAAACAATTTATACAGGAGTCAACATTTGTAGTGGATCAAAAAAGTGTCCTAAGACGAGAACAGTATTGTTCAAAATTCATGTAACTTTGATCAAACGTTTTGATCCACTTCAAATTTCAAAAATTTCATTTCATTTCTACCTTAAATTTACTTTACTCTAAAAAATAACTATCTAAAGAGAATGTCATGTATGATTATGCTAATTAATTACCAAAAAAAACAATACATTCAAAACTCAAAAACTTTCAGACATATTACAGTAATGAGAAATGGTTAAAAATATGTGTATTTTGTGATAATTTTGTCAGAAAATACGTTCTTAATCTACAAGTCTGGCGAAATAGAGAGAGTCTTTGAATGGTGACGTGTGTGTGTGTGTTGTGTGTTTGCATGGACTGTCCACTTAAGTGCAATAAAGGAATCTGATGTTATGGGAGGTGACAGGGAACAGCTATTCTGCTTTCAGACAGACGGCTGTAAACAGACACACACACACACACACACAGCTCTGGATGCAATATATTATCCTGACACAATGAGGAAATGAAAGCTCACTTCAGAGAAGTGTCACAGATTCAAACATGTCAGCTGAAGAAAACAGGTTAGCATATATCTTTTATTTTTTATTGTGAGTCATTCTCTAATCAGGGTTTTGTTTCTTTTGGCGTGTTGTTATATTTTTAGGCATTTTAGTTTCTGTTTTAGTTTTTTATCATTATTATTTCTCATAAATACTGTTAAAATGGGAATGTTATTTCGCAATACTGAACTTATGTTGGTTTTACTTTTGGTGTGTTTTGATGAATATCATATTTTCAAGGCTGATTATCAGATCTGTTTTCAATTTGAGGAATGTAATGGAAAAAGTTGAAATAAGGGCTAATTAAAATATAAACACCAGGATTTTTAAATATTCTAAAAGAACCGTAATATCTATCAAGCTAAGATATGACTGTTAACGTTTAACCTGAGCATTTTCAGCTGTTATGGTTATATGGTGAAAAATGTTGAAATAATGGCTTGATGGTAAATGGCCTAATTTTAGAGTCAGGGAAGCTTCATGTCATTGTCAGTTCACACTCGTGTTTCCCTGTTTTAAGCAGATTCTCGAGCTTTAACTTCTGCATCTGAAATGTGAAAAAAAAAAAAAAACTTTGGACACATGTTTGTAATTATATTAAATTGGTATATGTCTTTTTCAATTCTCAAAACATTCTGAGACTCAGCAATTGTGGATGTACATTTGTTAACTTTGAGATCGTACATGCTCTTGTTTTGTGTCCTGGTGGGTCTAAATTCAGTATGAAATGTCTTTCTCAACCCATTATATTTCTATTAATGTGACATTTTCGGAATATTTTTCACTATTTAAATGTATATATATAAAAAGTAGGGTTGTCAAACGATTAATCGTGATTAATCACATCTAAAATAAAAGTTTGTGTTTAGATTATATATGTGGATGCACTGTGTATAATTATTTTATATTTATAATACACACGCTTGTATATATTTAAGAAATATTTTCATGTATACTGTATATAGATTTATATATAATTTATATTATATATAAATATAAATATTTTATATAGAAATAATATTTTTTTTCTTAAATATACATGCTTTTGTTTGTATTTATATATATATATATATATATATATATAATTATACACAGTGCACCCACATATATTATGTAAACACAAACTTTTATTTTGGATGCGATTAATCGCGATTAATCGTTTGACAGCCCTAAAAAAAGTATATATGTAATTGACCTAAATGTGTTTGTTTGCTTGGCTGAATCTCAGGTAAATATTCCTAATGTAGATGTCCAATTTGTCAATGTTTTGGTGCAGTAAATGGTTTGGAAATGAGTGGCCAGTATTGTGTTTGTGTGATCAGTGTTGTTCATCCACTCTTTATTGAAATGCAGTGCTCTGTTTTGGGTGTTGTGGTGTCAGGTTTGTGATGCACTTGGTTCGTTTCATTTCCTCTTTATGGGAGGTAGAAAAAAAATAGGAGCATGCAATTTTGCGCAAAGGCATAAACTCGGCCGCCGACCCTTCCTATTTCCAGTGGCGTGATTTATTTATCAAAAACAGCTGTTAACATTGCAGAATCAATATGAGACGTGCAGCTCATTTTGGTTTGTCTTCAATCTCTCTTGAGCGAATCCACAGCAAAACGGAGTGAGTTTAAAGATCGGCCTGTGTGTGTAAAAAAAGATGCGCAATGCGTAAAAGTGACTCCCACCTCTGAGTGCGACGGGAAACGCTTCTTCCGTGTGGATTCTCTCAAGTCCCTTTGTTAGTCTGTTTAGCATTAGTGTTCATTAATTATTGAATACAACAAGTGTTAGTCCCAGGTAGATCAGCGGTTGATGAATAATTAAGCCTGTGGATAAGGTGTGTGTGAGAGAGAGACTGCGCGGATGAATCACCTCACCCAGCTGGATCCAGCGGGAACATTCATTGAGAGAGTGTGAAAGATCCCAGCATGGACTGCAGGAGTAACTCAACTTTTATCCATTATTAGCCAAACTAGAAAAAATTGTTTAGCTTCAGATGTAAAAAAAAGAAGAAGGTGTGTATCGAGAAAGGCATTGCAAACAAATAACAGAATTGCTGATTCCAACTGAATTCAGTCCGGACTAAAAAAAAAAAAAAAAAGGTCTAGCAATAATAATAATAATTGTGTTTTATAAACTATGGTGCAATTAGCAATTTATTCCAGGTGATTATGCCTAATTGGTGATCTAAAGTGTTTGTTGTAATGTGAGCACTGAAGAAAGCAATGTGCTGAAACGTCTTGCTTTTAATTAATTTGCACTTTTTGCACCACGCAGTTTATAATTGTTTTAATTACTTTTTTTTTTTAGTCTTCACTGAATTCAGTGTGCAGTCAGCAATTTTCTTGTTTGTTTGCAAATGCATATTAGCCACCCAGAAAACTCCAGCAACTGCTTAGGCAACCATCTAGAACACTTTAGTAACCAGCATAGCAACGCCCTGGCAACTATTTAGAACCCAATAGCAACCCCATGACAACCATCTAGAACATTCAGGCCAAGCAACCACATTTCAAAACTATGACAACTACTCAGAACGCCCTGACAACCATCCAGAACACCCTATGGACCACATAGCAACGCCCTGACAACCATCCAGAACACCCTATGGACCACATAGCAACGCCCTGACAACCGTTCAGATCACCCTAAAATCCATGTAGCAACGCCCTGAAAACCATCCAAAACACCCTATGGACCACATAGCAACGCCCTGACAACCATCCAGAACACCCTATGGACCACATAGCAATGTCCTGACAACCATCCAAAACACCCTATGGACCACATAGCAACGCCCTGACAACCATCCGGAACACCCTATGGACCACATTGCAACGCCCTGACAACCATCCAGAACACCCTATCTACCACATAGCAACGCCCTGACAACCATCCAGAACACCCTAAAATCCATGTAGCAACGCCCTGATAACCATCCAAAACACCCTATGGATCACATAGCAACACCCTGACAACCATCCGTAACACTCTATGCACCACATAGCAACGCCCTGACAACCATCCAGAACACCCTATCGACCACATAGCAACGCCCTGACAACCATCCAGGAACACCCTATGGACCACGAGCAACGCCCTGACAACCATCCAGAACACCCTATGGACCACATAGCAACGCCCTGACAACCATCCAAAACACCCTATGGACCACATACTGTAGCAACGTCCTGACAACCATCCAGAACACCCTATGGACCACATAGCAACGCCCTGACAACTATCCAGGAACACCCTATGGACCACATAGCAACGCCCTGACAACTATCCAGGAACACCCTATGGACCACATAGCAACGCCCTGACAACCATCCAGAACACCATATGGAGCACATAGCAATGCCCTGACAACCATCCAGAACACCCTAAAATCCATGTAGCAACACCCTGACAACCATTCGCAAAACCCTAGGTTGCCGTGAGATTGCACAGGCAAACACCATTCATATTTTCTACAGAATGTAAAAAGGTACGATGTGCTGAATGTCTGATGGTCTCTCTCTGTGTGTGTGTTTGCAGTATGGGAATATAAATATAACTGTTGTTTAGGAGGTGTACGTTTGTCCTAAAGATGCTCTGGATCAATGTTTTCACCAGCGTGCCCACGCACACTTCACTATCAGCTCCGTCTAGTGCTGCATCCACCCACCACTTCCTGCGGGGGCAGTCTCGCGGCACACGTGTGTGTGTGTGTGAGAGAGAGAGAGAGAGAGAGAGTGGAGTTGACAACAAATGGTTCTGATTTGAAAGCATTCTTTGCAGATAAGAAGTGTGAATTGATGCACATGAGTGTGTGCAGTGCTGATGTTAGTGCACAGGATATCAGTAACAGATGCGAGTGGTGTGTGTGTGTGTGTGGGTGGGACACGGAGGTCATGATCCAGAAGTGTGGTGTGAAATCTCACGAGAGTATATTCATCTTATTTTGCATCTGTGAAAGTGCCGCCACTAAACATTAGTGCAGTAGTGCATGTGATTTTAAACTCTTCTTATCCAATAGACTTCCATTATAAGTGTGATTTTTCTTTTATTGACAACTCATTTTCTGTAGTGACCTCAACTTCTATTCATCCTTTTCAAACTCCATCATTTGGCTAATATTCGTTGATTTATAAGGTTCCGAAAATGTAGAGTAAAACTTTATTTTAAGGTGACGTAGTTGCACGTTGCTACATGTACTTATTATTGTAATTACATGAAATTATGCGTAATTACTAACCCTTAACCAAACCCTAACGATAACTCTAGTAAGTACATGTAGTTAATCAATATTAGTGTACTTAGTGTAACCTGTTAAAGGAGTAGTTCACTTTAAAAAAAAACTTTTGCTGATAATTTACTCACCCCCATGTCATCCAAGATGTCCATGTCTTTCTTTCTTCAGTCGAAAAGAAATTAAGGTTTTTGATGAAAACATTCCAGGATTTTCTCCATATAATGGACTTCAATGGGGTCCAAATGGTTCAAGGTCCAAAAGACAGTTTCAGTGCAAACTGCAAACTGTTCAAAGGGCTTTAAACGATTCCAGACGATGAATAAGGACGAAACGATCGCTCATTTAATAAATAAATACGTTTTATAAGCACAAATGGTCGCCTTGCTCTGTTCTGTGATGAGCGTTCGTGACTCTCCTGTTCGAATCTTTTTTTGAGTCATGACTCGAAGGGTCCTAGATAAGAACCTTATTCATCATCTGGAATCGTTTAAAGCCCTTTGAACAGTTTGCAGTTTGCACTGAAACTCTCTTTTGGACCTTGAACCGTTTGGTTCCCATTGAAGTCCATTATATGGAGAAAATCCTGGAATGTTTTCATCAAAAACCTTAATTTCTTTTCGACTGAAGAAAGAAAGACGTGGACATCTTGGATGACATGGGGGTGAGTAAATTATCAGCAAACATGAACTACTCCTTTAAATGTAGGAAGCTCGTGTACGTCTCAGCATTTGAAACCGTCGCTCTGATTCTTTGTGATTCCAGCCGTCTCTTTATTTTCTTGCATTATTGAGAGTGGCCTCGGGCTCGCCTTATCAGTAATGCTCCGTTCTCTGCCACTGACTCCAGAAACATCGAGCACACACTCTCCAGACGTTCCTAAAAGTGCCATGAGATGGAGCCAGGAGATGTTTGCGTGAGCTGTTTGAGGGTTTTGTGGAGTTGAGCTCTGCAGAACTCACTCTCACTCCTGTGTGTTTCTTCTTGACTCTCGACTGGGGAGTCAGGAAGCTCATTTTAGGGGAAAGAAATGAGGAAGTTTGATGATACAGCTAATAAAGATAGAGTGTTGTGTAATGCAGTCTGAGATGTGTTTATGTGTGTTTGTGTCGGTGTGTGTGGGCTCTGGCAGTAATGAGGAGGGGAAGGTTACTGACTCTGCTTCTGGTAAGCAGCTCCCTTGTTTGTCTCATGCGTGCTGATTGGTGGCTTCAGG
This sequence comes from Pimephales promelas, assembly GCF_988280905.1. Lineage (NCBI taxonomy): Eukaryota > Metazoa > Chordata > Actinopteri > Cypriniformes > Leuciscidae > Pimephales > Pimephales promelas. The sequence goes on along the minus strand of NC_142786.1, from coordinate 2,985,181 downwards.
CTCATCAGAGTTTCCTGTAAGGAAATCTTGGGAACCCTGTGAACCGCTGTGATGGTCTTTTCTCTAGAAGAGGATGGACTATACACTGGATAAACAGTGTTGTGTATTGTTCCTCATGTTCTCTGGTCGCTTTGCTGCTTCTAATCTTTGCTTTGTTTCACTTTCAAGTTGTTTTTTAAAGTGGTCATATCATAGGAAATACATACATATATATATATATATATATATATATTTTATTCAATGCTGAATTTTAAGCGTCAGTACTCCAGGGTTCAGTTTCACAAGATCTTTCATAAATCATTATAATATGCATATTTGCTGCTTAAGTGACATTTGTTTTGTTATCAGTGTTGTAAACAGTTGTGCTGCTTCATATTATATCGTATGAGTTTTAGAGCCTGACCGATATATCGGCAGACCGATATTTGGCATTTTCCGAACTATCGATATCAGCATTTATAATGGCCGATGATAATGATTGAGAATACATCAAATATAACAGAGATTTTAAAGGGATAGTTCACTTAGAAATGAATTTTTGGTATGTTTTATCTTACCTCAAGGGCATCCAAGATGTAGGTGTCTTTGTTTCTGCAGTATTTTAAATTTTGATATTTTTAGGTCAAACTGTTCTTGTCTGTCAGTCATATAATGGAGGTCTATGGTCACCACCTCAAAGAGCATGCACAGAGAAGTCCAAATTAAACATGATTTAATGACTCGTAAATGTAAGTACACATTGATGGCCTAAGACACGAAACGAGCGGTTTGTGTGAGAAAACCAACAGTATTTATATGTTTTTTACCTCTTGTTACCACAGCCACGTCCAAGTACTCTGAGGGTAATCACTTGGACGTGACTGTGAATATAAGAGGTAAAAACTATATAAATACTGTTCGTTTTCTCACACAAACCGCTCGTTTGGTGTCTTAAGTCATCAATGTGTACTTACATTTACGAGTCATTAAATCATGTTCAATTTGGACTTCTCTGTGCATGCACTTTGAGGTGGTGACCATAGACCTCCATTATATGACTAATAGACAAGAACGGTTTGACCTAAAAATATCAAAATTGAAAATACTGTGGAAACAAAGACACCTACATCTTGGATGCCCTTGAGGTAAGATAAAACATACCAAAAATTAATTTCAAAGTGAACTATCCCTTTAATTGTGTATTAATAAACTGACTCGCGATCTTCAGCGAACACGCCAGAGAGAAATGCATATTTTGTACAGATTACAGCAGAGAGCAGTCTGTCTTTCGTTTTGAATTGTTCTGTTATTTCAACATAGATATAGTTCTATAGTTTTGGTTCATTTTTGAGAAGTTTGTGCACACCACTAGGAAAGTGTGTCCAAACTAAGTCTAAAGTAAATAGAAAGTTCAAAAGAACAGTATATTTTATAACATGATAAATGTCACTTTTAAACAATGTAGTGTGTATTTGCTGAATAAAAGTATTAATCTCCCCTTACTGAGGGGAAAAATCATTTGAAAATGTGATATGACCCTTGTGCTGAAAGGTCAGAGAGCAAAAGGTTACTGTACATGCAATCAAAAGGCTTTTCCGAGTGCAATTTCTAAACTAAGTAGAACAACTAACAATTTCTAAGTAGATTTGACATGTTGAATTACTAACAAATGTTCTGGGCGGATGTTATTGCAGTCCTGTGGCAACATATTAGGGTGTAAATCATAAAGCTGATCCAGTGCAGTTTGTGGGAATCCTTGAGCAATCAACTGAGGATTTTGGCTCTATCTCTCCCAGTGGAACAGCCAGCCGTGCTGGATTGGGGAAAATCCCGGAGGAAATTTCATGGAAGTCTATCCGATGTTAGTTTCTAAAGAAGAAGAAGTATGTATGTGTGTGCAAAGGGGCTAGATGAAACGCATGCACGGGAAGTGCTATCGCTCACTTGATTCTTGCAGATATTTCATGTTTCTTTTGTTCTTTCTGTGGCAGTGTGTTACTTCATGCATGACAGGACACATAGGTTGCATAATATGCTTTAGTCATGTGATTCCCCCAGATTGACAGGCAGCAGTGATGTTGTCTGATTTGATCTCATCTGGGACAGACGTACAAATGCTCAGTTAAGTGTGTGGACAAGTCATTTTGATTTAGTGATCCACTCTTAATATTAGATTCAGGCATTGTGTGCTGTTTTTTTTTGTTTTTTTTAGTGTGTGTTTGTGTGTGTGAGCCCGGCTGGTTTGCGGGCACTCAACCTCTGTATGCCATAACAAGTCCAACGCTATCAGGCAAATGACTTTAACCTTTTGACACCTACTCTGTTATTTGTCAAAACACGTGGTGTGGAAAACTAACAGCGGTGTTACACAGCCAGCCTCTGATGATTTACATGCCACACTGCAGAGTCGGATGCTGGAAACAATTCTGTTTTGTCACTGTAGATTAGATCAAATTAGGTAAATTTATCATCGATTTCCCTCCATATACAAAACTTAGCAGTAGAGATTTAATTTTTCTGTCCCAAACAAACACACACACACACACACACACACACTAATGTTTAATAAATGTGTGCTAAATTAGTACGTACACTTCAGGTGCTAATATGTACATTTTAGGTGTTAATATGTACATTTTAGGTGCTAATATGTACATTTCAGGTGGTAATATGTACATTATAGGTGCTAATATGAACATTTCAGGTGCTAATATGTACATTTTAGGCGCTAATATGTACATTTTAGGTGCTAATATGAACATTTCAGGTGCTAATATGTACATTTTAGGCGCTAATATGTACATTTTAGGTGCTAATATGTACATTTCAGGTGTTAATATTGACATTTTAGGTGCTAATATGTCCATTTCAGGTGCTAATATGTACGTTTCAGGTGCTAATATGTACATTTTAGGTGCTAATATGTACATTTTAGGTGCTAATATGTACATTTTAGGTGCTAATATGTACCATTAAGGTACCAATATGCAGCCTTTAGGTACAAAAGTGAATCTTTTGAAAGGGTACAGCCCCAGTGACCGCTTTTATACCTTTTTTTCTGAGAGTGTATAGCCATTGAATATGTGCAAGAAATAATCCATTCTATTGACTTAAAGCTACCCAGTCAGATTGGAACTGCTCTTGCCATTTCTGTGTGCAGTATTCATGCTTTCGGACACTATTTTTCTAATGACCCTGCTCTTTAGGACAGGTACACTCAGTCCAGCTCTCATTTAAAATCCGTTTGTGAATAAGCACCTCTCACTCATGTGATATTTATACCCACATGCTGCTCTTTCTGCCACGGCCATTAAAACCAGATCTCTGATCACATTAAATTTCCATTAGCCTCTATGTCGTTAGCGCACATGCGCTAGCATCTAATGAAGTCTCCTGGACCAGTCATGATGACCAGTGCATGTTCCTTGATGGAAGAAAGCCACTTCAGAATCTCTGGTTGTCATGGCAGCATTAAACAGGGGAAATTTCAGCCTGTGTTATTGTCCTCATTTGCCACCTTTGTGCAGCAACTCTGTTTTCCAAATCGCCTTGCTAAATGTTCCACTGAATCTGAGGTTTAGGTTTGGTGTGGTTGCTGTTTTGGAAGGAAAATCTTGTGTTTTGGGGGAGATCAAGATCTGGAGAAGTTTTGAGAGAGAGGACCAACTGCTGCCCATCCACTGGGGTTTTGTCCTATATGTCAATGAATAGCAGTTGATCCTCATGCCATTTAAATAGCGATTCCTCTCGAAACATTACAGTAGATCCACCACATCTACAGACTCATAATTTGAAAATGCCATCATAGAGGAAAAGAGGAAGAGAAAATCTCTAGAGGAGATTCTTTGCATTGTGTTCATGACTTGCAACTTTCTGAAGTGTTTCTGTTCTTCTTTCACTCTTAATTTTGTCATGAGGTTCCTTTCCTGTCAGATCACCAGACTGTGTATTTGTGATGTAGGTGAAAACATGAAATATACAGTAGAGCCCTACACCTGCAAAAAACTGCTTGGTAACCGTGATTTTGCCAAGTAAAACATGTTCCTGGATCAACATATTTTAGTCCTAATCCTAGCCGTACCCCTAAACCTAACCCTACCCTTAAGTTATCCTTAAAATCAGTGTGGTGGTACCACCAAAGGTAAATGATAGAATAAAATCCTAAAATAAATTGGATCATCATATAAAGCAATTGTATCTCTTCGCAAGACTTGGGCCCCGTTTACACGAAGGGAAAACGCAGATATTTTCCTGCGGTTTGGCCTCTCATTTACACGAAAACCCAGTTTTTATCACATAAAACGATTGTTTCTAAAAACTCAGGCCAAAGTGGAGATTTCTGAAAACGCCGGTTATGTGGTGCCGTGTCAACTGGGAGAACCAGCGTTTTAGGTTCTCTCTTGTCGATTCGGAGGATTCTGATTGGCTTGCATGGCTTTATCCTTCTCCCTAAACCGCCGCCCATTGGTTTGGCATAGATATGATGGCGCTCGACGGGTGTGTGAACGATGTTATTATTGAAAACGGAGAGGGGGGGAATATTGGTTTCTCTAAATACCTGGCTTTGTGTAAACGTGGCCTTGGATTAAACTGCTCAATTCATGGATTTTTTCTTATCACCTTTTTTAATAACCTTTTTGGAAGTTTTGTTCACCTGGACTTTCAACCTCTCCGGTTTCAAGAAAATATCTTCATTTGTGTTTTGAAAATTCTTATGCACGTTAAGACCCCCATGTTTCACCCCAAGTTCTCTTTGGGTTTCTTTCTTTTTGTTTGTTTTCTGACGACAAGACATCCAGTGCAAAACACGCCGCTTCGGTAGCCATTGTTTGTTTATGCGCACATCTATCAGTCGATAGTTCTGCCTACTCAATGACATCACACGTCGTTAAAGATGGCAAGTGATAATTTGTCGGGAAGCAACGTGTAGTCTGACTTTTTTTCTAGACGACGACACAATGCCTATCCGTGACTATCGCAATAGATAAAAGCATTGTGTAGTCTGAACCCAGCATTATGAGTTTGAAACGACTTCCAAACCTCTAGCTGAACACAAAGGAAGATATTTGGATGAATAATTTAATCAAACAGATCTCATTCCCCATTGACTATTTTTTCCTACTATGGTTGTCAATGGGGAATGAGATCTGTTTGATTAAAACATTCTTCCAAATATCTTCCTTTGTGTTCAACTAGAGGTTTAGAACAACATGAGGGTGAGTAAATACTGACAGAATTTTCATTTTTGGGTGAACTAACCCTTTAAAGGGTAAATATTACTACTCTGAGGTACTAATATGTCTCTTTCAAGGGCTGGATACGGTACAGTATTGTCCGTTTAAGGCTATTGCCTCAGTGACAAGGTACAATTTTTGCACATTTTCTTTCTGTGTAACCAGGCATGATGTGATAAGCTTCTCTTTCACTGAATCTGTTTTGTCCCAGGCATCTGTGACCGCTGTAAGTGACAATTTATCAGTAGCTTGATTTCAATACTGATGTGATGTTGATTTGCACAGTCAGTGAAATCTCATTGGTCTAAAATCTCACTCACTTATTGGTTGTGATTGTGTTTTGTCATGCAGCGTTAGCTTTTTCAGTGTGGGCAGACTAGTTACTTGTGACTGGAAACTTTTCATGTGTTTGGACACGGTGTTAATCTCATGTACCAGTTGAAACCAAGCATAATTATCTCTGGTAATGATTTTCCTAAAGTATGCAAAGAAGTCACTCGGCTCAACAGTGCTCTTGTGTTCGAGGCCGCTTTGCATTCACTCAGTCCACAGTTGAGGAAACAGCACCTGCAACCACTCTTTTTAGCTTCAAGCTAAATATTTTCTATTTTGAGGTCTTCCATCCTTGGTGGACTTCTCGAACACCATCTAACCTGAGGAATTCTGGGACAGGGTTGGATGGAGGGGGGTCCTATTTGTGGTTAATTAAGTAACAGTTGTTATCTGATCCCTCATGTACTGATGTCCGCTCCATTTATTGCTCCGGATGAGGGTAGGATAAATCTGAATGTGTGGTTAGACCAAGCGGTTCAACCTATAAACATCTGTGGTGAGTCAGCATCCAGAAATCCCCCAGATGATGGTGCAGAATGGGATGGTGTTATAATTGGTGATTAATTGAGGTGGTTAAGTATGTGATGCAATGCAAGACACTATAGAGTTTCCATTCTTAGGGTTTAGATGAGCCCTCTAGAGATATGGAGCAAGTTTAGGCTCTCACGGACACACAGATCATGCTGAACTTAGTTTAACCCTCTGGTGCTCTTCGGTCACTTTTGACCAAGTGTGACTCCCAAATGAAGAGCAACTGAGGGTTTAAAGTGTTGCTGTTAAAGATACTCTCTCTTTTTCTGAGTTTTGCAGTGTAATACTGCTGGACATTCTGAACTCTGTAACTTTTAATAAATGACTATGCTTGAGTTTGAGTAATTTAAGAAAGTATTTCTAGAAAACAAGTTGTTTGTGACTTTTCGATTAGACAAAGAAAAAAATAAGAATATTTCTTAAGTGATTTAAAATTCATAAATGTTACTGTGATACTAAGAAATTAAATTATATGATTTCCATCTTGAAACACTTGAATAATTTATATTAGTATAATGTTTTATACAAGATATTCAGACATCTGTAATGGAAACATTGAATTGTACTGCATAACAGGAATGACTCATTGTTTGTAGATTTATCAAAAGCTTCTCCATTTTTGTAACTTTTGTATTGCACAGGTGCCGATTTTACAGCTATTTGTTAAAGGAGTAGTTCATTGAGAAAAAAACAACTTTTGCTGATAATTTACTCACCCCCATGTCATCCAAGATGTCCATGTCTTTCTTTCGTCAGTCGAAAAGATATATAATATATAATCTCCATATAATGGACTTCATTGGGAACCAAACGGTTCAAGGTCCAAATGAGAGTTTTTGCAGTTTCAAAGCGCTTTAAACGACACCAGACGATGAATAAGGGTCTTATCTAGTGAAACGATCACTCATTTCAAAAATAAATAAAAAAGTTTAAGTTTTATAAGCACAAATGCTCACCTTGCTCTGTTCTGTGATGCGCGTTCGTGACTCTCCTGTTCAAACACGTTCATCAAAATGAATGAATCTTTTTTCGAGTCATGACTCGCAGGGTCCTACATAAGACCCTTATTCATCGTCTGGTGTCGTTTAAAGCCCTTTGAAGCTGCACTCAAACTCTCATTTGGACCTTGAACCGTTTGGTTCCCATTGAAGTCCATTATATGGAGAAAATCCTGGAATGTTTTCATCAAAAACCTTCATTTCTTAATAAGTTTTTTTAAAAGTGAACTACTCCTTTAAGATTAAAGGAGTATTTTTGGTTATTTTTCCCCTGAATTATACTTGCATGCACATTGCACATGCAACGTTAGCCTGCACACTTTCATACAGTAACAGTTAACTCAAAAATATTTATGTTTTGTGTGGTACGTGCTGCTGGATGTGGGTTAAAGAAGGGAAAGATTTGCGAAGATTGGATTATACATACATTTATTTTGGGTTATATAACAGATTGAGCATAGAGAGAAAGAGAGGGGTGGGGGGAGTTAATCAAGGGTGTGCCTTCAGCCCACTCATCATGACATAACATGCGGAAACCTTTGTCACTGGGCACCCCCTCGCAACTCCACCCTGTTCCTCATGAGTGTCATTCCCATTACAGTGATCCAAAGCAGCGTCTGGGAGTCTCTTAGTGGCCAAGGATTCTTTCCGAAACCGCACCGGTTCTCGCTTCACAGCGAGGCATTATATTCAAAGCAAACCGGTGTTTGCTCATGCTTTGTAATGGAGTTATGCGGTTGAAACACACCACACCAATCCGTTTTGCTTTTAGATGCTGTTTTTGTATGTGTGTAGTATATGCCATGGCTGTGTGACTTTTAAGGTAGATCTCATTCACCTTAGAGCACATAAAAACACACACACTCAGTACAAACTCTCCTGGCTTGTCTTATATAATAATCAGTAATTGCATTCTAAAATTGGGTATATTTTCAGTGTGCATATCCCTCCCACACACAGAGCAGATGATATTAAATGTTTGCTGTACTTGTAAGATGTGAGAAGGAATGATAGGTTTTTTTTGTTGCATACCAATATTATATTTAATATGACATATATACTATTGTATTCCCTAATATTATTGATTTAGGGATACAGCAATATCCACCTCTAAAAACTGCAATAGTCTTGACTTGTATACTTAAACCTTGATATTATTTTTTCCCAGTGTCGATCAAAATTCAAATATTGGTTGATATTTTCACCACTGTCTTTAGTATTGATAATATTTGGATTAAAAAAATACTTATTGTACATTCGACGTTCTTTGTTTTTTAAAGCTGTATTTTGAAATGCCACTTCACCCCTGTCCTGAATTGTACCATAATGTATGTGTATTGCGATTCGGATTACTGTGTGGCTAAAATGGATATCTTTTTCTGTTTCAGATAAAATAGAGGAAGCACAGAAGGAGCTCAAAGACCCAAAAGTTGGACACAAAGGTATGATTCATCATATAAAATATCATTTCTGTGACTGTTCCTTACAAATAACGTCCACTGGAAGCTTTTCTCTCCGCCCCCTCCTCAATACCAGAACATCCAGTACCTAAGCTGTTTCATTCTCTCAGAGAGGTACGAGCACGTCTGTTGCTTTAAAGAGGAATTGCAGGGTCTTTGTGCCGCAGTTGAATCGCTCTGCTCATTAAGTTTTCAAGGTAGATGCTATTCTGTGCGGAATCCACGAAAAAAAAAAAATGTTCCATACTTTATTCTGCTATTTTTCTGCCACACCCTTTGCTTGTACTGGACTGTATGTGTACTGAGGTTATCTGGTCTGCTTTCAATGGTGCATTGGATGTTCTGGGGGTTTCCTGAAGTTCCAGCACCTCTGTTGGCTTTCACGGCTGTGTCACACTTTACGCCATGTCTTTGGTTTAACCAGAAAACATGTGGAGCTGTGTTTCACTAGCATACATGGAAAAACAGCAGAGCTGATGCGGGCTGGAATGGGAAAGTTTTATAGATTATGTAAAAGCAAAAAATGTGAAAACCTGGCCCAATGGTATTGTTATGGATTTTTTTTAAGCACATTGTACGATGTAAATAAATTGAATCCTTTGTTATCATGTAACTATAATATGACCATCATTGAATGAAGGATTCATTTTAAATATGAGGTTATTCATAATCAGGATTTAGAGCCAGACCGATTTATCGGCAGGCCGATATTAGGCATTTTCCAAACTATCGGTATCGGCAGTTATAATGGCCGATAAATGAATATTTCGAAAATAAAATAAAAACGGACTAAACACGCTTAAACCATGTCATGAGTCTTGGAGTTGTATAGTTTGTCCACCAGAGGGCACTCTACACCGTCCCTGTTGGCAACACTTGTGTATAACGCGCCACACATCTTGCAACCTGCTGATCCAGGGACTAAGTATTATTTTATTTATTTATTTCTTTTTAAAATGCATCATCATATTATTTTAATTAAAATAACAACAAATAACTAATGTTAGGGAAATCTGTTAATGTTTTGTTGCGCGTTTCTGAAATATTATTTTTTTTTTTTAAATATCGGCCGATATATCGGATTTTAAAACCAACAAATATTTGTTTCAGTATCAGCCTTCAAAATCCTTTAGCGGTGGGGCTCTATTAGGTTTACCCTGGCCTTATTTTTCATGTTGGGATGCGTTACATCAGAATGCAACTGGTTCAATAACACATAAATCCCTTCTCAAAATACCACAGGCAGTCATCTCCGTGTTAATCCCGAATCTGTTAAAGGCGGTTAATTAGCTCAGACCTCATAGATGTCCTCATATCCTCTTTCTATGTTCTCTAGAAACATGTAAGGAAGTTGTCTTATTAAGGTATAAACAAGAAAAAGGTTAGATTGAAGTCTTGGTGAAATCCTAAACAGGCTATTTGAATTTCTGGGGAACTTCGAAGGCATCCAGGAATTGATGACTTTGTAGGTCTAATGCTAACCACTTCTCTCCACCAACCATGCCAAGCAAAGTAAAGAAGGGAAACCCTAATAAGTGCAGGGTTGCCACAGATGTTCAGGCATGGTTATGTGTTTTGTAACTACTTGGCGCCAGGCACACAAAGAGCCTTCAGTATAACTTTAAAACCACAGGGAATCCAAACACAGCAAATGCGGTAAACTCTGCCCATCAGTGTGCGTAATTGTAAAACAAGTTTTAGTTGTGTATGCTCTACGGCAGGTTTCCTTTTCCAAATTAATAGTGATTTGTTTTCTGCAAGATGTTGACTTAGGTGCTCGTTCAATCTTGGGACAGATTTCACGAATTCACACGAGCTTATTCATCCACATTTTAAAGGGTTAGTTCACCCAAAAATGAAAATTAAGTCATTAATTACTCACCCCCATGCTGTACCAACCCCGTAAGACCTTCGTTCATCTTCGGAACACAAATAAAGATATTTTTGATTGAATCTGAGAGCTGGATCACTCTTCCATAGGCTTGCTAAGGGACTGGCTCTTGACGGCCCATAAAGTCATTAAAGAAAAGGTTTAAATATTCCATGTGCCTACAGCGACTCAATTATACGTTTATCAAGCGACGAGAATACTTTTTGTGTGAAAAAAACATAAATAACGACTTTATTCCACTATTCCATTACTTCCTTTTGGGCGCATGCGCGAGAACTGAGACGAGGACGTTCTCATTCGTCTACTTCTTGTTACCAGCTGCTCACCGCTTAGGAGTATTACCGCCACCTACCGTATAAAATGATGATCCATATATAAGGCGCTCCGGATTATAAGGAACACTGTCGTTTTTTGAGAAGATTAAAGGCTTTTAAGTGCACCTTATAGTGCGGGAAATACGCTAATTGAAAAGCGTATGTACAGCGCGCATCTTCCTCTGCTTGTAAACAGAAAGTTTTGCGCTTCCAGCTATATCAGCACATCATCTTATACGATAGGTGGCGGTAAAACTCCTAAGCGGTGAGCAGCCAGTAACAAGAAGTAAACGAATGAGAACGTCTTCGTCTCAGTTCTCGCGCATGCGCCCATAAGGAAGTAATGGAATAGTGGAATAAAGTCGTTATTTATGTTTTTTTTTCGCACAAAAAGTATTCTCGTCGCTTGATAAACGTATAATTGAGTCGCTGTAGGCACATGGAATATTTAAACCTTTTCTTTAATGACTTTATGGGCCGTCAAGAGCCAGTCCCTTAGGCATTCTATGGAAGAGTGATCTAGCTCTCAGATTCAATCAAAAATATCTTTATTTGTGTTACGAAGATGAACGAAGGTCTTACGGGGTTGGTACAGCATGGGGGTGAGTAATTAATGACTTAATTTTCATTTTTGGGTGAACTAACCCTTTAAACACCTGCATGCAACTTAGCTCTTATTGTCTTTCTCTGCCAACTGACTGAGAGCTTGTAGAAGAATGTAACAAGGTAAGGCTCATCCTAACTAACACAATTGCAATGTTGAATGAGATGTAGGAGAGCAAGTTAGGGAGGGTTTGGAAAGAGAGAGCGAGAAAGGGATGGTGACAGAGGGTTGAGAAACGGAGAGTGGGTTTTGTACATAATGATGCGTGGGCCTCAGTAGCAGCTCCGGAGATCTTCTAGATTCCAAAACAGTCTCGTCTGTGTGCTAGCTGTCAGAGGTACCCATGCAGCTGATCGTGAACCGGGTTTGCTAAGCAGAGGATTGTATTGGGTTTTTTTTTTTTCCATTGTGAATTGAAGTTCTTTGCCTACACTTCAGGTATGTTTTGGTTAGTCAAGATTTTTGCTGTTGTTGATTTGTCTGTAGATATTTTTGTCTGAATTCCGGGTAATTTGTCCTGTTAAACGTAGAGTTTATGGGTGTTGTTGAAAGTGCAGTCTGGTTGATTTTGTTTTTCTTACGAACTTTGCTTGATGAAAGGTAATGGGGGAGGAAATGAAAGCAGAAAATAACACATGGGTGTTTTGTTTTGAAGATTGACAGGAAAACCTGTGTAATTTGTCTGTTGATGGATTACATAAACGTTGGCTAAATTTGATCGAGAATCTTATGTAGAGCGCACTAATAGAGATTAATTAGCTTTTTCTGGCTGATTTGAGGTGTAGGCTATATGTTATTGTGCTCTGCACCGTACTGCATGGTCAAAACTGTCAACAAGAAAAATATAATTACAGTAACATGTCAACAATTTATTACTCAGTTGTTGCAAGTTGTTGTAATAATAAAATCAGTCTGCCGATTTTATCGGCCGATACGAGCCTGTCGCAGATATATCGGTATCAGCGTATATGATGCAGATATGCTGCCGATATGATTTTGTTTGTTTTTACAGAACATTTGAAGCGGATAAAATGCTTGTAAATTGTGTATACGTAGTTTGTCCAGCACTGTTGTCAACCTTGTTAAGTAAAAGGACTTCAGACACAGTGAAAGATGCGCACATATTAGCTTTAACTCCACTGATAAGTTATGAAACATGGCTAGCTAGCTAATGTAGCAAACGAGTATGATAAGCTCGGGGACATTGTTTATGTACTTTATATCATTGCGTCTCACCAGGTGACAACGCGGCGTTAAATCACCATTCAACACTCATGCCACCACAGCACTGCTACTAGTAAGCAACTCACCGTTTAGACACCGGACGCGAGCGGCGTGATGCGACAAAAGACAGATGAACCCATTATAATCAGTGATGTGGTCTACACTGGATGTGAAACAACATCTTGTGGTCCAGCGTATCTAACTCTTTTTGAAGATCCACAAAGATGGTTACGAAACAGTGCCTTTTATCTATAGCATTGGTAATTTCTTCAGTTCGTTCCATAATTGCTGCTGTAGAGGTTGAGTGATTAGGACGAAACCCATTAAATGCATTTAGAAATTTATTCAGTCTAATTTCAAATAACTTCTCCATAATTTTAGAGAACTGTTGAAGTAATGATATTGGTCTATGATTAGAAAAATCTGATTTATTTCCTTTTTTTAAACAATGGAATTACTTTAGCTATTTTCATGCAGTCTGGAAATATCCCTAAAGTAAATAACAAATTACAGATATAGGTAAAAGGCTCAATAATTACATCTATAATTTGCTTTATCAAGAAAAACACTGTTAACATTATCTGGTACTGTGTCACCATTGGTGTTTCCATCTAGAATTTGATGTGATAAAGTAGGGCCAATATTTACAAAGTAATTATTTAATTCATTTACAATTTCAGTTTTTCATATTTCATATTCTAATAAATGATATAATTATTACACTTTATATATGGCCATTCTGCATAAAGAGTAGCATAGTTTCACATTTAGTACATTTTGCTGACTACTTATTTAAAATAGTATAAAAGTACATATGTATGTAATTAAACACGTTTTCATTAAGGTATTATGACTTTTACTTTAGTTCTTCCTCCACTGGTAGAGACTAGAGGAAGACTAATAATAGAAGATAATAAGGTTTTGTCATTGACACTTTTGATATATTTATTGATAAAAGTTGTTTTTATATAATGTGACTAAATTAAAAGACAAAGTCATTAGTGAAGATTATGCAACAGTATTTAGAATATAATATAGATTAGAACATGTAATGCAAACTAGTTTGGTTACAGCTCAAATTTATCATTCTCATTCTATTATTCACCCTGCCTCCATTACATATCTTTGTCACACATGTGTTGGATCACAACATTTGAGTAATCATTGCAAAACATGTGTTTTTATAAATTCAATTTATGTATATTGTGTATTCAATATACAGTACCAGTCAAAAGTTTGTACACATGAATGGGAAAGTGTGTTCAAACTTTTGACTGGTACTGTACTATACTGTAATATAGGTAATATTAGTAATATACTGTATTATAATATACACTTAAAAAATATTGACCGATATATCGATATCTGGCTTTTTTTACTCCCCAATATTGGTATCGTCATTGGCCCCCAAAAATCCATATAGTTCGGGCTCTAATCAAGGATCCTACATTTTGGAAACTCAAATGTTTGGGGTTTTTTCCTCAGCCTTGTGGATGGTCATAAAGCTTGGACTATTTAAATAAGGAATATTTAATGTATTATTTTTCCAATTATTTGAAAAAAATCTCAAAAGGTATTTGGACAGAGTATGGTTGAATGTTGTTTGGGTTGTTCATTCTTTTTTTTTTCTTTTTTTTTTCTACAGACACAAATGAAAGTACTTGCAGAAACTCTGAGGTCATTAAAGGACTGAAGAGGAAAAAAGTTGTGGTACAAAACCAGCTAAAGAAAATACCAAAATCTCCTGTCAAAAAGCAGTCGCAAACCAAGAAGTCAATTTCCCCGAACATCTCTTCGTCCAAGGAAGCCACGCCCTCTTCTTCTTTTTCTAGTGGTCCATCACATGGATTGCCTGGCCCTCAAGATGCCGAAGATGCACCGCAAGAGGCATCTGAATCCAGGACAGTAAAAGTGGAGCACGAGGAGTCATCAACCTCAGAGCCACAGGCTCTCAGTCACAAAAGTTCTGACGAAGAACCTTGTGCTGCTGGGCCTGTGCGGCCAAAAAGCTGGTGTGGCAACAGCAGCAACAAAAACGCATCTCCCTCTCACACAAGTGCTCCCCTTGAGGTATTGCTCAAGGCTATGGAGCCAGATTTCAATACACTGACAGAAAGGAAGAACAGCAGTCCAAAAGGACATCTTGGGAAATCAGTTTCCATTCCTGTCACATATTCAGACTATGCTGTGGCTATGCCTGCTGTTAATTTCAATGTCCATTCACAACCATCATTTATGCCACAATTCAACACAGCCAAACACTTCTACAGCAGTGTGGCATCTACAGGGCAACACACAACACAGCAGTATGTGAATATGTCAGGAAATCGTCAGCAGGACAAACCAGGTTTCCAGAAGAGTTACAGTGTGGGTCCTTCACTTAACTTGACACATGCTCCTGTTCCATCTGGATCAGGTGGTTTCCCTCAAAGCCAGCCCCCCGTTGTTCAAACATGCCAGTCTCTGTCAGCCACAGTTCCCAACTCAATTCAAGTCCCAGTCACACCTGGTTTCAACCCTGTTCAGATGACAACTGTGGTCAATTTTGGTGCAAATCAAGTATCTGATATCTCTGCAAAAGATCAAAAACCAAAAAAGCAAGGGAAGTATGTCTGTGAATACTGTAAAAGAGCTTGTGCCAAGCCAAGTGTGCTTCTAAAACACATACGGTCCCACACAGGAGAGAGACCTTACCCGTGTGTGACTTGTGGCTTTTCATTTAAGACAAAGAGCAACTTATACAAGCATAAGAAGTCTCATGCTCATGCCATTAAACTGGGTTTGATTAAAGACTCCGGAAGTGGATCCCTCTCCCAAGAATCGGACAAAGGTCTGCCAACACATTCTGATGTGGAGGAAAGCGGGGACAGTGATGAAGAAGGTAGTACAGCTGACTTAGACCCGGATTCTTCACAGAGCAGTCTAACAGCATTATCTGAGAGCAGTTTGCAGAGTGCAGGGATGGTACAAGGAAGCCAAGGAGAATCAGAGCATTTGTTGGTATTTGAAACTCTGAAAACATTGGCTACACAGAGAGGATGTGAGCCAAAGGTCACTGCTGCTCTCCCTAAAGTGGTTGTCCACCCTGTAAATGTTTCGCCTTTGCGTGCAGACAGCCCAAGAGTTACAGATTCAGCACCTGAACATGCCACAGCCCAGAGGCAAAGGGATTTCCAGCCAGCAAACCTTCGATCTAATGTAATGGTTCTGTCCTCACTGAAAGAAGTGGATTGCACAAGTCCTCTACAAGATTCAGTTAGTGAGGATGAAGATCAGCATTGTAAATCACCACTGGGAGGCAGCCATGCCCAGCTACAAAGGCAACAAGCAACTGATTACTCTCAACAGCCACAGGGCAAGTGCCTGCTAAGTCCTCGGAGTCTTGGAAGCACTGACTCTGGCTACTTTTCACGTTCTGAGAGTGCAGATCAAGCTATGAGTCCCCCGAGTCCTTTTGTTAAGATTACTCCACCAGCAGAAACCGACATTACTAAAACCCCACAAGTTCCTCCCTCCCCGGTTTTGGCGACTGTCATGCATGTAGCATCTATTGAAAAGCCTCGAGTTCCTTCTGTAGAAATGCGTCCTCCATTAGAAACCAAAGCTCTGTCTCTCGAGGAGCGTATTTCAAAATTGATCTCGGACAACGAGGCTGTTGTGGATGACAAGCAACTAGACAGTGTCAAACCCAGACGGACTTCTCTTTCCAGAAGGGGTAGCATTGATTCCCCTAAATCCTACATATTTAAAGACTCTTTTCAGTTTGATCTAAAACCACCAGTGAGAAGATCTAGTTCCAACTCGGACATACCAAAATCTCCTTTCACTCCTACAGACAAGTCAAAGCCAGTATTTCTTCTTTCTGTACCACCTCAGTATCCAGCCATGGATTGTTTACCAATTACAAGAAGTAATTCAATGCCCACCACACCTGGTCAGTCAGCTCTCTTCCACAATCTAAGCCCTCAACCTCACCCACTAAGGATCTGTCATTCATTTGATGACAAGATTAGCTCACTAAATGATGATGTATTCTCTTCAGCTCCCTCTACTCCAAATTCTGCTGTACATCCTCGTACCCTAGTGAGGCAAATAGCTGTTGAGGATTTGTCCACAAACGATGGTCACGTTCTTATCTCAGTTCATTCCATGGATGAAAGCCATCATGGACCAAGTATTACACATGAGCTGAGAAGTAAGTCTTTTGAGCATGCAACAGAAAGAAACCGAAAACCCCAGCAAAACAAAGGGACAATGTACGAATGCGAGACTTGTCGTAACCGTTACAGAAAACTAGAAAATTTTGAAAATCACAAGAAGTTCTATTGTTCTGAACTGCATGGTCCAAAAAACAAGCCAATGCATGCCAGAGAGATAGAGCCAGAAGTGTTTGGACGTGGAATTCAGCAACCTCTTTTGAACAGAAATGCAGTAATTACTGGCATTGTAGAGCAACCACTCATGGTAAGAAAAAGAAGGAAAATTAAAAGTGTTGGAGATGATGATGACCAATCTCCAACTGAGACCACACCTCCATGTTCAAGAAGTTTTGACTCCTGCCAGGCCTCTACAGATTCGACAGGGCGACCTTATTCTCACCATAACCAAACTTTAAGCAACTCTTCTATTTTAGGACAAATACAAATCATTGGTCGAGCTGCAGAATCCCAAGAGTCAAGGCTGTCTCCAATAAGAGAGGCTCAGATCAGCACACCAAATAAAGAAAGAGCTGACCTCCAGAGACAAGGAAGTGGAACTTCAGTCATTCGACACACCAACTCCCTCAGCAGACCAAATTCTTTTGAAACATCCGAGTCCATTGACAGGTCATCTCCAGTTGATCCTGGGGAAAAGGAAGTAAAGAGCTCTGCAAAAGGCCATACAGAGGCTGTAGTGAATTCTTTCTCACAAAGTTACCATGATAGAATGTCTACACCTAAATGTGCCAGCCAAGGGATGGAGCCTCACGGTAAGCAAACCTTTACCATTGCTAGTGATGGCTCACCTGTGCAACAATCACGGCTTGTGCGACAGAGCAACATTCAAGTCCCTGAAATCTTAGTAACAGAGGAACCAGACAGAGGTCATGAAACTCATGAAAAAGTTGTAGAATCAACAGAGAAACCTGCAGATACATTTAACTGGCCTCAGAGGAGCGAGAGCTTGTCCAAACTGCCGACAGAAAAACTCCCCCCAAAGAAAAAGCGCATCAGGCTTGCTCAAATGGAACACTCTTCTGGTGAATCCAGCTTTGAGTCAAGTCTCTCTCGTAGCCTCAGTAGAGATAGTAGCTTGTCAAGGTGCTCTAGTATTTCAGCCTCTTTTGACAGAGATGACCCACCAAGATCTGACAGCCCATCAAGGGCTGATAGTGTTGGGAAGCCACCAGAAGCTCAAGCGATCCCAGTAGCAAACAACACTCTTGGAGTGCCAGGCATGATGAGACGCGCTACCTCAGAACAGATCAGCTGCACTCAGTCATCAGTGGAAATTTCTTGTGACTACCGTAGCAAATCCTTTGACTGCAGCAGCATGTCACCCAGCAGGCATTTGCCACCAAAACAGACTGCCCTGCCGAAAACTACACAATGTCCTCCAACTACCCAGGTGCCTCTGATTGAAAGAAGAAGAGGGCCTCTAGTACGTCAAATGTCCTTGAAGATTGCACCAGACCCTCAATTAGCAGTGAAACAGCCTCCCCCCATCCAAAGAGTCCCCTTCACCAATGAATGCTCGGGGTCCCAAGCTAGACCAGTAAATCCAAACACATCTGCACTTCTTCAGTCCTTTGTCCTACATTCTGGAGAGGCCCCGCTAACGAAAAATGAGCAAATGGTTCAAAGCATCAACCTTGGAAGCCAAACCCAACAACCCCAAGTTCACGGCCTTCCTCATCCATGGCATCAGACCTCAAGGGTTGTGGCATGCCACACGCAACCTCTGGTCAATACGGGGACTCCTCAGACAGAAATTCAGAAGAGCTCTGATGAAAAAAATCAGAGGTGCTTTGAACCTAAATACCAAATGAATTGCCCAGTACTGAAAACAGGCCAGACATATACTTTAGCAGGAGTGCAAGGCACGCAGATCACATTGCCAGTCATAACAGTACCAATTGCTAAGGAAATTAAAGTGTCACAGTCAAATGATGGAATGCAAAATGTCTATGTAGCACAACAAGCTTATCAGGCAGTAATCAATAAGCCTCCAATTGTACTGCCTGCTGGGGCACTCGTTGATACAACATCTCAAATAACGCCAGTATCTACAGCTGTACCACAGATTCTAATCACCCACGAGCACACCCTTGCACCTGCATCTGCGGTTTCTAAGGTCAACTTCCCTACGGTACATGCTGGTCACAGTAATTTAAAGATTGTACCAGAAATCCAAGCACACAGGCAACATGGATCTGTTGCTATACAGATGAAAAACAACATGAAAACCACTGACCAAAACCAAACCACTGATAAAAGCATCCTGTCCCTTGGTTCACTGCATTGTACACAAAAACTGGCTTCTGCTAATTTATGCCCACAAGAATCCACTGCCTCGAGCAAACGTATGCTCTCCCCTGCCAACAGCCTGGACATCGCTATGGAAAAGACACAGAAACGGGCTAAAGATGAGCATGGAGCTGCATGTCTCACTGATGGTAGATCTCTAAACTATTTGAACTCAAAGATGTCAGAAATGACCAGGCAGAGGAAGTTAATGCTGGTTAGACAGGTCTGTACCACAGAACCAGTGGATAGCCCAATTGAGACTGATGCCCCAGAACAATTGCCAGAGATTTCTGAAGCTGTAAAGAACACCCAGGCACCAGTGTCTCAGATAACAACAACTGAGGTCAGTGAACAAGATATGGTGAGGAGAACACCTACTACAGATTCTTCACCTGGAGTTCGAAGCTATGCCATGCCAGAGAATTCCACTCTGAAGCCACAAGAAAAACCTGAAGAGCAACGCTGGTCTCCATCGAAATCACCACTGAGGCCTTCGACATTTCAAGGACAAGTGAAGTTAGCATCTTCTGTCTCCGTTGTCAACACCAGAGACAGCCATCGTCTGTCTTTCCCCAGTCTGAAAACAGCTACAACCTTCACCTGGTGTTTTCTCATGAAAAGGAAATCCCTCCATATTCAGCAGACAGACCAGAGGATCTCTGCCTACTCTGCATGGGTAGTAAACCCAAATAATCCCAATCCATTGGGGCTTCCCACCAAAGTGGTCATGTCCTTGTTTGACTCCAAACAGACAACCAAGAAAATACACTACACCCAAGCAAAAACAACAACGTTGAAATCTGACATCTTGACCTACTCTGGGAAGCTGAAGGACATCTTACCAAAAGTAAGAGCATTTTCATTCGACTGATGCTGCTTTATCAGTTAGCTTTTATATTGTTTGCTATTTTTAATGCATTTTTATGGTGCCTGCATGATTAACAAATTGTTGTATTTTGTATTGTTTCAGGTTTTGATTCAGCAAAGATCTGTGCCAATTGAGAAAAGTGGAAAAACAAAACCAGAGACTCAACCAATTAATCAGACCGAGTCAGACAGAGACTCCTCCAAATCTGAACCCCAACGAGTGAAGATCTTTGACGGAGGGTTTGTAAATCTTAACATTTATCTTAACCCACTTTCTAAACATTTAACAGGAAATTGTGTTTTGATGTGCTATTTGTGGTATATTTTCAGTTACAAATCGAATGAGGAGTATGTGTATGTTAGGGGACGTGGAAGAGGAAAATACATCTGTGAGGAATGTGGAATTCGCTGCAAGAAACCTAGCATGCTGCGGAAACACATCCGCACTCATTCGGATATTCGTCCATTTCACTGCACGCACTGCAACTTCTCTTTCAAAACTAAAGGTGGGTTCAGTCTGAAAACTGATTTTAAAGCTGTAATGGGTAAATTACATGGGCTCAATTGAGAATTATTGTTACCATTAATGAAAAATACCATACAATTGCATAAGGAAAAATCTAAACAGGTTTTTAAATTTAAAGGATTAAAAAATTAAAAAAGTTTTTATAAAATGTGTCCAAATTTGAGAACAGTTAGGTAATTTAGATATGTCTTAGGGATGGCTGGAAATTTTTTCTGTGCTTTTTTTTCTTACCTGCTTTTTTTGAAGATTCTGCCTGTTCTCTTAAAAAAAGCCAGTATGATTCATCACTGTTGAACTTCCCACGCTGCACTGCAGAACAGCACACAGTGTCAGACCAGCCCACGTTCCTTTAAGAACTTCTTTATCAGTTACTCACCCATTACATAGAGCTAGTGCTTGGGAACATGTCATGCTTATGTAAACCACTCCCATGGCCTGCATCCACCTCCCACCTGAGTGACCTCTCTGTTCCCTTTATCCACGCAGGGAACCTTACCAAGCACATGAAGTCCAAAGCCCACAGCAAGAAGTGCATGGAAATGGGAGTTTCTGTGGGTATTATTGAGGACCAGGACACAGAAGACTCAGGTAGAAGGTCTTAAACATATTGAATAAGGGGGTTAATTTAATGAGGACCCACACTTTTACTAACCAACTCAGAAAGCAGAAACTATAGTTTTGATTACACCATTACATAGTCATGTTTAATTACATAATCAACCTGACCATTAATAGGTTTACTAATAATATAACCATCTGTTAAATGTGGATTGTCTCTAGCTAGGCTATGTTCTATTGCAGTTATGATCAATGGCAATGCCACGGTCTAATTAGAGAAACTAAACGCAGTCTTTTTCCTTGTTAACTCTTGGTGCATGTGGGCGGCATACACAGCGTTTACCGCGAGGAAATTGCAGCATCTAATTTTAGCAGGAAAGAGAGAGAGAGAGAGAGAAGCTGTGAGCTTTCTCTGGTCTCAGTTACAGAGAGCATATTTGTTTTCCTCTCACACAGTTCTACACAAGCTGTCAAGCACAGGCTGCATTTGTGGTCTGAGGTGTTAATGTCTTCCCTATATTATGAGAAGGGGTGTTTCTAGACCTATTATTCCTTTTTTTGCTATGCAGAAGGACCAAACATTACTTAAAGATTCCTGAAGAGTAAAGGTCATACTATCCCAGTGGTGAAATAATTTTGTGCATCATTTTGAATAAATAAATATATGGCTCTTTTATAGCCATACGTTAGGATTAGCTATGTTATATTTTATAATATCCCATTTCCTATTTTTTTTCTCCAAAGGTGATCGAGGAAGAGCAGGAAGTGCTGACAGACAGGACTCGGATGGTGATGACTCTGATGGCCCAGACGATGAAGATAACGATGGAGAAGAGGAAGACGAGGAGGACAGTCAAGCAGAATCTGGCCTCTCTGCAACACCTTCTGTTTCTGCAAGCCCACAGCATTTTCCTGCTAACCAAGCCGACACAGCTCCTAGCTCCCTGCTGGCTCAGATGTCCATCAGCCCGAATCTAACCCCAGCTCCTCAAACTCAGCCTCCTCCAGCTTCAGACTCCCACACCTCAGATACAGAGTCTGTGGCTATGATGAGCCCAGTTTCGTTGGTCAGACAGATGTCAATTTCTGCATCCTGCTCCAGCCCCGGTCCTAGTCCCACATCTTTCACATCCCACCCCGTCCCTGCCTCAGAATCGCAGAACTCTGATACTGACTCCGTACACATGATGAGCCCAGTGTCACCTTGCAGGCAGATGTCCATCGACTACCCTGAATTTGAAGTTCCCCCTAGTCCCCCAGTGCCAGGCAAGGGCGCCAAGCTCGGCCAGGTGAGACCCGTGTCCTCGCAATCATTGTCTTTCTCGTCGTACATCCCTCCCTCTCTACATGTACACCTCACCCCATACCAGTACCCGACCCCATATGCATTCAAATGTCTTGAGTCTCGCATGCCTGGCACGTCAGCAAAACTGCTTTGAATGCATGAAAAGGTGAATAGAATTTTAACTGGTAGTCAGCGACTGCAATTTTGTGTTGTTTGGCAGCGTTGATAAAAGTATTCATAACATTGATTTTTTTTTTTAACAGGATGGAGTGTCGAGCACCATTTCTCAACCTGCAAGTGAGTGCAATGCCAATGTCGACCGTGGTACTCAGACCTCTTCTGACCCTCTTCAGGGACCCCTGCACTTTCCAAATGCAGGTCCGCTCCACGAGTCCAGAGTAGGAGCCACTACTCATCTCTTCAGCCACCTGCCTTTGCACTCCCAACAGCCCCCTCGTTCCCCATACAGCATGGTACCTGTGGGTGGAATTCAGCTTGTTCCTGCTGGCTTGGCTGCTTACTCCACATTTGTACCCATTCAGGCTGGGCCAGTCCAGCTAACCATCCCAGCACTCAGCGTGATTCACCGGCAGACTGGCAGCCCTCTCCCAGCCCCAAATACCTCACCCCGGCCAGATGGCTCTCCGACCCAGCCGCTGGTAGTCCAGGAGCCAGTCAGTAGTGTACTGCCTTGTTTCCCTCTGGGCCAGGTGGCAGGGCTTCAGACACTTGGTGCTCCCCAGACTGCCCTGCAGCCTATGGGTTTGGAGACCTTGAGTGTTGTGGGTTTAGCCAACTCCACCCAGCTGATGCCTCAACAGAGTCTGCCATTAAATGCCACCCTAGGGGTGCAGGTGTTGGCAGCTAGCCCCACCCCTCAGTGCAGCACTGCTTCCCCAGCACAAATCCCTGGCCTGCAGTTTCTCAATATTGCCCTGCCAGCCCTAATACCATCCCTAAGCCCTCTCTCAGCTCTCAGCCCACTCCCTGCAGCCCAGGACAAGCCACGTAGCCCTGGGGGTGTAGTGTCTGCACCTCCACCAGCACAGGTTGCAGAATCACTACCAGCAACTATTTCCTCAGCCAGTCATTCAACAGCCAATCCAGGAGATGATCCTACAAAAGCAAAGCCATCCATAGAGGCGAAGCAGGTCTCTCAAAACAGCACTAGTGCTGGATCTAAGGATACAGGGCGCTCAGAGAAGACTACAGCCATGGTGGAAAAACCAAAAACACCACCACAACCATCTTCGTTCTCCTCCCCCTCATCCTCTAATGAGAAAGGCTGTGATCTTGCAGACAAGGCAACAGCAGGTGGGGCTAGTGAAGTGAAACCACGTCAACCTGTCTCTAGACAAACAGTGACTGATGACTACAATGAAGCCTCCAGCGATGATGAGGACAGACTTGTCATAGCTACCTGAGAGTCCCAATAAAAGCTCATTCTTTTCTGCCTATGAATTTCCCTCTTTCTCTTTCCACCTCTTTCTCCCTCATTTTTTGTAAAACTGTGTCACTTTGTAAAACTGAAACACTTTCAGGGGGTTCGCAGCTCTGCAAGCCTTCTCTAAAAGCACATTTTCTGACAGTCATATTGTATGTGCAATCATAAATGATGACCAATTATTTTATTTTGTACTCTTTTGTCAGCACCAGACAGTTATTTTCTTTTTGTACATGTTGTATAGACAATTGTGCCTTTTGGAGTTTCACGTTTAGAAACCTGTATATAATATCTTATAAATCTACAGTAGTAGTTGCCTATTAAGTTGATATGGAAATTAAAGAAGAATAGATGAAATTTGTTTTATTTTTAAATGTTTTCATTTTGAAAAGTTTTATGTCTATCGTAAAATTGATGGGGAAATTAATGTTGTACTCATATATAAACATTTCTATGGCTTTTGGGGGTCAGTGTTCCTGTGCACAGATGTTGTGGTCAAGTATTTATTATATTACACCTGGTGCCCATTTTGAACTCCATAAGTCCATAGGTATGAGTAAAATGGTGGCTTTACATTTGCTGTATCTATAATATCGACAGTATCAGTAAAACCTTGTTTACAAGTGCAGAAACGCCTCTGAAGTCTTCTTTTTTTCTTCTTTAACCGGTGTAATTAATCTGATTTGCTGTCTTTCTCTCCTTTAATCAACCGGTAGAAAGGGTTGTTTCTGGGGCTCTCCAAGGCACTAGAATTATTCAGCAGTTCAAATCACTAATGAGGAGCTTGGAGAGGGCAGCAAATGACGTCACCAATCAGCTCCTTCGCGAGGATTATTGACTGTGACATTGTCCTTGCCTCAAGAGGCTTGTAGCAAAAGATCTCATTACAGCCCCGGAATGACTCATTCAATTGACAGTATTTTCCATCTGCCAAGACTGTGAATCAGTAGCGTCACCTGCTGGACGGGTTGTGTCACTG
The DNA here is from genome assembly GCF_988280905.1 of Pimephales promelas. NCBI lineage: Eukaryota > Metazoa > Chordata > Actinopteri > Cypriniformes > Leuciscidae > Pimephales > Pimephales promelas. The sequence continues at coordinate 2,960,448 of NC_142786.1, read as the reverse complement.
CAGGCAAAGCAGAGGAGTACAGGGTGCATCATGCAGGAAGGTGGGGTGGGGGAATATGTTGCTTAGTTACCCAGCCCACAGAAGAACATAAGTGTGGGTGAGACTCTATCGAAACAGTTTTGAACATTTCAGTCAGTCCAAACCTATAGTGAATTTAGTCAAAGTGAGAGTAGAACATCCGAATCTCTTGTGTATACTAGACTATTCTGCATCCAATAGAAATGTCATTCCATGATTTGACTATAATCTAAATCAAACATTCCACTTCATTCTGACCAGAATGTTTTACTTTCATTGGTACATTTTCTAATCTCAATGCATGTTTACAATAAAGAAATGCGTGTTAACATCAGTGCTGTTTCTACATATATATAACAAAGAAAAAGTATCATCGTTACGACCTGTATGTACAGCTGAGTATTACCTTGACTATGCGTGCAATGTCAGAATATTTGGAAAACTATTACTGTATTCATGCCACCCATGCCTGAGGAGAGCTCAGAGCAACATTGGAACAGAGAACTGCATTTTTCCATAATTGTCCTTAATGCAGCATCCATATGCATCTGATCTTAATAGATTGCTTTTATTGTTGTCTTAATTCTCTGTCTTAGATGGAGCAAGCATGAACAAGCTACACCTATGAAGTCTTCGTGCTGTGAAATTTAAAGGGACAGTTCAGACAAAAAAGGTAATTCTGTCATTGCTTTCTTACCCTCATGTCGTTATAAAGACTTTCGTTCATCTTCGGAACACAAATAAAGAACTTTTTGATTAAGTCTGAGAGCTTTGTGTACTCTTCAGTGACAGCTTTGCAACTACGACTTTGATGCTTCAAAAAGTGCATAAAGAGATCGTAAAACTAAGCCTAAATGAATCGAGTGGTTTAGTCCTGAAGAGACATGACCGCTTTATATAATGTACATTGAATTTAGGCTTTTATTCACATAAACATTGATTAGCGCACATAAACAGAAGCTCAACCGAACATGCTTGATGCGCCGAGAACATAGAGAATGAGACTCAGTGGTTCTTCATATCAAGTGAACATGCTTGAGCTTCCGTTTATCATAACTGATGTGTAAGTTGATGAATTTGTATAAAAGCCTTAATTCGATGTTCATCTTATAGAGCAATGTCTCTTCAGAAAATTTGGACAAAACCGGATTTGTTTTATGCATCAAAGTGGTAGTTGCGTAACTGCCAATGGAGGGAAAGAAATCTCTCAGATTTCATCAAACAGATCTTCATTTGTGTTCTGAAGATAAACAAAAGTCATACTGGTATGGAACGACATGAGGGTGAGTAATTGAAGAGTTCAGATGCAAAAGCCTCTAAGTGCCATTTGAAATTTTCTTCTAGAATGATCATTTTTATCAAGCTTGTATATTTAAGTTCAGTGATTTCACTTAAATGGCAATGATAATTACCTATTAATTGTTATTTAAGTGAAATTACTGAACTTAAATATACAAGTTTGATAAAAATCATCATTAAAGAAGAAAATTTCAAATGGCATTTAGAGGCTTTTGCATCTGAACTCTTCAATTATTGACAGAATTTCCATTTTTGGGTGAGCTATCCTTTTAATACATTTTGGAGGGGTGGATGAGGGTTGGGTGATGAGCACAAACTGGCACGAGTTTCCATTAACATTGGCATAGAGTTTTCCATTGGGCAGGTACAGATCTGGAGGCTAAGTTTGCTATCATTCACCCATTTACTGAGACCTTTTAAACCCACATGGATTGCAGGGAAACCCAAATTATTCTAAATTACTCTTGAAAATCTGAAGCGGTGAAGATTATGTTTTATCTCATTGACATATTCATGTAAATTACAATTACGAACAAATATTTGAACGTAAATATAATACAATCCCTATACTGGTGAATCTCGGCATCTTTTGTGAGTTATGGATTTTGTAATCGATTTACTAGTTGAAAAGTCTATATTAGTCTACTAAATTGTTCTGAAAAGCCTAGCAGGTTCAACTTACCTCATACAGAGTTATCTCGTAGCGGGATTTTGTTTTCACAACTTATTTAATGAGCATTTCTGTTCTGGGCAATACGAAAACGTTTGAGGGGGAAAAAAAGACTTGACATTTCGATTCACCGAGAAACATTCCGTAAAGCGTAACTAACCCTGATCTACCCTATATTAATATGTAATACAAAGAATTTGAAGAATATATTACTTACATTTATTAGTCAGAATACGAATAGTTACATAGGCCTACATCCTCCTGTCCTGACTGACTTTTTTGTGTTGGAAATCTCTTTTGACGTCTCAGTAGATTTGCGCGCGTAGTCTGTACTCGCGCGCCCTCTACTGCCCTGTATGAAAACTGCTCGTTTAAGTCATCTTTCTTACCATAAAAACTTGGCACCGAACAACCGCCCGGCGTCTCCATCCCGCTGGAATCCCCAGGAATACAAAGTTCTTATCTCGCTCCACACGTTGCTTGTCTGTGACTATTAACAAACAGCATTGTGTTCGCGTGAGTGAGCGGGCGGGAGGCGGAGAGCGCGAGTATATAAACGCTCCTGTACTAGAGTGAGCTCGAGACTCTAGAATGATGCATTGAGAAGACCGCATCTTAAATCTGAAGATTTGTCACTGTTTGCGAATTTATTTGGACTATCACCGTTTGTGCTACATCAGGGACTTGCATAAGATTAAATAAAATGGATTTGAGGATTATTTTTCCAGTGTTGTCTATGCTGTCATCTGGGATTTTTGACTTTGGTATGTACTTGTTAAGTGTATTTGACTACTTTTTAAATAGTTTACTAAAGTTTTTTTTACTATTAAACAAGATGGAATGTGTAGAGAACAGGTATCTAGATATAATAAAGTATTAGTAGCCTACTACATGACGTTGCTTAAACGACATATGCAAAATAAAGTTTTGATATTCTTGTAGGCAGCATATGTTGAGCATCAATGCCATGTTAATTGAGCATGACAAATTCCAGATTTTCCAGTCCATCAAGCATATAGATTGTGCAACTTAAGAGTGTAAAACCGCAGATGGAAATCTTTATGAAGTAAAAGCTTATGAATTCAACACAATTTTATGATTTTAGCTGCTCCAGCATCTTTGGGTCATGGCACAGAACCAGGCACGTCAATCTCTGCACACCACTCCAGGACTAAGAGATGCTCCTGTGCAAGTTTTATGGATAAAGAGTGCGTCTACTTTTGCCACCTGGACATAATATGGGTCAACACACCAGAGTAAGTCATACTTTTCAAATCTAAATAAATATAGAAAATATGAATCTATGACTACAATCGTGACTCTATAAATCATTATTTAATGATTGATACCTCATGACTAAATTTGTTTTCTAATCATTTTTTGTTCCCCCCCCCAGGCGAACGGTGTCATACGGACTTGGAAACGCTCCACGGAAGAAGCGCTCAGTCACGGAACCTGTTGTGCCCAAGTCTCGCTGCAAATGTGCAGATAGCAAAGACAAAACATGCTCTTCATTCTGTCAACCGAACAATGCGATATGGTAAGTACGCACTGAATGCAAATAAGGTGAATATGGTTCAAAACCAGATTTTTAATCTAAAGAGCAATTTCAAGGACGCCAGACTCACTGGTTAAGAAATATTTTGGGAGACGCTTGTTTTCTCAAGCATAAGCTGTGTATAGCAACCTTAACGTATACAGGCATAAAATCTGTCACTACATGACTTGACAAACTTGCAGAAACAGGTTTCATTTCTATTTGTGGACTTTTATCAAACTTGCTCAGGAATTGACTGCTGAACTTTCTTTCTTAGGTATAAAGACAAGGCCATCCATGCCTCCCAGGGCCACGATTGTGCCGAGAAGCAATGCAAACACAAGCTGGCAGTCAAACAGACAAAGATTAGACGGTAAGACAAACCTCATTTAAGAAATAATTGGGTGCTTTAATTACAGTCGCTGTGAGATTGATGTGGCTGCGATTTTCGAAACGAAGTAAAACGTTTTTCAAAGACTCCATTGAGTGGATTTTACTTTCAGTATGTTCAGATTATGTTTTTTTATCAGAGATTATTTCAGGACATCTTACATTTCAGTGACCTCATTGCTTTCTTTTTCTATAGGGTAAAAAACACAGAAGAGATTGGAGATGTCCTCTCCAGGGTGAGGGCCGTCAAGAACATCCATCTTCTCCTGGAGAAGTGGCGAGTGAGGCAGCGCCAGAGGCCACGAGCGAGGATGACTGAAAACGCTTCCTCGTAGAGCTCAACCTCAGCTTTTGAGCTTCGCTGATCCACCACAGGATTTTCCTGAATACGAAGCTCCTCTCTGCTCATTCATTGCACACGTCATGCATTTGTCAGGTGTGTTGGAATACCTACGGATGCAACCGTCTTGGATTGCGGTGTTTGTCATGTGGTCTCCGCCCTCGGGGAGAGTGTGGAGCTCAACGGGAAGAAGAATCAAACTTCTGATGGAGAAGTTGACTGAAACAAACCGAACCTCAAATTATCAAGACTAACCTCTACCAACTTTTCTGAACTAGAACTTTTGATCCATGGGATACTAGTCGGTCCTCCAGATTAAACTGATCGCAAATCAAGACTTTGCATTGAAGATATTCAAAGATATTGCACAGGAGGAATATGCTAAATGAAACTGTGGACTCCAGAAACCCAAAGCGGTGTGTGTGTGTGTGTGATGCCCATCCAGCCACTAGACTCTGGTGGAAGAACGGCTCTGGTTCTTGTTACTGGACTTTATACACTGTAAAACAATGAAACTCTGCAATTGTGTCAATGCATCAATGGAAATGTTATTTTTCACATTTATGTTAAATATCTTTAATTCAGCCATATTGGCTAATACGATTTTTCTTAATGTTATTATTTCCGTGAAATGATAATATTTAATTGCCATTTTTGTGGTAACCATTTTTAATTAATAATAAATGTGTTGCATTATTTAAACGACTTCAGTTGTTTGTGAATTTTTCATTCCAGTGAAATGCATCATTTCATTTGCGCCAATGATAAGTTTATAAAAAATGTCATTGTGTGCTCCAACTAACGAAAATGTACTAAGTACCATGGTATAATATATATAACCATTTTAATTTCTCATGTTGGTATACAGTATATACTGTAAAAGTGCCATGTACCATGCTGTACCATGGTGCTGCCAAGTTTTTGAGAGCCGACTTTGAGCAATGAGCAAAAGTATTTTATAAGAGACAATAAAACAACTGTGCATCAAAGCACTCCTTTCCTGCTCATTTATAAACAAATATGACTGAGGTCAAACACATCATTCTAACATGTAATTTATTTAATTATAAATAAATATTTTTTTATTGACATGCAACAACCTAATCATTTAAAATAAGTGGGTATAACGAACTACGCAAAAAAAAAAAACATTTTGAACATCTGAATGAAACATTTTATAATCACCCAAAACCAAACATAGGTCCGTCATAAACTATTGGACTAGCTGTCGTTTGGAATATTAGCACTACAAACATTGTCACACCCATGGGAATCAATCTCTTCACTGAATACTTGCTGGCTAAGAAATTTATAATTATTACCTGAGATCCATCTGTTTTCAAATCCACAATTTAAATATCACAACAACATTGTTGTCTGTCAAAAAATTATGTAGGCTACATAATAGTATTTATAAGAAGCAGATTTCTAGAGAGTATTACGCAATCACCGGTAAACCCACACCGGATGTTTTGACCACGTCATCGGGAAGAGGTGAGCGGCTTCAACATGCTGTCTATCAGATACGGTAACGTGCAAAATAAATAACGCACGCAAGTATAAATTCGTTCTTCACTCGCTGAAATTGAAGCGGAATGATCGGGGAACTGATTGAACTGATTAGCATACGTCACACTGCGTACTAAAGAGAATAAACGCCAATCCAGTTGAAAAACTTCGCCGGGTTGGTGAACATCGTTCAGGTTCCGTCTATGCAGGTTCCTGACGGAAACAGGAAGTTGTATGTTATATTTTTACAGAGGGTTTTTTTTATGCACGAACTGCGCATACATTCCTGATTAGAATATTTAACATATATTCTATATTATATATATATTCTTGGTTGATATTTTTTCATAGTTTTGTCAAAAAATAAACTAAATGAGGGATCTTGAGACGAGTCCCTGTCGTCGTCCAATTTGACTCTCATATGCCAATGTAATACTTGACAGTATTCTACTACATTTTATTTAAAAAATCACCTGTTCGAAGTTGTTTTTAAACAATTAAGAACATTTTCAAAGTTTAATAAAATGTCGTTTAAACTTCCAATAAAAGATGATGCATTTTTACATCATTTGTTACTTTTAATTACCACATAGATTATATATAATATATTGGTATGCGCCTTCTCATACAACAACAAAAACAACTTATATAGTGTTGTTATATGCAGCACTGTATTAAATTAATTACATTTGGCTTTATTTACACCTACAAACATCCACAAAGTTTATTATTTTGTTGATAAGACTCTTCACATTCACATTGCATTCCTTTATTACAGTAGCCTCCGAAATGACATAAGAAAATATACCCTGCAGGGAATTTCCGATAGACGCTTTTGATTTGCCTGTCTTTGTCCATACGTGTAGATGAGAGCAAGAGAAAGAGATATTCTAGGATCCGCACAAAGGCTGCCTCTCCTCCTGAGCTGTGCACTTTTTCGCACGCGGGTCTCCAGGGGCCGGGAAAACTGGCGTAGGTCATTAGAGTTTGAATAGAGCTTGAGCACAAATAATAGCCCATTATGGCACAAGGAATCTCCTCGAACCGACAGGCATTCAGCGCATATGAAGCGAACAATGGAAGATACTCTGGGAGGGGCGGACACTCCTCGGGCTTCTGACGTCTCCGCGTGCTGCCGGGGTCACCGCCCTGAGCTACCTTCACACACACTCACAAACATGCAAACAATGCATCTACCTTAGACACACACACACTGCACAAAACATTGACGCAAACATGGACCAAATTCCAGCGATGTCCCGGGACTGATTTGAAGTTGTTCCAGCTCTGTCTCATCACTCATCATCTCAGAGCTAGACGGTCATATGAGAGTTGAGTGATGGGATCACTGCTTGTTGAATGAGTGCTGATCAGTGTTTTAAATGATCTAGGCTTGTCTTTTACACTCATAAAAGTTCTAATTGTGTTTTATATGGCTCATGGAGAGCAAATTGCACTCATACAGGTGAGCTGACTCACTAATCCTTCTCCGCCAGGTGTAGAGATGACGGCAGATGTGCTGTGTGATACACTGGGTCTGTTGCAAAACCAAAGTAGGCAGCATTGCCATGTGAGTAAAGATACCTACCTTATCATTTTTGGGTCAAATTTTAAGCCAGCATTACATGAATTAGACCAGCCCAGAATGCAGTGAGCACATTTATACATATACTCTTTTAGAAAAAAAGGAACAAATGCTGTCACTGGGACTGTAGCTTGCTAATATGTACATTTTAGTTGCTAAGATGTCCATTTTAGGTGCTATTGTGTACATTTCAGGTGTTAATATGTACATTTTAGGTGCTAAAATGTACATTTTAGGTGCTATTATGTCCATTTTATGCACTAATATGTCAATTTTCGGTGCTAATATGTATATTTTAGGTGATAATATGTCCATTTTAGGTGCTAATATGTACATTTTAGGTGCTAATATGTACATTTCAGGTGTTAATATGTACATTTTAGGTGCTAATATGTCCATTTTAGGTGCTAATATGTACATTTCAGGTGTTAATATGTACATTTTAGGTGCTAAGATGTCCATTTTAGGTGCTAATATGTACATTTCAGGTGTCAATATCTACATTTTAGGTGCTAAGATGTACATTTTAAGTGCTAATATGTCCATTTTAGGTGCTAATATGTACATTTCAGATGTTAATATGTATATTTTAGGTTCTAAGATGTAAATTTTAGGTGCTAATATGTACATTTTAGGTGCTATTATATCAATTTTAGATAAACATTTTAGATAATGTCAATTGTTAATTACTTTTTTAACCCAGCATTTGGGTTTGTCCATATTTATCCAAATTTGGGTTGAAACAACCCAGCATTTTTTACAGTGCATTAAGTTTTTTTTTAAAGAAGTCTCTTCTGCTCACCAAGGCTGCATAAAGTAAAAATCGTATTTTGAAATATTATTACAATTTTAAAGTGACTGTTTCCTACTCGAATCTGTGTTGAAGTTTCAATGTAATGCAAATACTTAATTATCAGCATCACTACTGCATTCTTCAGTGTCGCATGATCCTTTAGAAATCATTCTAATTATGATGATTTGATGCTCAAGAAACATTTTACTGATACCAAACTTTTGAAGCTTGTAGGCTTTGAACCAGCTTTCATTTCGGGAATCACTTTATTCTTTACCTTTTCTCGTCTTGTCATCCTAATCCAGATTTCTCTGTGGGAGACACATTTCAGACACACACACACACACCTCTAAGCCTCCAGTCATCTGTCAGCGACAAAACAACATCAGAAAGCTATTATGGAAGATCCCCAAAACATTCTCAAAATTCTTTTTTGACAGACAGCAATTTGCACATGTCTAATGAGCTCAGATGAACATACTTGTGCTTGTCTATATGAAAATTTGACACAACAGACGGCAGGACATTTCATGCCATGAGGGCTTTTATAGTCTCGCTTTTTGACTGTTTGACTATCTAGATTTTTGGAAAAGTACTGATCACATGATGTGCTTGAGCAGTTTGCAGTCTTTGACACGAGCCAGTCCACATGCGGTTTTTGCAAATCTAAGATATGATCCACATACACAGAGTTATATTCTTTCAGAGAATAATCATCAAACAAAAAAAATTTTTTTTAATGCAAATTACTAAATAGTAAAAGTGCCCTCCCTTCTTGCATTTCTCCAGTAAAACTCATCACACATGACTTTTTAATTTGATTACTATAGCTTATTCACTTAACTAATAAGTATTACAGAGAATTTAAAAAAAGGATATAGTGCCGAGGAGACTTGATATAACATGCATGAAAACACAGTGATTTTAAGATCAGATCCATTTGTTGACATGCCATGCAAGGAAAGCATTACATAGTTTTACCCAGAAGCAAAAGTGAAATTACACTGTCTATTTTAACAGAACAAAATGGTGTAAGTTTCATATTTCACTTGAAGATGGTGGAAAACAAAAATCATTCAGAAATTGCTAGTTAAACGATTCCCGACAATGAATAAGGGTCTTATCAAGTGAAACGATCGCTCATTTAATAAATAAATAACAAAGTTTAAGTTTTATAAGCACAAGTGCTCGCCTTGTTCTGTTCTATTCTTGCTCGCGTTTGTGACTCTCCTGTTCGAACTCGTTCCTCAAAATGAACAAATCTTTTTATGAGTCAATTCATTCATTTGGTTCGTTGAATGAATCAAATGACACAAAAAAAGATTTGTTCATTTTGATGAGCAATCATTTCACTTGATAAGACCCTTATTCATCGTCTAGAATCATTTAAAGCCCTTTGAACCGTTTGCAGTTTGCACTGAATCTGTCTTTTGGACCTTGAACCGTCTGGTTCCCAGTGAAGTCCATTATATGGAGAAAATCCTGGAATGTTTTCATCAAAAACCTTCATTTCTTTTTGACTGAAGAAAGACAACGCATTCTCATCCCAAGGCGTCGTCTAACTGACAATTTTGACCATGCTTCCGACACTTTAGGGCACCCTTTTGCGTCAGTTAGATGACGTGGGTAGGTTTAGGTCTGGGTTAGGGTTAGACCACTAAGAATGCGTCATCTAACTGACGCTAAAGGGTGCCTAAAGCATCAGTTAGATGACGCCTTGGGATGAGAATGGGCTGAGAAAGAAAGACATGGATATCTTGGATGAAATGGGGGTGAGTAAATTATCAGCAATGCTAATGTACATAATGGTAATGTGTACTGTATATACCTTAAGCTTTCAGTTCACAGAAATAATGGCACTGACCTGAAGACTTAATATTCTAAAAACACCTCAGACAAACAACGAATACGTCACAGGTGTGTTTCGAGTAATATTCTGAAATAGAAAAAGGGTGCGTGCGAATGTGCTGCGGTCATGAACTCATCTAATCTTTACATAATACAGTATTCGCTTGCACTTGACATTTACCCACCCATAGCTAAAAAACATATATAGGTGCTGCAGGCAAACCCTGCATGCTAAATACATACTGAAAATAGAAAAGTGCTCCGAGTGCATTCCAGCATGCCGCATCATCAAAGCATCCTGGCACGAAAACACAAAGGCCTCTGGGAACTCCAGGGTCCCCTGCCGCCACAAATCAGGCAACGCCTTTTACCTTTGCCAGGTGAGTAGAAATGTCTCCTTTGGCTGAACCAGATGGTGTCTGTTATCGGAAGGAACGCCTATATGCAAAACCTTCTAGCGTTTTCTTTATTACAAGGATCCTGCTCCATTGAATTCCTGTTGAAATGCAGAGAGGAAAATATGTCAATTTCATACCACTAAAAATGTTGAGAGTTGTTAAAACGTCTTCTAAAACCCTTTCTTCATACACTCTTAGAAAAAAAGGTACAAAAGCTGTCACTGAGGCGGTACCTTTTCAAAAGGTACAGTTTTGTACCCAAAGGCTGCATATTGGTACCTTAGTGGGACATATTAGCACCTAAAATGTACATATTTGGACCTAAAATGGACATATTAGCTCCTGAAATTGACATATTATGACCTAAAATGTACTTAGCACCTAAAATGTACATATTAGTACCTAAATGTACATATTAGCACCTAAAATGTACATATTAGCACCTGAAATGTACATATTAGCACCTGAAATGGACATATTAGCACCTAAAATGTACATATCAGCACCTAAAATGTACATATTAACACTTAAAATGTACATATTAGCACCTAAAATGGGTAAAAGTTTACCTTTTGAAAAGGTACAGCCCCAGTGACAGCTTTTGTACCTTTTTTTCTGAGAGTGTAACTACACCATGAAAATGGTTGTTTTTTTTAGGAAGAAATTAATATATTTATTCAGCACGGATGCATGAAATTAATTTCATTTATAATATAACAAAAAATATATATTTTACAAATAAATGCTTTTAAACATTCTATTCATCAAAGAATCCTGAGAAAATGTGCAAAATGTAATATAAAAACAGCACAACTGTTTTAAACATTGATTATAATAAGCAGCAGATCGGCATATTGGAATGAATTCTTGAAGGATCATGTGACACTGAAGAGTAATGATGCTGAAAATGCAGCTTTGATCACAGGAATAAATTACATTTCACTATATATTCACATAGATATTAGTTATTTTAAATTGTAATAATATTTCACAATATTACTGTTTTTAATTTCTTTGATCAAATAAATGCAGCCTTGGTGAGCATTAAATATTTTCTTTTAGAACCTCATTTTTCCAAAAACATTTGTACTGTATATGCACATTATTTTTGGCCTTTCATCATTGCTTGATATGTGCTTTTATTCATGTTTAAATAAGCCTGGTGTGTAACAAGTGCACCTTTGATGGTCGTCGTCTCATTTATTATTTGAAACACAAGACACAAAATCGTCCAGACAACGGTCAATTGGAAAATAAATGTTAAGTTTTCCCCACCTGGAAAACCACAGTTATTTCTTCGATGCCACAAAACAAGACATTGTTTTAAAGTTGGAGATTCCTGACAGACCTAATGAGGTTCTGCTAAGCCAAGGACACGCATTCTTCCATGCACTTTTTTTTTCTTCCGCAAAACACCATTTTTTTTTCTCCACACTCCCGTCACTCTCATATACTGTAACTGAAGACTACTTGACATCGCATACCACACTAATAGACTGAACAAAAACAAATAAGATGGGAAACACTATCCTGGGGGAGGAGTTCCTCCTCAATGCTGAAATTCACTGACCTCGTTTTCAGCTAAATTGTACTGAATGAATACTCTATTTCAGGTAATTAGACTCATCTTAGTCCATTGTTTTGGTGAGGCACTTTGAAGAAAAATATCAAAAGAAAATGTACTTACATCTGAGTACTCGTGTTAAGTAGCTGTTATCTAACACAACGTGATTTACTCAAGTAGGACATCATCAGTCCTACAGTATTAACTAGGACAGTGAACTCAGAAAAAAAACCTCAAATGTGGTTCATTATAGAACCTTGGGGATTTTCTCCATATAATGGACTTCATTGGGAACCAAACGGTTGAAGGTCCAAATAAGAGTTTCGGTGCAGCTTCAAAGGGCTTTAAACGACACCAGACGATGAATAAGGGCTTATCTAGGACCCTTCGAGTCATGACTCAAAAAAAGGTTTGTTCATTTTGATGAACGAGTTCGAACAGGAGTCACGAACGTGCATCACAGAACAGAGCAAGGCGAGCATTTGTGCTTATAAAACTTAAACTTTTTTATTTATTTTTTTAAATGACCGATTGTTTCGCTAGATAAGACCCTTATTCATCGTCTGGTGTCGTTTAAAGCCCTTTGAAGCTGCACTGAAACTCTCATTTGGTCCCCAATAAAGTCCATTATATGGAGAAAAAATGCTGGAATGTTTTCATCAAAAACCTTCATTTCTTTTCGACTGAAGAAAGAAAGACGTGGACATCTTGGATGACATGGGGGTGAGTAAATTATCAGCAAAAGTTTTTTTTAAAAGTGAACTACTTTAACCGTTCTATTTCATCAGAAACGATCTTAAAACAGGGCTTTAAATGTAAAACACCGAACTAACCCTTAAGGGATACAATTATTAACTGGAGGATTATTAAATTTAGTAATAAAGTAAGTTTACACACTGTTTAATTCATAAAATCTTACTAAAATGAAATTAATTCAAATTAAATCCGTAAAATGATCCATCCCATGATGGAAATCTTTCTATATATATGAAGCTTGAAAAGAAATTCAGGTTTTTGATGACAACATCCCAGGATTTTCTCCATAATGGACTTCAATGGGAACCAAACGGTTCAAGGTCCAAATGAGAGTCTAGAACTTTTTCTTCGAAAAGTGTGATTGGTTGCTGCCCGGCAACAACAAAAGACAACAAAGCATGATCCAAGCACATGTCCTTCTTCTGTAAATCACATTAAAGGGATACTCCACTTTATTTGGAAATACGCTCATTTTACCACTCCCCCAGAGTTAAACAGTTGAGTTTTACCGTTTTCAAATCCATTCAGCCGATCTTCTGATATTTAGAAGAATATCAGTAACCAGACAGTTTCTGGTCTCATTGACTTCTTTAGTAGGAAAAAAATATACTATGGAAATCAATGAGACCACAAACTGTATGGTTACTGATATTCTTCTAAATATAAAAAAAAATCGCCTGAATACATTTGAAAACAGTAAAACTCAACTGTTTAACTCCGGGGGAGTGGTAAAATGAGCCAAAAATGATTTCCAAAAAAAGTGGAGTATCCCTTTAAGAATGTGTTGGTTGTGTTAATAATAATCAGAAATGTGTCTTCAGCATCAAATCAGTATATTAGAATAGAATGATTTCTAAAGGATCATGTGACACTGAAGACTGGAGTAATAATGATGCTGAAAAGAGGTGCCTATAGTGCCAGGTTTTTGTGAAAGGGGTTTCGGTGTCAGCCTAACCCATCAACATGTCATTTCAGACACAATACGAACAGACGGTGCTCTGGCTCCTCTTCTGTTGCGCTCAACTTTCCTACCTAAGAGGACAGAGTGAAAGAACTGAGCTATTATCTTACTGCTATTATCTTATGACACCAAAACATCAGCATCATCACAGAATGTTCTGGCAGAATAAAACACAAATAAATGCATAATGTTACCGGAAATGATTTTGGCAGAAAGGAACTGGTGACTGTATTCTGGTGATCATCAATCAAATAAGATTCACTGGGAAACACCTGCTCTTTTTGTAACATTAAGGCCCAGTGACCTGACCTCTTCCTCTTCTCGTACACCCAACCTGATTTATGTCAACACACTAAACACAAGCTTTTATTGGGGCAATTTAGGGGGTTTTAAAGCTATTCAGAGCAAAATAAGAAGCCACTTCTGTATGAAACCCTGCAACTGACACTGATAAATACAATCAGAAGTTAAAGGGACAGTTCACCCAAAAATGAAAATGTTACGATCATTTACTCGCGCTCGTGTCGTACCAAACCTGCATGAGTTTCTTTCTTCTGTTGAACTCAAAAGAATATATTTTGAAGAATGTTGGTAACCAGACAGTTGATGGACCCCACTGACTTTAGTAGGAAAACAAATGCTATGGAAGTCAATGGGGTCCATCTGTTTGGTTACCAACATTCTTCAAAATATCTTCTTTTGTGTTAAACAGAAGAAAGAAACAGGTTTGGAACAACTTCTAATTAGGCCTCCATCTAATGAAATCACTAAGTTTCCCTGCAGGACAGACAAGGCATAAAGAAAATATAGTAAAATAAGAAATACAATATTGAAAATGAAAAGTGTCTTTTTCAGTCACTGGGATATTATGGGATTATGGGATATCACTGGGATATTATGAAATACCTTAGGAAGTCTGCATGACCAAAACATATTTCTGTGCCAATAAATATTAGATATCAAGCAAGCTATAGGGTATTTTATTTGTAATACACACCCAAGCATTCAATTGTGAGGGCAGTGTATATTTACTAAGCAGTTTTATAAGAATGTATCATTTGTTTAAATGATTACATATTAAAATTAAATAATTTGCCAACAGCACCAAAATACTAAAACAAAAATTTTAGATCTCTGATTTCAGTTGTCCATGTTAAATTAAGCAATATTTCTGATAGTTTATTCTAACATCTCGTTCTGACTTTGTTGTTTTCTGCCTTCAAACAATTCCTGGGAAGTTACCATAATGGGTTAACAGAACATAGGCTTATGAATCCATTTGTGATCGGAAAGTAGCAATATTTTATATAATATTTTTATTTGGGAGACTAAACAGACGTAATGAAACATAGATGACAGCACTCATTACCCTGGCAAACGTCAGCTCCATGACCTCAAGCGCTAGAATAAGGTTATAATTGACTGTAGGACAAACACAGCAGCTTGTTCCATAATATTTAAAGTGCAACAATGGCATTTGCCCAAACTACGAGAGAGTGACATACGATCATTCCTGCAAAGAGATGTGCTCAAATAAAGTTCAAAACTTTATTTGAGCACAAACTTTAACTTTATTTGAACTTGTAATTACAAGCTCAAAAGGTTTCGCAAGTTGAAGGAGTAGTTCACTTTTTGTTCGAGTCAACGAACAAAATAAACGAATTGACTTGAAAAAAGATTTGTTCATTTTGATGAACGAGTTCGACCAGGAGAGTCACGAACGGTCATCACAGAACAGAGCAAGGCGAGCGTTTGTGCTTATAAAACTTGAACTTTGTTATTTATTTTTGAAATGAGCGATTGTTTTGCTTTATAAGACCCTTATTCATCGTTCTGGTGTCGTTTAAAGCCCTTTGAACAGTTTGCACTGAAACTGTCATTTGGACCTTGAACCGCTTGGTTCCCAATGAAGTCCATTATATGGAGAAAATCCTGGAATGTTTTCATCAAAAACCTTAATTTCTTTTCGACTGAAGAAAGAAAGACGTGGACATCTTGGGGGTGAGTAAATTATCAGCAAAAGTTTTTTTTTTTTTTTTTAAAAAGTGAACTACTCCTTTAATGCAACGTTTCTTGGGGAAATGCAAAACATTGGCGAGAGAACGCAAAAGCATTGCCATTATTTTTCCTCCAATCTCATTCTTTTTTCCACCAACATTTACATTTCTGATGACATGGCATCACAAGAATTTTGCATTTTGGCTCCGATGTATGAATCTTAAATGACGGAAAATACATTGTGTGAACAGTACAACCAGAAGAGGTTGTTCTGCACTGTAAAAAAAAGAAGAAAAAAAATCATGATTTGTTATCATAACATTTTTTTCTTCTGTCAAATCAACTTAGATAATTTATGTGGTTCAGATAACATAATATTTTGAGTTTCTGGTCATTAAATCAATCTCCTTCATTGTATTAACACAATTTTTCAATCTCAATGAACTTAAAGTTTTAAGGCAACCAGGTTACTTAATTTTTTTTGTAAGTTAAACCAACAATATTTTTTTACAGTGTGGTAATTTTACTGTAATTTACCGGGATTGCTGTGCACTCTTAGAAGAAAAGGTTCTATATAGAACCTTAAAAGGTTCTATCAGTGCTACATATTTGGAACCCCTAAAAGGTTCTATACACTCTTAAAAAAAGGGTTCCTCTGGGTTCTATATAGAACCCAGGGGTTCCATACTTGGCCAATAGAACCTTTTACCAAAAAAAAAATGGTTCTATATAGAACCATTTTGGAGTTCCATATATGAAGCGGGGGATGGAACCATTTATGGTTCCATGTAGAACCGTTTCTTCTAAGAGTGTGTGAAAGGGGCAATGATATGTTTGAGTTTAGTAAGTACTGTAAAATCTTTGAACAATTTGTGAAATATTCAAAATATTTAAGATTTGCAGCTACTTGCACAATTTGACAAATTTCCCTTTTATTTTCTTTGGAATAAACAGGTTTACAAATGGTCCTCTGTAGTGTGACTGATGAAGGAGAGCAGGCTGTCTGGACTCACACTGAGATGTTTTCACACAGATAGTGATGTCATGTCCTGAATCAGTGTCTCCGGCAGACGTGTGTCTCGCGACATGAAACAGGTCAAAGCAGGGGCCAAGAAGAGGGAAAACACACAACATACCTGTCTGTCAGTTATGCCACACACTTTTACAGAGAGAGAAATAGCTGTTACTGAGTTCAATGCCTTGCGATGTACAATCTAATGAGTTCAAAAGAAATGCCTTGGAAAAATGATGGAATTATCCTGGAACAGCTTTAAATGATGCTGAAAAGAAATATCAGCTTTACTTTACATGCATAGATTTGATGAGCTGTGCTTTTCCATCTGTCCATGCAGTCGTTCTGATATTAGTCCCAGAGTGTTTTAGTGGTTGCTGCAGCTGTAGGTGTCTTTGTCTCCTCACACAAACAGTCAGCGGTGGGGATTCCCTGCGTCCGGATACGAGGCAGACCTCCGAGGCCTGTGCTGCCCATGCACTGCATGGAAATGTGTGTGGCTGGAGCACAGAGGTCACCACACACAGCAATGCTTTGCTCCACAGACCACATCGTGCTTCATTCAAGCTCTGAAGAAGACAAACAAGCTATGAAGAAAATAGCTACACTTTCAGCACACTGTTGCAATTTGCAAGAAAGCCAACACTGAGAAAGAAACGTGACATCTTTCATTCCCTAGGACAATATACTGTATAATACCTCAAGACTAAAATATATTGCCATGCTAATACATAATATATTTCTAGCAAGTGACGATAGTGTGAAGGATTGTTTATTTACTAGACAGTTTAATAAAAAAATTAAATGAAAAAATATTTTAATCAAACTTAAGGGTAAAATTCCAACAGTGTCAAAATAAGAAAATAAATAAATAATAAAACAAAACAAAAAATGGAATTAAATATTTTAATCTGCTGATTTTAATTAAAGGGTAAACAAGTGTCAAAATAGAATAAAATAAATAACGTTTTTAAAAAAATAAAGTTTTATCAGCCAGGTGATTTAAAATTATATAATTGAGTTAAATTAATATTTTAATTAAATAAAATGCCTAAAGCATCAAAATAAAAAAAATATATTTTTTAAAATAAATAAGTAAATCAAAATAAAATAAAATTTCAGACTGCCCCGTTTTGGTCAGTCAGCGTCTGTGTGTGTTCATGTATTTGTGTTGAGATGCCGTGAGGAGACCTGCTGGCAGCGTCTGCGCTAACATCCTGTCGTCTGCTGTTTACAACTGTCTGCGTCTGTGCCACAATTCACAATTGTTGAGGGCCTTTTCCAATTCCATCACCGTCATCATGTTCGTCAAAGGAATTTTTACAGTGCAGTACAGTAGTTTATAGGAGGGGCGATTGTACATGGAATCTTACACTACTGGAATTCCAGGTCACAAATTAATAATCTTGACGTTTTTGCATTTTGCTGGATGCCAGGAATCTATGATGTCATTTAAAGGAAATGCCCCTTTTTACAATATGTAAAATAAGCCAAAGTGTGTATGTGAAGTTGTAGCTCAAAATACCCCCCAGATAATTTTTCACAGCATGTTATATAATTGCCCCCTTTTGAGGGTTTGTGTCCCTTTAAATGCAAATGTGCTGCTGCTACCGGCACAGAGGGCGGAGCTTCAAGAGCCTGCGTGTATGCGCGTGCGTGCGTGGCTGCGTGCTGTGCGTGCTAGCAGGTCCGATTACCTCATGCAGACAAGCACTAAAATGTCGGAAACTTCTGCCTTTTATGTTTAAATTGGAGTCTGACAACGATGGGGAGACTCATGACAACATGTAGAATGCAACAGGACGTCTCTGAATGGTTAGTTGATGAATTTATGTTGCTGATGTGGAGTTAACTATCTTCAGTGTTAGCATATTCTGTCATGATAATCTATAAAAACGCTTGTGTGGGAACTGTTGTAAGATTCCTACAGAGTGACATTATGTTGCATGTGAAAAGATGGATGCGACAGCTTGAGCAGAAACTCACAAATGTGCTGAGACTGAGAGTGTAACTTAGTAGCTAGTCCCTGTCTGTCAGCCGTTTGTTGTGGTCCTTAAAAAACGACTTCTTTAAAAGAAAAGATCTTCAGAATCATTTCTTTTGAACAGATGTTGTTTATGCTCAAACAGCAACATTACATAAAGTTAAAACAGTGAAATCATAATCAACCAGCCCTTTAAAGCCACGTATATTCATATAGTTTCTACCGATGAAAAACACATTACACATATTATTAGACATTGGCAGATAATAATAATGAATCTGTGCAGTATATATTTTTTTCAAAAGGAAATAAATTCTACTTTAATTTGTTTCTCTTGACATGTAAAAGATAACATTCATATGGAAAGAACTACTTCCACTTTCTGTTGAGGAGCAGATTTGAATTTTACTCACTCAAATAATCAATTAATTATGCAAATTAGGTTGGCCAGTGGTGAACATCAAGGGTGAATACCATGCACACAAAATAAATGCTCTTGTAGTTCTAGTAAAAAAAAAGAAAAGAAAAACTATCTTTTCACACTTGATCAAAACGCTTTGTAAGAATTGCAATCAATTATTAAAAGGTTGAGATTTTTCTTGAGGTTTTTTTCTGATGACATCAAAAACCATTCAGTTGCGCAATAATAAACAGAACAAAACAGTGTTATTAGAATCGTTTTCAGCCAGATGGTTTTAAACTATAATTTAGTTAAATCATTTAATTTAACGAATATTTAAATTAAATAACCTAATTCAAGTGTATGAGCCAACAATAATAAAAATATTTAAAAAAATTAAAGGGATAGTTCCCTTTGAAATTAATTTTTGGTATGTTTTACCGTCTTTGTTTCTGCAGTAGTTTTTTTATTTATTGTAGTTTAATTTTTATGTTCACCACCTCAAAGAGCATGCACAGAGAAGTCCAAATTGAACATGATTTAATGACTCGTAAATGTAAGTACACATTGATGGCCTAAGACACGAAACAAGCAGTTTGTGTGAGAAAACGAACGGTATTTATATCGTTTTTACCTCTTGTAACCACAGCCACAAAGCGCCCACGCCCTCAGATCACTTGGACGTGGCTGTTGTAAAAAGCGATATAAATAATGTTCGTTTTCTCACACAAACCGCTCGTTTTCTGTCTTAGGCCATCAATGTGTACTTACATTTACGAGTCATTAAATCATGTTTAATTTGGACTTCTCTGTGCATGCTCTTTGAGGTGGTGACCATAGACCTGCATTATATGACTGACAGACAAGAACGGTTTGACCTAAAAATATAAAAATTGAATATACTGTGGAAACAAAGACACCTACATCTTGGATGCCCTCGAGGTAAGCTGAAACATATCAAAAATTAATTTCAAAGTGATCTATCCTTTTAAGCTCCTCTAAGAAAGCACTTTTTCTTCTTTTTTTGACAATATCATCTCTGTTCCATGTATTTTCCTCCTAGAAACACTCCACAGATTAAACTGGAATGCAGTGCTAAACTAACAGGGCCAAAGGGCCCCGTCTGGACGCGGGGGACACGGCAGCACGGACACGTTTATCGCACCGTCCACGGCTGTTTGCTCAAGTGACAACTGCATCCTGTCTGAAAAGTGTCACTCTCGTTTTCAGACCTCTGCATCCGAAGCAGACTGTCCCGTATCACCCGCTTATCATCACCCGCTGGCTGAAACTCAGACATCTGCACGCTACAGAGGAAGAGAACAGAGGATACGGTAAGGTAACGAGACTTTGAGATAACTTCTGCATTCCCTAACTGACAGTTTATGCACTTAAAGGGATAGAAAAATATTTTTCTTAAAATTTAGCTTTTGCATTTCAAAGAGAAATGCTCCAGGTAAACTAGTCTAATCTTAAGATAAAGATGGATTGAAACAGATGAGGGATGAATAGATGCGCTGCCCTCACCCTCTCAGTTTATCTTGGCACTTGTTTGTTATTTTAGCCTCGATGTTTCGTGTCCGAATTCTTGTGTCCTTTTGTCAAGAAGAGCGAAACAGCTTCCAGAGGCTCTTTCAGGGGCCGGCGAGCGCTCGTGAGCGATGTATGCTGGGGCGCTCATTAGCTGACTCGAAGAGAAGCTGCTGGTGTTAGTTCAGGGTCAGCTCACCTATTCACACAAGTTTCTGTGTACACACACATGTCCAGAGCTGATGAACACATCACGATCCTCTAAAACAACACACTAACTGCTTCAACAAACATTGCAGCAAAAGAAAAAGTTCAATTTACATATTAGGTCAATCTAAACAGCCTCATTCAGAGCTGATTAAAAGCACATTTCTGTCGTATTGTATTTTTTTTAAATACACTAAAAACAGCTATATTGTGAAATATTTTTACAATTTAAAACAACTGTTTTCTATGTGAATATGTTTTAAAATGTAATTTATTCCTGTGATCAAAGCTGAATTTTCTTCGGTGTCTTCAGTGATCCTTCAGAAATCATTGTAATATGATTATTTGCTGCTCAAGAACATTTATAATTATTATCAATATGCAAAACATTTGTTCCGCTTAATATTAAATTCCGTAAAACTAAATTTTAGGGCTGTGCAAAAATTAATTGCGATTAATCGCATCCAAAATAAAAGTCTGTGTTTACACAATATATTTGTGTGTGCTGTATATAATTATTTTGTATATATAAATACCTATGCATGCATGCATGTATATATATATAAGAATTATTTGCGCTTAAATTCTGTATATATATATATATATATAAATACATAATATATATTATATAAATATAAATATTTTGTATATGAATAACACATTTTCTTAAATATATACATGGATGTGTGTGTATTTATATATACAAAATAGTTACATACAGCACACACAAATATATTATGTAAACACAGACTTTTATTTTGGATGCAATTAATTTTTGCACAGCCCTACTAAATTTCCTTCAATTTTTGGTGCAAGAACTTTTAGGTGTGGTCACTTTAGCAAAATGGGAGTTCAGAGGAAATATTTTAAAGTAACTGATCTGTATGTATAGAGAGACAATAAGAGACAGGGGAAAAAAAACATGAAAATAACTTAAAAAAATAAAATTAATTTGTATTGTATTTGTATTGTTAGGAAGGCGGATACAAAAAAATATAACAAAAATGAAAACCTCTTAATTTATCTGTATCGGTGGTTTATGAAGGCGGATAAGAAACAGGAAAAAAAAAATATGAGCAAAAATAAAATACTGCAACAATAAAAATGCCACAACAGAAGACAAATAATAGACTAATGAGTCTACTTTCTACGTTTTCTTAGTATAGTTTTCAATATTTTCAGCTGCATTGCTTTAATTCAGAGACACATTTCTCTGAGACGGTCTGTCAGCACACGGCTACTCTGCTAATCACCGCTAAAGCCATCAAAGCACAGCTTTCGAACAAACCCACCGCCTTCGGTCATATATTTCAACATAATTACTGTCATCAGCCGGGATAAGAAGTTCAACAGAAGCTGGTGAAAAATCCTTCAGCGGCTTTGATTGAGTTTATGATGAGGCCAAAGGTCAGCAGGGTGACAAAGAGAAAAAACTTTGGCGAACAAAGCCTTCCGTCGGCCCTCGCCCACGTCTGTGCCCGAGCCGCGTCTTCACCCCTGCTTCCCTGAAGAGCAACGAACCGGAAAAATGCATGTTACTCTAAGAGGAAAAGAAAGACTGCACAACAAAGACGAAAGGCTGCAGAGAGAGAGAGCGTTCTTTCAGTGAGAGGCTAAAGGTGATAAGTGTCTCTCAGGAGGCGCCGGGGTTTGAAGAGGATCCGCTGGTGGGCCTGGACTCACGGCATGTGCTGAATGGACTGCAGGACACCATTATGCTCCAGTCAAAACCTCGGGATTGAGTTACGGCTGCGCTTCAAAGGGGACGAGTGCATTCAGCTCTATACCTGGCGTTCCACTTCACCTGCCCCGTCTTCTTAACTTCCGCTCTGTTCTCTCTCTCCCTTTCATTAAGCATTAACAGCATGTTTCCGTTAGAAATTAGTGCAAATGCTTTTGTAGTGCTCTAGTGTGAATGTGAAGTTGAATTACGTTGAAGAGCTGACATCAATACTTGTCGATATGTCAAAACAAATGCAAACACTTTAAAAAAAAATTTTTTTTTTGGACAAACGGCGCTACTACCGTTTCAAAGTCGGTGGTCGTTTGAATGTTTTAAAAAAAATCTTTTCAGCTCGTGAGGCTGCATTTATTTGCTCAAAAATACAGTAAAAACGGTAATATTGTGAAATATTTTTACAATTTAAATGAATTGTTTTCTATTTGAATATATTTTAAAATGTAATTTATTCCTGTGATGCAAAGGTGAATTTTCAGCATCGTTCTTTTCTTATTATTTCGTAAAATTATGATATTTTTGTGTAAACATACACAATTAATTTTTTAATCAAGACTAGAAATTTTTAAAGAACAGCATTTATTTTAAATAGAAATATTTTGTAACATTATAAATGCCTTTACTGTCACTTCTGATCAATTGAATGTGTCATTGCTGAATAAAATTATTACATTTCTAATATATACATAGATTCATAACTTATTATTTACAGTAGTTTGATTTGATTCTATTGATTATGCAATATATCGAAGTACAGTACAGCCATCCAAGTGGATGTATCAATGAAAACAATATAACAAATAAAAGCACAGCTTGACCAATCAGAATCAAGGAACTGACCGTTACGTTTTATAAGTGCAAACATCTTAAAAACTGATATCTAATAATCCTAAAACTACCCCATAGTTTGTGATACAGATACATTGGTAAATGCGTATTATTAAAAACCACTAATTTTATCCTTAAATTCAAATTTTTAATTCTTGAAATGGAATTTAAAAGCACTCTCAAACCTGAATCAAGTACAATCCTGGCACAAGATAAGAATCTACTTATCTTTATTTAGTATTGTTTTGATATGGACACAGTCACAGCGCATGAACTGAAACCATAGTGGCTCATATTCAACATTTCCAAAGCACTGACTCATTTGTTTTGCCACTGAAGTGTTTTGCCATTTGCCGTTTCAATTTCTGCAAAGTTTCCTCACAGACATTAATTCAGCTTGTATAAGTATTCTTAGCCTCCTCCAAAAAGTAAATATTTTCAGGCGTGTATCTTCTGTACAATGAATATATCAGTCTCACATATTCAGTTTCTTTCTTTTCACGAAGGTGTGGCTTTATTCAGTTCACCTGCCGTTTCACAGCACAGCATCTGTGGGCACGTGTTGCCAACCGCTGTGTTGACACACTTTGTTTGTAGATACCATAGAAAACTTTCGCTGCCGGCTGCAATAATCACATACTTGATGAATCACGCGCATTATCACAGGAGAGCTTACTGTAAGCGACACAGATTATCATCTTATTCAGAAGTGTTTACTACTAAACCTTCATACATTCTTTAGGCTCAAGTATAGCAATTGTTTATTCTGAGGAATCATGCGGAAAAACTCTACATATCTTGTGCATGACGTTCATTGGCTGGATAAGGATGAATGTCCTCATGCAAGATCGTAAACAGCCTTATCTACATTTTCTAAGTGAATATTATGCTGGTGTATCTCTCTCTGTGATGCTAGTGTGCAGCGCAATTTATTTCTAAACCCAGGATAACGTCTACACACGGCCAACTGGACACCCAGTGCATGGATGAACTCCTTTCCAAGGAACAAAAACATATTTGAGTAAAGTAAGTCTCTTTACGGAAGTTAGTTGGTGGTGATGGTGGCGCAGTGGATGAGACACATGCCTTTGGTGTGAGAGACCCGGGTTCGAATCCACTGTGAGACACCAATGTGTCCCTGAGCAAGACACTTAACCCCTAGTTGCTCCAGTCAGAGGCGTGTGACCTCTGAAATATATAGCAATTGTAAGTCGCTTTGGATAAAAGCGTCAGCTAATTGAATAAATGTAAGTCATTTGCATCATACCTGGGATGGAGTAAGATTTTGACCATAGGTTATAAAAAAAAAACTTTCATCATCAAAGAATCCTACACAATTAGATAACTTGGATTAAAGTGAATTTTAAATTCGCATTGACCTTAAAGGTTGATGCTAAAATATTTTCTCTGTGTAAACGTTTAAAGAGTAACTTAACACTTGACCAACTTTTTTTAGTTAATGATCTGTAAGAATGGATCTTTATTAATGCCAGTCATTGATTCGAGTAACTTTTTTGACGTTCGTTTATAAAGTGTTCTATTTCTACAATATATGGTGTAAAAACGTCTTACGCCGCCTTCACACTGGCAGTTAAAATCAGCTCCGTAATACGCAATACGTTCCCAACGGACGTCGTACTACACAGTGAAAAGCGTCGGACGCGGGTAGAACAAAAATGGCGGAGAGATTAAAGTTTGATTATGTCAGTTCTGTATTAACTCTCTGATTAGGGTTATGCTGCGTGAGGAAAGTTGCTGAGGCCGTTGACATGTCAGGTCGACTAAAAAATGTGATATAGTGGTCAATAGTTCAATGTCTACCTTCAATTAACTGCCCTTATAAACGTCAGAAAGTCATGAAAATAAAAAATGACATCACAACTTATCGTTATAAAATCAATATTTATTTTATTAAAAGTTAATAATTCAGGTTTGTTTATCAGTACCATAGCAACGCTCAACTTCCGCTGGAATTGTCGGATAGGAACCGTCCGTAGCTTTTCGCAAGAGTTCAAGTTTTTGAACGCATCCGGATGACCAACGGACACGATTTTCTTCGCACCGCACTCGGTCGGACCCGTTTCGGACCCATTCGCATGCGGTCTGCGAATCTCCATAGGAAATGAATGACTTCCGGTCGTTTCGCAGCCGCTTCGGAGCTGATTTCAACTGGCAGTGTGAAGGTGGCGTTAAGCCCCGTTCACACTACACGCGACACCATTCATTATCAATGGTGAGCGGGTGACTTCCGGCGGCACGCGCGACAGCGACCGGTGGGGCGTGTCCAGCGACGCGACAAAGTTGAGAAATGTTTAACTTTATGCAAATGAAGTGCGATTTTCGCGAGCGACAACCAATAGGAGTGAAGTCAGTGGAGCGCGTCACTCTTCAGCTCATTTTAGCAGTCAGAAACTGTCCTATAATGGATGATATATCTCCGTGTACATACAGTGGTGTTCACCGGACTGACTCCGTGACTGAATGGTTTCAGGGAACCCAGATAGACCGGTTTTTGCCTGTTTGCTGCAGTTAAATAGCCGCGATGGCAAAGAGCACTCACTGTTTCTCGTTCATCTTTAATATTATGCATTTTATGTAATGATTTCATTTATATTTAGACTTTTCCTTACAAAATATTTGTTTGTAGCGGCAATAAAACGTATTTGTTGTCTAACATAGAGTAACTTCCGTGAATGTCACTCACAAACATTACTAGGCAACCAGTAGTGGGGAACGCCCTCCAGCGCAGCCACCAGCAGCGACAAAGTCGCTTGTAGTGTGAACGGGGCTTTAGTGCTGCCCTCTTCAGGTTGAACGGTGGCTACTGCAGTTGAATTTTCCGCACTTCGTGACGTACGCAGGTTTCAGCTCACCACGCGAGCTACGCCCTTGGCAATATAAAAAACATCTTGTGTCGTCAAAACCACTGTAGGGAGTCAGGAATTGGAATTGTGAGTATAAAAAAAACGATCAGGATAGTGTTTTAGCATCTATTTCGTCCCCTCTATCTCCGCTGGGGTCAGCCCACTTTTTCAGCATTTTCAAATATTGCCAGTGGGTGGAGTCAGGCTCTGACCAGGGGTTTAGTTACCCTTTAATGAGTCAACTATGAACGTCGCGTTTGACGTTCGAAAAGATCATTTGGTGGCCCGATCACCTTCAAGTGGTTACAAAAGCCAATGGACATTTAAGTGCAGTGATCACCCCACTGGGTGCTTCAACAAATACAAGAGCAATTTCCCTAAAAGAGCAAGCAAGTGTGACATTGCGTCTTTTTCACGAGGGCATTCCACCCGTGTGTTTCTGGATGCGGTCCTTTCCTGGCCCCGTCTGACAGCCACGATACCGTGTCTGAGCCGTAAGCACGCCGAGGCAGCATTCGTTGATGTATCAACGAATAATTTATATATGATGTATCAACAGTATAATTTAACATTTCTTTTTCTATTTCAAATAAATGCAGTTCGTTCAAACTTTCTTGTCATTAAAAAATTCTGAAAAACAAGAACAACATAGTCAGCACAACTGCTATCAACATTGATAATAATAAATATTTGAAGAGTTCAGATGCAAAAGCCTCTAAATGCCATTTGAAATTTTCTTCTTTAATGATGATTTTTATCAAACTTGTATATTTAAGTTCAGTAATTTCACTTAAATAACAATTAATAGGCAATTATCATTGCCATTTAAGTGAAATCACTGAACTTAAATATACAAGCTTGATAAAAATTATCATTCTAGAAGAAAATTTCAAATGGCACTTAGAGGCTTTTGCATCTGGACTCTTCATTTCTTGAGGAGAAAATCAGTATATTAGAATAATTTCTGTAGGATCATGTAGCACTGATGACAACATTAATGCATTTTTGATCAATTAAATATACAGACCCCAAACTTTTGCACTTTTCATGCGGGTAAAAAGATATTTAAGCATTTCTCTCTTTGTAGAAAATAAAAGAGCCAAGTGTTTAGTATCAAACGCAATCTCAGATGTCGTGACAGTGTTGCGCTCCAGTGCACGGCATCTTATGTCACACTCCAAACCCCAGAAGGCTCGTGTGCTGTAACTGCCAATATACTGCTCTTTTTAGCTGGTATGAACCAGCGTTCGTTCTGAACAGGGGCCTCAAGCTTCATCTCACGCAAAGTAGCCTCCCGTGACACTGAGAGCGCGCTAACACGGATCAGGGAGGAACCCCAAACACGCTTAACTGCTCACATACACACACACACTGACAGGCGGCTCTTTTAGCCGGTTAATCCGCAGACTGATGGGAAAGACACGGCAGGCGTCTGGGACCTCCGGACTGGAGGAGTGTGAGCTGAAGTCACTCTGCTTGACCGACCCCCACTAATTCCTAATAAACACATCCATTAGCACTGCAAGGACAGGACACATGCTGGGCCACAGATAGCTCTGTACACAAACACGGATTTGATATGGGTAGTTTTTTTGTTTGTTTTTTACAAATGAGTTGTCTGTGAACATAAGTGATGTGTCTGTTAGAAGTACTATATTCTGGAGATAGTATGATTGGTTCTTGCTGGTGTAAAGAAACAAGATTGTCAGTCAAATAATTTCAAAAATCAACAGCACACCTCCTCTTTATAAGACATATTAAATAATAATTAGGGTTTGAGGCTTTGAAGTTATGAGCAGGAGTGATTTTATGTTAGTTAGGCCAAGAAAGACTTGACTAAAACAGCTGATTCGAATACAGTCTAGTGTTAAAATATCACCATCTGCATTCAAATGTTTGTAATTAGTAGGTTTTTTTAATGGTTTTGAAAAAAGTCTCTTATGTTAACCATTTATTTAATGATAAATACAGAAAAACAATAATATTGTGAGATATTAGTACAATTGAAAACGACTGTTTTCTATTTGAATACATTTTTAAATGTAATTTATTCCTATGATCGAAGCTCTTTATATATATATATATATATATATATATATATATATATATATATATATATATATATATTCATCATTACTCCAGTCTTCAGTGTCGCATGATCCTTCAGAAATCATTTTAATATGCTGATTTGATGCTCAAGAAACTTTCGATGTTGAAATCAGTTGCTTCATATTTTTGTGGAAATGATACTTTTTTTCCAGGATATTTTTTTATAAATAGAAAGTTTCAAAGAACAGCATTTTATATGAAACAGGAATATTTCATAACGTTATAAATGTCTTTACCGTCACGAATAGAAATGGAAAGTATGAATAGACCGTTTCATATGAATAGAGAGTTACAAAGAACAGCATTTATTTGAAACAGGAATATTTTGTAACATTATAAATGTTTTTATGGACACTTTTGAACAATTTAAAGTGCCCTTGCTGAATAAATGTATCAATTTCTTAAATAATAATAAAAAAATCTCAAACATTTGATCTGTAGTGTATATACTATGCTACACTTTAGATTTTGCCCCCCAAAATATAGGATTTTAAGGGGTGATTGTGATTTAACTTGGTTCAGAATCTTTTAAGCATCAGTCCTGGAATAAAAATGTAATCAAACAAATACAGTGCAAACTCTCAACTCTCCTCTATCTACCCTAAAGTCCATTAGTTTATTAGATTTTCCTGTGGTGTAAGGTGTGTTAAGAGTGATTGAATCTGCTTGGAAGAAAGTCAGGCCCGCACCAAACTCAAGTAGTAAATATCCAACTTGTTAAATATTTACGATCAGAAATCATTATGAACTCAAACTTGCAAATTTTCTGTAAAAAGCAGTTCAAACACTATTATTACC
The DNA here is from genome assembly GCF_988280905.1 of Pimephales promelas. Lineage (NCBI taxonomy): Eukaryota > Metazoa > Chordata > Actinopteri > Cypriniformes > Leuciscidae > Pimephales > Pimephales promelas. The sequence continues at coordinate 2,931,312 of NC_142786.1, read as the reverse complement.
TTCTTCTTGCCATCGTCCACCATATTTGTTAACTCTTAAGTCATGTTTGACCACAAGAGATTTTGTCAGATTTCTTGGGATTTCCCTTGTCCGCAGTTGGGACTCTGGTTGTTTTGTGAATGGAATCTGTGTGTGTGTGTGTGTGTGGTGTGCTGTTTTAGTCACATGACAACACTCCACTATTGCAACAAAACTATGAAATCAATCACTGTTGTAGATGAATCTGCACTATCAGTAATTAAGACTCTTGAAAAAGCTCTTGGTGATTGACGTCAATGCACATATATTTTATTGACACGCTTTTACTCTGTTGAGTGTGCGGTAGAGCAAGACCTTGAGACAGGATGACGAATGACTCTCTTTAAATTAGGAATGTAAAGTTCAGAATTGGAATGTAAAGTTCTGAGTATGGAATCTATGTACAGTGGGAATGGTAGTCATCAAACACACTTTACATGTGTGGAAAATATTGAGAGATGGAGCAATAGAGACAACTCCAGCAATGAGTAATGAGAGGTGATGTTAGAACAGACACAACCAGGGCTTGACATTAACACCTGCCAACCCGCTGAATGTGGGTGGATTTTAGCAGTGGCATGTAACACATTCACATCACTCACTGATAAACATTTTCAGTTTTGCAGAGAGAGAAAAAACTTAGAACCTGTAAGCTCTGACACGCTTGGCAAAAGATCTCCCACTCAAACAAAACTTGCGGATCGATGTATTTATTTACGGGTTGAGCAGAGAGGCTCATTCTCTTTCCTTTTCCTAGTCTCCATCGTCGAGTATCACGTCTGAAATGTGCGCAAGGGTCTCCGTGCTTCACGTTGTGGTTGACATGTCTTTGGTGGTTGATGTGTGACATCGTTGCCGTAAAGCATGTTGTGATTCTCGCGAGAGAATCTTCGCCCCATTATGAATTTGTTTATCACCAAAATGACTTTGAAGCTGTTATATTAAGGTACAAATCTTGCATAGTGTGCATTTTTTGCTTTAAATAAGAGATCTAGTGCTAAAATGTGTTTTTGAACTCATCAGTGTCATGGACACATAGTGTCTCTTGTGGCGGCACGCGCGCTGTCTTCACTCGTATGCGCTCTTCAATCTATCGCAGTTGCGGAGACTCTATTCATTTCCGGTGAAATTTCAAAACAAAATGCACCAAATCGTGCCCCTGCATGATATAGACTGTAACCACTGATGAACACGCTTGACAAAAGATCTCCCTCTAGACCATTGAAGAACTCAAACAAAACTTGCGGATCGATGCATTTATTTACGGGTTGAGCTTTTCCTTTTCCTAGTCTCTCCCGACCGCGTTTTCTTCGCTTTTTCCATCGTCGAGTATCACGTCTGAAATGCGGGCAAGTGTCTCCGTGGTTCATGTTCTGGTTGACATGTCTTTGGTGGTTGATGTGTGTGATGTCATTGCCGTGATTCTCGCGAGATTTGTCGGGGTCGCTCCTCTCAAACTTGCATTGCTGGTTTTTCCAGCGGCGTCGCCCCCAAGCTTTAAACCAGGATGATTTGCCCCAGTATGAGTATGTTTACCACCAAAATGACTTAAGGTTACAATTCTTGCATAGTGTGCCTTTAAACAATGTTCTCCAATGACATCAGACTGCAAAGGCTCCATCTAATTGGAGTCTGTCTGTACTGAAGGAAGAATGCGTGTTTCAAACGCACCCTAATTCCAAATTGTGTGGAAACTGAGACACTGCGGTCCCCGCAGGGAGCGTTACGAGTACAGTCTGGGTGCCGAGGGGCACCTGCAAAGAGTTTTCAGGCGAGAAACATTCCAATCATGCACAGTGACCTCACAGTTCACACACAAGAGCATTCCAGGGGCGCTGAGGTGGAGAATCGGGCTAAAGAACGAGAACACATTCCACGAACACATGTGAAGCTTCTGATATCACACTGTTGCAAGGCAATCTCAGAATGTTCAAACGTACCGTACTGCGCGTAAAAGTGCAATATAGAGAGAAAATATTGGCACAAGATATTGCTACATCTCTGGATCTCAATTTACACATGGAATGCTAGAATCACTGGGCTTGAAAATACTGAGCAAAAATAATAATAATAATAATCGAAACTTGCATTATAGCAGCAATTTTGCATTGTCAAGCAACCAGAGATGTATAAAGTACTAGAAACCCGGACTTGAGTAAAAGTACAAGTGCTCTATCAAAAAAGTGACTTGAGTAGAAGTTGAAGTGCTCTTTAAGCACCACACTTAAGTAGAAGTACTAAAGTATTCAACATTTTTTGTAGGGCTGGGTAATAAATATCGATTTCTCGATATTAATCGATTCTCAATTTTACGAACCGATATCGATTCTTAAATCTCAAGAATCGATTGGTCATCCTGTTTCATTTGAATGAATGGGACATTGTATCGCGGCTGCGCGCATCCAAAAAATCGCAATAATCTTTGTCCTTTGTTACTATTGATATGAAACAAAGTCTCAATTTTCAAATTACGTCCATTTTCTTTAGAAATTCAAAAACATGAATAACGTTTTGGCGCAGCTAAAGAGAAGCAGCAGCGCTGATCTCTCTTCGGGCTTAATAATACCAGTCACAGCGCCAAATAAACATGAATGAGCATCTGAAAGTGTGTTAAAAGTTAGAGTACAACTTATCCAAATCTGTATCATGTCACATTGATTCGCTCAATCAGCGTTTCAACCGTGGAAAGACGTCAGTTAAATAGTGTGTAATCAATGTCATGTCTCGTCATATTTACCTCAGGAAACCCACATAAACTCATTAGTCAGCTAGAAAAAAATAACTCCAGAGAGGAGCATTTTGCTAAATATATACACCATATTACATATGCATTATAATCTTAATGTTCTTCAATATTTAATGCATATTTGAATAAATCTGGCAAGTTTTTGTGACAGCCACCATTTAAATGTTTATATTTCGTATAATCTTCTTATTATAAAAATAAATAAAAGTGTAATTTAAGTGTTTGTATAGCTACAAAACAGTTCATTATACCTTCATATTAGGCTAATGAAGTCTATAGGCTACAACTAGACTCCCGTAGTTTACAGCATTTAAGAGATTTGATTCCCTTGAGAAAAATGGCCATTTATTGTAACTGATATCCAAAATAATCGACATTGAATCGAATCGAATCGTAATCAAAATCGAATCGAATTGCAAGCTTGTGAATTGTGAAATTTGTCTCAATACCCAGCCCTAATTTTTTGTACTTAAGTATTGCAAGTAGTTTATTTTAAAATTCACTACTTAAGTACTAAAAGTAAAAGAACAAGTATTGTGTCATGTAATTATTAAAGAAAGCAGTCAAAAGTTTGAACTAGCAATCAAATAAGGCGCTTTGGCGGGATACAAATTTGCTTTAGCGGCCGCCAAAAAAATGTCATTGCAGGACAACCCCTGCATTAGTTGTCAATGTGTGTGTCAATCAATACCATTACCCTATAAAGCTGGCGAGCGATTTAGGCAGCATGAAAGCCAACTTGCAACGAATTATTCGTAAAAAATTTTTAATTGTAACGAGTAACTAGCAGAACATTAAAAAAATATCGAAGTAAAAATTCATCAAAAATATCTACTGAAGTAAAAGTAGAAGTATGAGAAAAAAACAATACTCTAGTAGAGTACAGGTACAGCATTTTAGTACTTAAGTACAGTACTTACTATACATCTCTGCAAGCAACACTCAAAACCGTGAGTCTACTAGCATTTTTTATCACACACACGATGACGGCACCAACAGAACAATCCTCTCATTACACATCTTGTTTTGTTCTGGAGAAACAGATAGCATGCATCACTCATGTCTGGTGTTTGTGTATACTTCTTTGAGGAATCTGGGACATATGAAGGATCAGAGAGGATATTTGGGTGTGGAGCGTAATGTGATATTTATAGATTGAGATGTGTTGGCTGACCGCAGGGGGTCTCAATGCCCTGACAGGAAGAGCCACTCTGGAGAGCCGCCACCTGGAAGTACTTCTGAGAGGTCAGAGGTCAGATCTATTGAACATGAGTGACAACATCTACACACAAACATACTGACATGAGTCTGTGGATTAGAGAGACACTGGGATTTAACCTCGAGGCTGTTGTTTAGATAGTGCCGCTGCCAAAAACCAACTCAAAGTTGCTCATTAAAGGGATAAAACGAAAGTCATTCCAAACCTGAACGACTTCCTTTCCCTGAAAATGCAAACTTTTGAAAACTGTTTTTAAAGTGCACATTTTTGATACTTGTATATAAAATACTTGTATAATACTTGTAAAATACAAAATACTTGTATTTTGAAATGATACTTGTATCGTCTCTGTGTAAACTACAAGAAGGCAAATTTGTGAAAACGGTGACATCATGCATATGCGTATTACATGTTCAGTCTATAGGCGATTAGAGTTTCTTTACTTTCCAACTTCTGGCCTGGCATGAATAATACAGCGTTTTTAGTCGTTTTCATGGATCCCTGTGAACAACATGACAACATTGTCGTCTGTAAACGAAAAACACAAAGGAAAAAAACTTTCAGTTTTTAGTACATCGTTGACTTGTAAACGCATCCTTGATGCAAAATAAGTAACATGCACTTGGAAACACAATTGCCAATTAACCTTTACAAGTTTGCAAGGAAAAGTGCTTGTAAACTGACTGTCAATGAAAGAAAAGGCTCCTAATGGCTCCTTGATAAATTAAAGAAGAAATTAAGATAGTCATAAATATTATTATTGTAATTTTGCAGTTATACTATAGTCATACTGATATGTAATCACAAATTGTTTAGCCTTACAAACAAGCACAGTAAACCTGGATAAATGAATAAAATAAATAATAAAAATATAAATAAATATAATAAAATATAAATAAGAAACAAAGTGGTTTAAATGTCACAAAACATGCCGAAGAAAATTGAGTTGATCAAGATCTCCCCAATCATTAATTAATGACAAACTCAAACGAGCCACGTTTCCTTCTGTCCTTGAAACTCCTGCAGTTGCTTCAACAAATGGAGTCCCTCGCACAATGATAGGAAACATTAAAATGCGTTAATATCGTGCCGTGCATCTCCTGCAACAATGAGACTTGATAAGGAGCCAAAAATAAGAAAGGGCCAGTTAAATGTCAGTGTCCGAGGTTTAATTATAGGGGCTGTATTCACATGAACGGTCAGATGAGATTTCTTGTGTAACTGAAGGTTTAAATGTAGGGCCTATCAGCTGGTTCTGTTTCATTTGTTATTGCAGAAAAGTGAACTAAAATGTATTAATGTACAACATGACATGACTTTTGCGTAAACATACACGCCACTTTCAAGGAAGTGGCGTGTTATCTATACGCATTTTGAGCCATCCGCGTGTACGCATCTATGTCTACGCCGTTAAATGTCAGAGCGAAACGAAGCAAAATGTAGATCAACATCTGGGGAGCGATATTTTTTTCCAAGGATGGTAGGGGAAGACTCATAAATGGTGTTAACCCCAGTGACGGGCAGGTTTAGGGACGGGGTTGGGGTAGGTCATATATTTATATATACAGTAATAATGTTAAGTCAACGGCGTTCATAAACACCCTGAAAACCGATTATGCGTGTTGATAGCATGCCAAAAATGGAAATACGAATTGCCGTGTCATACATACCCAATTTCATGAGATCTGTAATATAATATATAATATAATGGTGCACTTTACAATATAGTTAACATTAGTTAACTACATTAGTTAATATGAACTGCACATATACAGCATTTATTGATCTTTGTTAATGTTCATTTTAACATTTACTAGTATTTTATTTAAAACTTGTTAACATTAGTTAATGCACCGTGAACTAACAGGAACAAACAATGAACAGCTGTATTTTATTAACTAACGTTAACAAAGATACAGTAACAAATGTATTACTCATCATTAGTTCATGTTAGTCAATACATTAACTAATGTTACACTCTAAAAAATGCTGGGTTGTTTTAACCCAATTTTGGGTCAAATATGGACAAACCCGAAATGTTGGGTTAAAAATGTAATGTTAAAATTTAACCCAACGGCTGGGTTAGTCCATATTTGACCCAAAGTTGGGTTAAAACAACCCAGCATTTTTTAGAGTGTAACTAATGAACCTTATTGTAAAGTGTTACGAATATAATATATAGTCAATAATCCACCAAGAATCAGCATTCTAAACATGGGGGCAGGGAATTAGAAATGTTGAGATATTTTAAAAAAATTATAAAAATACAAAAAATCTTGGAAGTTTTTTTTTTTTTTTTAAAGGTGCAGGCCGGGAAGACCAAACTCAGAAAAGGAAGCGATAAAGTTTGTCATACCAAGTAAAGAAAAACATTTCACAAGTTTCAACAAATGTGAACGTATCACTAGTTTGTGCGTGTCGCAGACGATAAGAAGCATCCTTGTCTGAAGAATGCACTCCGTTTTTAAGTCAACAAGCAAACGTCCTGATCCATAACCACGCTGATAACCATTTGTTCAGATTAACTTAATCAGAAATGTGGGAAAGAAACCTGCTTTACCGTGTTGACCTGAAACCTGACCCAGTAATGTGGGTGACATTAGCAAAGGCTGCAGGCTCGACCGAGGGACCCTTATTTAGTCTGTTCAGCCTGTGACAGAAACAACACCACTGGGATAGTGTTCATCGTGTCTCGACCGATGAAGGAATGCCAATACTGTGCTCTGGGAGCGCAGCCTGACCTGAGCGTAGTCACACCACAACATGGATTCACAGAAGAAAAATACTGAAAACTTGCTAAAACTAAAACAAGGGCCAACTTCCTGTTTTGCTCCTCTGCCTTCTCACCATTAACCCTTGGTGAGAAGGCAGAAAAAAAATGAAAAATACAGCCATTAAGATTTTTTTTTTTCAATTGTTTTTTCAAATTTTAATGCCAATTAAGTACTTTTTCCCTTCACATTCTCATTACCATATACACTCACCTAAAGGATTATTATGAACACCTGTTCAATTTCTCATTAATGCAATTATAATCAAACCAATCACATGGCAGTTGCTTCAATGCATTTAGGGGTGTGGTCCTGGTCAAGACAATCTCCTGAACTCCAAACTGAATGTCAGAATGGGAAAGAAAGGTGATTTAAGCAATTTTGAAAGTGGCATGGTTGTTGGTGCCAGATGGGCCGGTCTGAGTATTTCACAATCTGGGCTGCGTTTCCCAAAAGCATGTAAGACTAAGTTGATCGTAGAGACCATTGGTGGCAATTGTTCTACGATCAGCTTATAATGCTTTTGGGAAACCCAGCCCAGCTCAGTTACTGGGATTTTCACACACAACCATTTCTAGGGTTTACAAAGAATGCTGTGGAAAGGGAAAAACATCCAGTATGCGGCAGTCCTGTATGCCAAAATGCCTTGTTGATGCGAGAGGTCAGAGGAGAATGGGCCGACTGATTCAAGCTGATAGAAGAGCAACTTTGACTGAAATAACCACTCGTTACAACCGAGGTATGCAGCAAAGCATTGGTGAAGCCACAACACACACAAACTTGAGCACAACACCACTCATCTCCACTACAAATAGAAAAAGAGGTGACAGTTTGCAAGAGCTCACCAAAATTGGACAGTTGAAGACTGGAAAAATGTTGCCTGGTCTGACGAGTCTCGATTTCTGTTGAGATATTCAGATGGTAGAGTCAGAATGAGAACATGGATCCATCATGCCTTGTTACCACTGTGCAGGCTGGTGGTGGTGGTGTAATGGTGTGGGGGATGTGTTCTTGGCACACTTTAGGCCCCTTAGTGCCAATTGGGCATTGTTTAAACGCCACAGCCTACCTGAGCATTGTTTCTGACCATGTCCATCCCTTTATGGCCACCATGTCCCCATCCTCTGATGGCTACTTCCAGCAGGATAATGCACCATGTCATAAAGCTCGAATCATTTCAGATTGGTTTCTTGATCATGTCAATGAGTTGACTGCACTAAAATGGCCCCACAGTCACCAGATCTCAACCCAATAGAGCATCTTTGGGATGTGGTGGAACGGGAGCTTCGTACCCAAATCTCCATCAACTGCAAGATGCGATCCTATCAATATGGGCCAATGTGTCTAAAGAATGCTTTCTGCACCTTGTTGAATCAATGCCACGTAGATTTAAGGCAGTTCTGAAGGCGAAAGGGGGTCAAACACAGTATCAGTATCGTGTTCCTAATAATCCTTTAGGTGAGTGTAAATCTCAATGCTTCATAGGATTGTACTCACTAAAGCCGTTAAGTACAAACGGATGATTTTTGTCTGATTTTCAAATAATTTTTAGCTTCAAATCCAAGTTTGTAATATTGTGATTCACCTCATACTGTAGCTGTTGGCTTCTATAACACTTTAACAAATCCCTAAGGGAAAAATGAATGAAAAATATACGACTGGAACTGTATAATTGTCATCTTAATGGTTCCAAATTGCATTAATTTTCATTACACAATTTGAATTATATAACTTTTGGGATAAAATATAACATGTTTCGGTAAATTCACCCAATTCTTTCCACAAAGTCTCATGTGCTTTGTTTTGAAATTTTGATGATAAAAACAAAATCCGACCACAACGAACACAACGGCCATGGCATCGGAAACAACCCATTAAAAAACAATTAACATGCTTTGTCACATAATCTTCTAAAACATACAGATTAGTTTTTAATTGAACCCTGGACTATTAATATGAACAGCATATGGGCCTGCCTCTCAACACAATATAAACTCTCCAGCAACAGGAAAAACACACTGGACCCTGTTCAAGTTTTCCAGCAATTCGGGAAGACCAGCGCCGTGCGCGGAGAGGACAGGGTCTCCTTTTATTGCAAATGCGATTGTTCTTGAAAGTCAAAACAACGTCCGCTGGGCCTACCATGAGCTGGCATTGTAATAACAAACAATCTAAATTCTTCGCCGCGGTGCTTTGTAAACAATCTGAATTGTTGGTTGGTGAAAAAGCTGGTGGATCGTTGCACAGCCAGGCTGGGTGCACGGATCGGCCTCTGTGACATGAAACCGCAATAACAGGAACCAGTAACCGGCCTCTGCAGCGGTGCAGATAAGAGCCGCGCTGAATGAAGCCCAGAACGCACCGTTACTGTAATAATAACAACAGAATGGTGACTGGAATGCCAAAGATGCAGGTAATAAAACAAACACGGTCCGACTTCAAATAAAAGGTGGAGAAATGTTGGAAAGTGATACAAACAAGCCGATAACAGCCCTCAGGCATTCCAGCACACGTTAAACTGACACTGGAATGCCATTAACCATGAGGATGTGTCACATGAAATGTGTTTCTTTTGACAAGCTGAGCAACCACACAAAAGCCTGGGCGAGTGCTGGTAGTTTCCAGTGTAATGGAAAACTCATTTGAGAAACACTCTATAGTTTACTCAGACTGTTATGTCTGTTCAACCATGTGAGAACTCATAATTCCTATAAAAACAACTCGAGATGTATCAGATAGCATGCACATTGTCAATACAGCCTGGAATGCTGATTTATAGTTCCTTACACTAATTGTGTGGTGGAATTTTATTGTTTTTTAAAACAGTGTGAAGTCGCTACTTGACACAAACCACGTCAGTTATATCGAGTGCAAACAGTCATGTTCCGGAAGCAAAAACTCATTCATTTTATCCATAGGGAAATTTATTTTTAACAAGAACTTATAAACCTTTAAAATACAGACCTAGTAAGAGCTCTTAGGTTGTTAATCAGATATATATATATACTTTTGTTGAAGCCACCTGCCTGCATTAATCCAACTTATTTTTAAAAATAATTGAATAACAGAATTTGTTTAAAAAAACTACATTATCCATGATGCTGTAAATTCCACCAATCAGAGAGTCACGAAACGCCAAAAAAGTTCTGTAGGGAATGCCACAAATGACTCAATCAAGTCGATTTCCCTATGCACTCAACAAGCTTAAATATTTGTGTGTATATATATATATATATATATATATATATATATATATATATATATATATATAGAGAGAGAGAGAGATTTTGCAATAAAATGAATAGTTTCTATACTGTATGTACAATATATCAATCTGTATGTACAATCTTCCTGGTTTTTAATTCAACTATCAATCCTTTATGGGATTGTAGTTCTTTTCCTCACTAAAGCCGTTAAGGACAGTCTTTTACCTTTGCCTTTCTGTCTGATTTTCAGATAATTTTCAGCTTCAAATCAAAGTTTGTTAAGTTGTGATTCACCTCGTAGCTGGGAAAAATGAATGGAAAACTTACGACTGATACCAATGCCATTGAAAAAGTAGATGGAGAATAATACACTCTATTACAATCCTGGGTAACAGAGAGAACCATTGTATAGTACACCTAAAAATGAACAATTTATGCAGGTCTGCTGTTTCAAGGCCCTTTGCACGATAATGAACAGTATTTTCCAAATTGATCCAAAACCCTCTATTTTTTCTTGTTTTCCTAGAAGCTCGCACTGATTTGATATGCTAGTTGGCCAAAATGAAATGTTATGGAAATTATAGCAAATATTTGGAAAGGCAAAATAATAGTTATCAGTTGTGATGATCTGAATGAGAAAAGAGAGCAAAAGGTCTTGCCTTCCGGTCATGCCTTACATAATCCTGTCATCGTGACCAGGCTAAACTACGGCCACACTCTGTCTCGTAAAAATGCTAAGATGTTTTGAGTGAAAACTGTAATGCGCCTGGTATAAACAAAACAGAAATATCGTCCAGACCTGCCTTCCAGAGTGCATGGCCTTGCCTTCATCACAAATATAGATTAATCATTACAAATACAGACACACAAGAAATCATCCTGTCTTAAGGCGTTGGACGCGTGCCAATAGAGAAGGTATTAAGGTCAATGCCTGTATAGGGGCGTGGTGGGGCTTGTTTGTGTGAGTTTGGACAGTTCTGGTCCACCTCTTAATCTGCGTTCCCTGTACGCCCTCCTTTTCACACGTTGTTAGCAAACACTTTCTAAAAAGAACAACATTAAGGAGTGGTTAAAATTACAGTTGGGCTGGAACAGGATTTTAGACTGGGTGGACTGCTCAATAAAATGCACTAAACAACTATATATAAATCAAAATCATAACATTAATATATAAAACATTACATTTTTACAATATGATGTATGTCTGTGTGTCTATCAATAATATAAACTATTAAAAATGAATATGATGTCAGTCTGTCTTATCTGTCTGTCTGATTTATCTGTCTGATCTATATGTCTGATCTATCTATCTGCCTGTCTGATCTATAGCTATCTGTCTGATCTATCTATCTGCCTGTCTGATCTATAGCTATCTGTCTGATCTAACTGTCGGATCTATCTGTCTGATCTAGCTATCTAATCCACCTGTCTGATCTATCTATCTGTCTATCTAATATATCAGTCAGATCTATCTGTCTAATCTACCTGTCTGATCTATCTGTCTATCTAATCTACTGTATATATCTGTCTGTCTGATCTATCTGTCTAATCCACCTGTCTGATCTATCTATCTGTCTGTCTGATCTATCTGTCTATCTATCTATCTGTCAGATCTATCTGTCTAATCTACCTGTCTGATCTATCTGTCTATCTAATCTACTGTATATATCTGTCTGTCTGATCTATCTGTCTAATCCACCTGTCTGATCTATCTGTCTGTCTGTCTGATCTATCTGTCTATCTATCTATCTGTCAGATCTATCTGTCTGATCTACCTGTCTGATCTATCTGTCTATCTAATCTACTGTATATATCTGTCTGTCTGATCTATCCGTCTATCTTATCTATCTATCTTATCTATCTGTCTTATCTATCTATCTATCTATCTGGCTGTCTGACTGTCTGATCTATCTGTCTGAGCTACAGTATGTCTATCTGATCTTTCTATCTATCTATCTGTCTGTCTGTCTGTCTGTCTGTCTGTCTGTCTGTCTATCTATCTATCTATCTATCTATCTATCTGATCTATCTGTCTGTCTAGCTGTCTATCTATCTATCTATCTATCTATCTATCTATCCATCTATCCATCTATCCATCTATCCATCTATCCATCTATCCATCTATCCATCTATCCATCTATCCATCTATCCATCTATCCATCTATCCATCTATCTATCTATCTATCTATCTATCTGACTGTCTAATCTATCTGTCTGAGCTACAGTATGTCTAACTAATCTCTGTCTGATCTATCTATCGGTCTGTCTGAGCTATCTGTCTATCTATCGGATCAATCTGTCTGATCTATCTGTCTATCTAATCTATCTGTCTTATTTATCTGTCTTTATCTATCTATCTATCTATCTATCTGTCTATCTGTCTGTCTGTCTGTCTGTCTGTCTGTCTGTCTAATATATATAATGAGGACACAAGATCACTGAAGAACACATAATGAGAAATAGCCAAGGTTTAAGTACACAGCGAACTGACACAAGACTAGACATACAGACGTGAATCAAAACACACACAACACGTGACATCATACTATACTATTTTTAAATATATATTTATCCAACTAATTTCCAGTCTATCTATAAACAAATCTGTATCAATAAATCTGTACCTTTTATGTAAGTGTCACAGCCATGTACCACTTCCAAAACTGCTGGAGCACAGCGTGAGAAATAACAGGAAATCACCCTTCAAATCAGCGGCCTTTCAGAATTTATGCCTACTGTAAATGCGGGAAAACCAAAAGGTCTGACCAGTCTAACACTGTGTTCTCCTCTGACAGAATAACAATACCCCTGCCTGACGCCCATGTTCGCCTTTCTGCTCTTAGCTGTTTGTGTGATCCGTATTTGCCCAGGAAAACAACTCACTCCATCTTTGATACCTGTGACAGCTCTTGCTGTGTATTTTTGGGAAGTTATATTGTTGAAAATAGTTTTTCCTGAAATAAGAGAAAGAACAGACTGTGATTGTGGTGTTCTATGCATGATAAGTATATTTCCAAACAAGCTGATACAAGTTTAAAAGGATCAGCTGTCTACTCGACTGATCCCAGACAAACCACAGCTCCTTTATAATAGCTCGAGCTTGATCCATGTCTAACATCTGCATATATATTGCAACCTAATGTACATTATTGAGATTTTTTGCCATTTTTTTCATTGTTTAAAAAAATTAGGACATCTTCATCAACATCATCATCATAGATATTTGGCCAATTAAAGCAACTATATGTAACTTTTCTTTTAAAATGAATCTTTTTTTATTGCCTGTGTGTGAAGGAGTTGTAATCACACATTACAATGATCCACTTGTTGGGTTTTGCTATTAGCTCTGAAGGCCAGTATTCCTAATTTATATGTGAAGTCTCCGGGTCAGATTTTTTAAAATGTCTTATTCCTTTGAAGTCCGCACGAAGAAATAAGTGATGGAAATTTTTTTTTTTTTGCATTTCTTATCTTCTTATGTCACTAGTATCCACACTCAATTTTTTTTTTCAATACATCCCATAATTTTTTTAATATCGGCCTCAACAAAATGGTTGAGATGTCACTTAATGGTGATAAATGGTACCGGAATTCGTACACATACTTTGCCATACTTTTTCATTGCCCATCATATTATGATCAAAACCTTTTCTAGTCTTGACAAAACACATTGTCAGAAAGGTCTCAGTCTCAAGGTTACATATTTTGTAACAGAAGTAATATTTGGACAGAAATGTATTAATTTGTTACAGCAGAATGCATACAATTAAATTCAATTGAATGCATGTCATTTTTGGGATTACGCCTAAACAAAATCTCATTAGAACTTCAATTTTTGTGATACCAACTTCAAATTTGGAACACAACTTGGTTTGATATATGGCTTTGATTTTATAGTAATTTTATAGGAAAAAATATTTTGTAAAATATATATTTTATATAAAAGAAAAAATATTTAGTACAATATATTTGATTTGATGTAAATTTTAAACTTCCATAACTTTTTTTATACTTTTATTTTTTTTAAGTGCTTTTACTTCAGCAATAATCAGCAGTGTTTTCTTTAAAACAAGACTAAACTTAGGTCTTTATTCTAAAGCATACTTGAATTACAACTAAGTTTTAATAGTGCATTGTAATGTCCATTCTCAAAAAGGGGGTGACCGTTAACCGTTATGTGCCAAATCGACCGTTTGGTTGAGCATGTTTTTGAAAAATTATTAAAAATATACTTAAGTTTTTTCATAGCACCAAGTAACATCATTTTGTAAAGTTAGGGCTCTCATAGTGTAATATGTAAAAAAATATGCTTAGCTTGCAAAATATCACCAAAAACAGTACACATGGCTGGGGTGATTTTTTTTTTTTTTTTTTGTTTCTGACATCCATCTTAGAAGAAGTGTTGTGACAAGTGCTGTTGATTGACACCATGATGTGGTGGATTTTTTTTTTTTTTTTTGGCATAATATACCTCAACCAGATGATAGAGATGGCTCAATCAGTTGAGTTAATTAGGTACTCCTCTCAATAAAATATAGTGACTCAAAATGTGCTCAACCGTTTGGTTGAGAAGTCAGCATGCTAGATAACACCAAATGTCGGCTAAATGCAGTCAGTCAAATGCATAAGCGTTCTTGTTGCAATCTGAAAAAATCACCGCTAGAGGCCGCTAAAAAGTACATATTGCACCTTTAAAACTAGCTTATCAATACTTAAAATGACAAGTCTTCAAGATCTTCAAGAATGCCAATTAAAGAAATTAATTTTCTTTAAAAGCAATTTCTTTGCATTTTGCATTTCATTAAATGAATTTTGCTGTGAGCAAGTTGTGCATTAGTGTGCTATTGTTGCCAGTTGTTAAAATCCTTTCACCATATGCTTCAGCCATCAAAACACCACCTTAAATGAAAGTCTTTATTAAGATGCCATGTCCAGTTAAACTTTAATAAACATCATAGACTTTATGTGATGTGCATGCCCCTAATTTGTAAAGAGCTCCTTTAAGATGGACTATTCGTTTTTACCAACTAGTAAATTATTCAAATGTGTAAATATTCAATGTAGATAATGTCAGAGAGACCTTGCATAATGTTTCTCCAAGACTGATTCTGTTGAAGGCAAGTACAGGCAATGGTGTCTATAAAAACAAGCCTGGTATGCTGAACACGTGCCAGCCAGAAGATCGACAGACCCAACTACTAAAAACTCATCATGTAAATCTGAATAATCTATAACAGCACATCCATGTGAATAACGTGCCCTCCGTTTTCATGTCACAATGACGCAAACGGCTTTGACTGGAAGTGGGTGGCGATGTGGTGTTGAATCTGGGAAAGCTGGCCCAGATTCATACCTCTTCAGACCTTACACCCTCCCGTGACACCGTAGACGAACACGTCACTTTGCGTTTTTGGCAGAAACTGAGGCAAAGGTTACATTTTGCATCTCAGACCCCGGGGTGTGTAAATATTTGCTGAGCCCATGTCTGGTTGCATAGGGGATTAGGGAAGCCAATCTCTTTGCACGCTTCATTCCTGGACTCACGCCATTAAGACGGGATGGTGAGCTGCGATGTTCACAGTTACTGCACAGAGCGCCGTCTGTATGCGGGACGACTCTTACAAAGTGTGAAGTCACGAACACCCACATGGGATTACGGTACGAGAGCTGCCAATCAATTCACACCGGACTGGGCAAATGGATCAATCAGGGTGTGCATGTGCTCATCAAAAATACCAGCATGCAATACAGCTCATATTCACTAATCTGATTACAGGGTTCACACAGGATGGAGAAAAAAAATGCAAAAGAAAGAAAGAAGTTTGAAAATTGCTATTTTGACCAATTAAACATGTATAATAAGGTGGACATGATTTCACCACGCATAATCGCTTTTCAGCGTGTTGACTTAACGATATTTTGAAAAAAAATATCGCTTCCTAGATGTAGATCTACATTTTGCTTCGCAATGGCGTATAGATACACGTGGAATCACTCTGACATTTTAACGACGTCGACATGCATACACGCGGATTGCTCAAAATGCGTATAGATAACACGCCACTTGACTTGAAAGTGGCGTGTATTTTTACGCAAAAGTCATGATGTCATGTTGAACATCATTGTTGATCCTGGAACAACATTCCAATCAACCAATCAGATTTAAGGGACAAGTTTACAGTTTTTGTCAGGTTAATGCGTGCTATACAGACGGTTTCAGCAATCCTACAAGATCATTACAGATCCCACTGTACAACAAGGATCTAAAAAACTTGGGTATGAAATTTACAGTACGTAGACTGTACAATGACGACACATATTGAATCGTAGGATATGTCATAGTTAAATCATACTTTGCCAATTGTGGTTTTTATGTGCGCCAAAAAAAAAAAGAGTAAGCGAATAAGGAGAATATGGACGCGGTCATTGCTAAGGAAAAGAAGCCAACTTGGCTTGGGAGCTTAAGGGAAGTAGTTTAAGCGCCATGTTGCATTGACCAATATGCCATTTCACAGTGCATTTTTTTTTATTGGCTATTCAGTAGGCCTAGGTTGTAGCAGCAAACACTGTGAGATGATCATGCTAAGTTTCTACAGCCCAAAATCGTACAATGTGTAGCGGGCATTGGCTTACAACCAGGGTTAGGTGCTTCATCATTTCCCTCTGGTTTTAGGGATAAGTTTAGAGGTAGGCTTAGGACTACATTTTCAGACATGTTGTCCTAACATGTCTTACTTGGAAAAATCACAGTAACCCATAGAATATACAACTCAGGCATAATAAGTATAAATATATTACAAATTGCTATTAATCTTATTGTTATAATAGCATGAAGAGCCTTTAACATCCACGGAACCTTTCCATTCCACAGAAGGTTCTTTAGAATGTTAAACTCTAAGCTTTAAGTTCTTCACACTTCATAAAAAGCTTATTTTAACAACTAAAAGAAAGAAAGACTATTTGATTGTGCAAAACAGAAGTTCTTGAGATGTCAAGGCATTAACCAAGTGTGAATAGATAAACAAACAGGTGTAATCTTCATATGGCGGCTCAGGTTTCCACCAGCTTGTTTACTGCATGGCTGTAAGAACATGTCCCTCACGGCTCACCATACACTGTGTTAGCTAATACAAGGAGAGGATGTTTTCCAATCCATTATCATCTGCTGAAACCAAGCTCCACCATGGCTGTTTCATCTCTCATTTTCATGAGGGCTTGAAACATTTCACCTCTGCCTACTAAACTTCAGCTCTTAACTTGTTGTACTGTGTTCCACATTGACATCAGTTTACAGATGTATCACATACCATTATAAAATGTCATTTATTCCTGTGACCAAAGCTGAAATTTCACCATCATTACTCCAGTCTTTCTTGTCACGTGATCCGCAACGCATTCTCATCCTAGCATTTGACATTGCGTCTAAATCCGACGCACACGGGTAGGTTTAGATCTGAGGTAGGGTTAGGGTTAGACCACTAGGAGGCGGCATATAGACCATATTGACGCTAAAAGGTGCCATGTGCGCCCATCAGAAATCATTTTAATATGCTGATTTGCTGCTCAGGTAACCGGTAGCAGATCTATACAGGTGGAGGTGGGAAGTATTTGAAGGTTGAGCTGCAACCTCATTGGCTACTGATAGAGCAACCAATCAGCTGTGCCCTATAGGGAATGCTAGAGTTTCATGACAGAACTTTGTATTTGTGCTGCTTAAGATTTTTGTCCGATTCAAATGTGTTTTCAGGACATTGACGATTGCCTCTGCATTTGACAATGGTTTCCCAGAAAAAAAGAAACTGTGATATGATACAGAAAGCACCTTAAATGAGATCTGCCAATATGCTTTTCTCCATGTGGCACAGTGTTATCTTCTGGGCCATCAGCATGGCTTTAGTCCAGCGGAAGGAGGGTCTCCAAAATCCTGGCCCGAGTTCAGCTCTGACATTGCATAATATCTGCAGGAATGTGCAAGAAGATAAGCAAGATCTGCAGAGACAATTCATTGTTACATGAAATATTATCTTGTGTTTTGAGGCTTGAATGGGTTCTCTAATGAAGTCGAGAGTCGAGGAACCAGAGAGATGAGCAGTTCAAGTCCAAAATGCAAATCACTGAACATGTTTTAGCACAGTTTAATGTATGCTGTAAAAACCTTGGCTGGAACGCGAAATCAGCTAGCGTGCATGTTCATACGGTGTGCAATCTACACACACACGCACACAGAAGTGTGAATGCACACTCAAATACACACATGCATTAAATAAACCACACACATATATCAAATGCACATGCAAGCACTAGCAAACCACATATAAATGCACATCAAACGAACACATTTACACAGTCATTCCTGTAAATTTCTCTGGCGTACAGGATCTACAGAGAATGAAGCCCAAGGCAAACCTCACAGTGATTTGTCAACAGTCTGATGTGCGCGGGTGCTATCAATCACTTTGTGTGTGTGTGTGTGTGTGTGTTTAAACCTTAACTTACAGGAAGGATTTAAATTTATCCTGAATCTTGACCTTTCTTTTCATCAAATAATCATGAAAATGTGTCACAGTTTCCACGTATGAACAGATTTCAACATTGATATTATCAGAAATGTTCCTTGAGTATCAAATCATCATATTAGAGTGATTTCTGAAGGATCATGTGACACTGAACACTGGAAAAATGATGCTGAAAATTCAGCTTTGATCACAGGAATAACATTTAAATAGATTTTAAATAGTTTTTTTATTGTATTTTTAATCCAATAAATTAATCTTTGGTGAGCAGAACATTTTACTGACCCAAAACTTCTGAACAGTAGTAAGCTGGACTACTAAAGTATGTCCCCTTTATTGAAATCAAAATACAATGTAATTTAGTAAGTATAGAAGATGAAGGTTTGTATACTAAAAGAAGTCTTAATTCTCTTTATTCTGGAATCTTCTAGAAAACATCCATCTTGATATTTCATCCTGTTTAATGTAATCTGGGGCAACATGTCATGTACTGGATGTTTGTTTCAGGACTGAACCCTGAGGCCACAGGAGGTGTTTGCTCTTTGCCATGGCAACAGAACCCGATCGAGCAGGAAGTGCTTCAGCAGGACAACAGGAAGTGCCCTGGCTCCGCCGGCCAGGCTTCGAAGAATTCCAGGAAGTTATTGTACTCTGTGGAATGAGCAGTGGAATGCAGCATGTCTGCGGAGCTGCGAAGTCCCGGGCCGTGTTGTGAGTCACCAGGCGACGGCTTTTGAAGATAACGGCTCTTTTTTCATGCGTATGTGGTTCAGAGACCCGGGTCCCCACTCGCCCAGACTGCATTTCTCCTTCACATGACACAGGACAGGCTGAGACAGGGTCATTAGCATTGACTAAATCTTCTAAAACATATTTGTGTATGTCATGGTAAACTCTACATACATTATGTGGACAAGATATCCCCACAAATAGCAAGTATAATAGTAATAGCATTCATTTTTGGCCTATTATTATTTAATTATTATTTTTCCTCTAACATAAGCATTAATAGGAACGGAAGGCCGTTTCAGTGTCTTTCCACTGATCTGCACCACTTATTTACTATAAGCACACTTATAGGCTAATTGGCGAATAAAATCCCTGAAAAGTAAATAGTTGAATTTACTTAAAAAACCTGTTGAAACTGCATTGCCACAAATGTATTTTGCAAATGAACTAATCATTTTTTGAGTTGATAATACTAACTACAACTTTGTAGGTAACTTGTGTATTTGTAAAGGTTATAGAAATGTTGTTTGAAAAGTTCAGCTAACGTAAGAGATTTAAGTTTAGTTTAGTGCTCAGAACTCAGTTCTCTTAACAAGTCTGCTTGTTCACATTACTAGAAAAATGTGTGGAAAAAGATTGCCTTAAATTTGTCAAGGAAGTTGTACTCAACATTTTAAGTTGTTAATACAAAGACAGACAACTGATTGTTGGCACAACAATAGGATGCTTATTTGATAAAACAATGTTACTTCAAGTCATTATTTTAAGGCATACTATCAAATCAACACATTTTAACACAGTAAGACAAACTGCACATACAGCGTACTGCACTCAGTAAATTATATTTGAATTTTTTTTTTTCAATGCCCGTTTTCTGACACAAAAAGCAGTGTTGAAATACTAAATGCTTTCCTTTCTTGTCATTGTAGAACCTTTTTTTAGCAAAACAGGTTCTTTGGAGTTGATTAAAGAAGAACCCCAAATTAACCCTTTTTGTAATAAAACCCACTCAGTGATGGCGAGTTTCACCTCACTGTAAATCTAGTTAGGGTCTTCTCTTTTCCTCCAATCTAATCCCTCAGTTTTCCCTTCATCTGATCCTCCTCTAGTTTCACCCGCTCATCTGGCGACACTTCTGGCCAATCCGAGTGAGGATCGGGAGTGTTCCGGAAGCTTCCGCCTGACAGTCGATCTCCCTAACGCGTGGACGGAGGTGCGCTGGCTGGAGGGCAGGGGTGAGAGGTCAGAGGTCAGCCCTGGTGGGTAAGCTTTAGCAAAAAACACGGCTTTGACGGTCTGAGGGACACACTTTCTTCTTGCTGACATGGAAAGCCTAAAAGCTCATCAAAAACAAACCGTTCCTCCGCTGATTAACAGAAGAGATCTGGAAGAGTAAAGTAATTAAACACATCCTTTCAAGATAACTTTCTAAATTAAATTGTCTTCTATGCAAAATAAATGTTACTATGAAATGACTTCTAAAGCACCTCAACAGAAGACAATAGTGTCATTCTTCAGCTCAATTCAGTTTGATTTTGATTCAGATCAGTGTAATACGAGTCAATTTTGCATAGTTCATCAATTAAGACGCCAAGTCTAGGACAAAAAATTTTATCATTATTTATTTTTTTATTTTACGCTAAAAAAAGGCAAATAACAAGAAATCCAAATGTAAACCAACAGCACATCATGTTTTCTGACTAAATAGACAGAAGTGAAACACTTCATTGGGCAATATCAGGCTCTATATGAATGTGAATGTAATGCTCCAACCTTTTTAGGACATGACAAAGGGTTTTAGAAGCAGAACGAAAGCAGATGAAATAAACTAATATGTTTGCCTAAATAAAATTTAACAGATAAACTTCTGAAAGATGATTCAGTTCAGACTAACAAAGTGCAAATATAATATCCAGAGAGAATGAAAAAGCTGTGTGTGTGTGTGCACACAGTGTTGACAGAGTGTTTTGGTATGTGATCCTCTGGTGTCTTTGGTGTAGAGAATGCCGTGTTGGCTCACACTCCTGGTGTGCGTTTCAGCAGTCGGGTTAATGACTTTGACCTCTGTGATGAATCCCTCCTGTTTAGTGAAACTCAGGAGATACAGATCAGGATCTGTGTACCTGTGTCCAAAATCACACACACTTTGATGACAAACCTGTCCTGAGGACAGCAAAAACAAGTGATGAATTATGTTGAACATGGTGAAAGTGATGTAATCTCACCGACGCTCACCGCCAGCTTTGATAGACTATTTCAAAATGTGTATCTGGCAAGCAAAATACAGTAAGACTTTACAATGAAGACCACATGTGCATTAGCTATAGCATTTTTTTGTTTATTGTTTGTTTATGCAAGTTGAAATGAAATAAAAACAATATTGACAACTGTTGTTTTTCATGGAATATTGCAGTATTTATTATCATTTATCCGTGCACATCGTTTTTTAAATTCATGTTTCCTCTTAATCTTTAACCCATTCAGACCCTGTGTCCATTACAATGGACATCTCATGTCAGCCCCCTTTTTTAACGTCTGGAGCATTTCACATAGTTTAAAGCCTGCAGTCCATGAGATTGGACGTTTGTCATCCAATCAAATGCCAGTAAAGCTCTGCATGAAGTAATTATATAAAAAAAACCTCTACATTGAAGAGAAGCATGGCAGCACTTCACTCCAAAGAAGCAAGCAACATTTTCTAAGGTGTGTTTACATTTTGTATATATTTTTGCCAGTATTTCATAGTTTGTATTCAAAATAGAAAGATTGAACTTATTAAAGTTAAAAATCGACTGTAGAATTGCACGTTTTAAATCAGTGATGCTGATTGAAATTTCTTTTATAAAATTTTTTTTTGAGTTTCTCTGATCTTCTTGAAACTCTGGATTCTGATAGACGGCCATGGGACTTAGACCTGAGTGCAAAAATGGAGGCTCTAGACCCTTCCAGAGCTGAGATATTGAGATCCCATGTAGCATTTATGCCATTATAAATATCTCAATATCTCAGCTCTGGAAGGGTCTAGAGCCTCCATTTTTGCACTCAGGTCGAAGTCCCATGGCCCTCTATCAGAATCCAGAGTTTCAAGAAGATTGGAGAAACTTCTTTTTTCGCACCAAAAAAAACGACAGGGGTAACACTGTCGTTTTTTTTGCGGGGTCGAAATTTTGAGTTTCTCTGATCTTCTTGAAACTCTGGATTCTGATACACGGCCATGGGACTTCGACCTGAGTGCAAAATGGAGGCTCTAGACCCTTCCAGAGCTGAGATATTGAGATCCCACGTAGAATTTATGCCATTATAAATATCTCAATATCTCAGCTCTGGAAGGGTCTAGAGCCTCCATTTTTGCACTCAGGTCTAAGTCTCATGGCCCTCTCTCAGAAGCCAGAGTTTTGAGAAGATTTGAGAAACTTAATTTCTCGCCCGAAAAAAAAAACACGAAAGGGGTACCACTGTCGTTTTTTTTCGGGTCGAAATTTTGAGTTTCGATATCTCAGCTCTGGAAGGGTCTAGAACCTCCATTTTTGCACTCAGGTCTAAGTCTCACTGCCCTCTATCATAATCCAGAGTTTGAGAAGATTGGAGAAACTTAATTTTTCGCCCGAAAACGATAAAAAACGAAAGGGGTAACACTGTCGTTTTTTTTTTCGGGTCGAAATTTTGAATTTTAATATCTCAGCTCTGGAAGGGTCTAGAGCCTCCATTTTTGCACTCAGGTCAAAGTCTCACAGCCCTCTTTCATAATCCAGAGTTTTGAGAAGATTGGAGAAACTTAATTTTTTGCCCAAAAATGAAAAAAAAACGAAAGGGGTAACACTGTCGTTTTTTTTTCGGGTCGAAATTTTGAATTTTAATATCTCAGCTCTGGAAGGGTCTAGAGCCTCCATTTTTGCACTCAGGTCAAAGTCTCAGAGTCCTCTATCATAATCCAGAGTTTTGAGAAGATTGGAGAAACTTAATTTTTCGCCCAAAAATGAAAAAAAACGAAAGGGGTAACACTGTCGTTTTTTTTTTTCGGGTCGAAATTTTGAATTTCGATATCTCAGCTCTGGAAGGGTCTAGAGCCTCCATTTTTGCACTCAGGTCAAAGTCTCACAGCGCTCTATCATAATCCAGAGTTTTGAGAAGATTGGAGAAACTTAATTTTTCGCCCGAAAACGAAAAAAAACGAAAGGGGTAACACTGTCGTTTTTTTTTCGGGTCGAAATTTTGAATTTCTATATCTCAGCTCTGGAAGGGTCTAGAGCCTCCATTTTTGCACT
Organism: Pimephales promelas; assembly: GCF_988280905.1. Classification (NCBI taxonomy): domain Eukaryota; kingdom Metazoa; phylum Chordata; class Actinopteri; order Cypriniformes; family Leuciscidae; genus Pimephales; species Pimephales promelas. The sequence goes on along the minus strand of NC_142786.1, from coordinate 2,907,845 downwards.
CGGGTCAAAGTCTCACAGCCCTCTATCATAATCCAGAGTTTTGAGAAGATTGGAGAAACTTAATTTTTCGCCCAAAAATGAAAAAAAAAAACGAAAGGGTTAACACTGTCATTTTTTTTTCGGGTCGAAATTTTGAATTTTGATATCTCAGCTCTGGAAGGGTCTAGAGCCTCCATTTTTGCACTCAGGTCAAAGTCTCACAGCCCTCTATCATAATCCAGAGTTTTGAGAAGATTGGAGAAACTTAATTTTTCGCCCAAAAATGAAAAAAAACGAAAGGGGTAACACTGTCGTTTTTTTTCCGGGTCGAAATTTTGAATTTCGATATCTCAGCTCTGGAAGGGTCTAGAGCCTCCATTTTTGCACTCAGGTCAAAGTCTCACAGCCCTCTATCATAATCCAGAGTTTTGAGAAGATTGGAGAAACTTAATTTTTTGCCCAAAAATGAAAAAAAAAACGAAAGGGGTAACACTGTCGTTCTTTTTTCGGGTCGAAATTTTGAATTTTGATATCTCAGCTCTGGAAGGGTCTAGAGCCTCCATTTTTTGCACTCAGGTCAAAGTCTCACAGCCCTCTATCATAATCCAGAGTTTTGAGAAGATTGGAGAAACTTAATTTTTCGCCCGAAAACGAAAAAAAACGAAAGGGGTAACACTGTCGTTTTTTTTTTCGGGTCGAAATTTTTAATTTCTATATCTCAGCTCTGGAAGGGTCTAGAGCCTCCATTTTTGCACTCAGGTCAAAGTCTCAGAGCCCTCTATCATAATCCAGAGTTTTGAGAAGATTGGAGAAACTTAATTTTTTGCCCAAAAATGAAAAAAAAACGAAAGGGGTAACACTGTCGTTTTTTTTTCGGGTCGAAATTTTGAATTTTAATATCTCAGCTCTGGAAGGGTCTAGAGCCTCCATTTTTGCACTCAGGTCAAAGTCTCAGAGCCCTCTATCATAATCCAGAGTTTTGAGAAGATTGGAGAAACTTAATTTTTCGCCCAAAAATGAAAAAAAACGAAAGGGGTAACACTGTCGTTTTTTTTTTCGGGTCGAAATTTTGAATTTCGATATCTCAGCTCTGGAAGGGTCTAGAGCCTCCATTTTTGCACTCAGGTCAAAGTCTCACAGCCCTCTATCATAATCCAGAGTTTTGAGAAGATTGAAGAAACTTAATTTTTCGCCCAAAAATGAAAAAAAAAAACGAAAGGAGTAACACTGTCGTTTTTTTTCCGGGTCGAAATTTTGAATTTTCGATATCTCAGCTCTGGAAGGGTCTAGAGCCTCCATTTTTGCACTCAGGTCAAAGTCTCACAGCCCTCTATCATAATCCAGAGTTTTGAGAAGATTGGAGAAACTTAATTTTTTGCCCAAAAATGAAAAAAAACGAAAGGGGTAACACTGTAGTTTTTTTTTTCGGGTCGAAATTTTGAAATTTAATATCTCAGCTCTGGAAGGGTCTAGAGCCTCCATTTTTGCACTCAGGTCAAAGTCTCAGAGCCCTCGATCATAATCCAGAGTTTTGAGAAGATTGGAGAAACTTAATTTTTTGCCCAAAAATGAAAAAAAAACGAAAGGGGTAACACTGTCGTTTTTTTTTTCGGGTCGAAATTTTGAATTTTAATATCTCAGCTCTGGAAGGGTCTAGAGCCTCCATTTTTGCACTCAGGTCAAAGTCTCAGAGCCCTCTATCATAATCCAGAGTTTTGAGAAGATTGGAGAAACTTAATTTTTCGCCCAAAAATGAAAAAAAAACAAAAGGGGTAACACTGTCGTTTTTTTTTTCGGGTCGAAATTTTGAATTTCTATATCTCAGCTCTGGAAGGGTCTAGAGCCTCCATTTTTGCACTAGGGTCAAAGTCTCACAGCCCTCTATCATAATCCAGAGTTTTGAGAAGATTGGAGAAACTTAATTTTTCGCCCAAAAATGAAAAAAAACGAAAGGGGTAACACTGTCGTTTTTTTTTCGGGTCGACATTTAGAATTTTGATATCTCAGCTCTGGAAGGGTCTAGAGCCTCCATTTTTGCACTCAGGTCAAAGTCTCACAGCCCTCTATCATAATCCAGAGTTTTGAGAAGATTGGAGAAACTTAATTTTTCGCCCAAAAATGAAAAAAAACGAAAGGGGTAACACTGTCGTTTTTTTTCCGGGTCGAAATTTTGAATTTCGATATCTCAGCTCTGGAAGGGTCTAGAGCCTCCATTTTTGCACTCAGGTCAAAGTCTCACAGCCCTCTATCATAATCCAGAGTTTTGAGAAGATTGGAGAAACTTAATTTTTTGCCCAAAAATGAAAAAAAACGAAAGGGGTAACACTGTCGTTTTTTTTTTCGGGTCGAAATTTTGAATTTTGATATCTCAGCTCTGGAAGGGTCTAGAGCCTCCATTTTTGCACTCAGGTCAAACTCTCACAGCCCTCTATCATAATCCAGAGTTTTGAGAAGATTGGAGAAACTTAATTTTTTGCCCAAAAATGAAAAAAAACGAAAGGGGTAACACTGTCGGGTTTTTTTTCGGGTCGAAATTTTGAATTTTGATATCTCAGCTCTGGAAGGGTCTAGAGCCTCCATTTTTGCACTCAGGTCAAAGTCTCACAGCCCTCTATCATAATCCAGAGTTTTGAGAAGATTGGAGAAACTTAATTTTTCGCCCAAAAATGAAAAAAAACGAAAGGGGTAACACTGTCGTTTTTTTTTCGGGTCGAAATTTTGAATTTCTATATCTCAGCTCTGGAAGGGTCTAGAGCCTCCATTTTTGCACTCAGGTCAAAGTCTCAGAGCCCTCTATCATAATCCAGAGTTTTGAGAAGATTGGAGAAACTTAATTTTTTGCCCAAAAATGAAAAAAAAACGAAAGGGGTAACACTGTCGTTTTTTTTTTCGGGTCGAAATTTTGAAATTTAATATCTCAGCTCTAGAAGGGTCTAGAGCCTCCATTTTTGCACTCAGGTCAAAGTCTCAGAGCCCTCTATCATAATCCAGAGTTTTGAGAAGATTGGAGAAACTTAATTTTTCGCCCAAAAATGAAAAAAAACGAAAGGGGTAACACTGTCGTTTTTTTTTTCGGGTCGAAATTTTGAATTTCGATATCTCAGCTCTGGAAGGGTCTAGAGCCTCCATTTTTGCACTCAGGTCAAAGTCTCACAGCCCTCTATCATAATCCAGAGTTTTGAGAAGATTGGAGAAACTTAATTTTTTGCCCAAAAATGAAAAAAAACGAAAGGGGTAACACTGTCGGTTTTTTTTTCGGGTCGAAATTTTGAATTTTGATATCTCAGCTCTGGAAGGGTCTAGAGCCTCCATTTTTGCACTCAGGTCAAAGTCTCACAGCCCTCTATCATAATCCAGAGTTTTGAGAAGATTGGAGAAACTTAATTTTTTGCCCAAAAATGAAAAAAAAACGAAAGGGGTAACACTGTCGTTTTTTTTTTCGGGTCGAAATTTTGAAATTTAATATCTCAGCTCTGGAAGGGTCTAGAGCCTCCATTTTTGCACTCAGGTCAAAGTCTCAGAGCCCTCGATCATAATCCAGAGTTTTGAGAAGATTGGAGAAACTTAATTTTTTGCCCAAAAATGAAAAAAAACGAAAGGGGTAACACTGTCGTTTTTTTTTCGGGTCGAAATTTTGAATTTTAATATCTCAGCTCTGGAAGGGTCTAGAGCCTCCATTTTTGCACTCAGGTCAAAGTCTCAGAGCCCTCTATCATAATCCAGAGTTTTGAGAAGATTGGAGAAACTTAATTTTTCGCCCAAAAATGAAAAAAAACGAAAGGGGTAACACTGTCGTTTTTTTTTCGGGTCGAAATTTTGAATTTTAATATCTCAGCTCTGGAAGGGTCTAGAGCCTCCATTTTTGCACTCAGGTCAAAGTCTCAGAGCCCTCTATCATAATCCAGAGTTTTGAGAAGATTGGAGAAACTTAATTTTTCGCCCAAAAATGAAAAAAAACGAAAGGGGTAACACTGTCGTTTTTTTTTCGGGTCGAAATTTTGAATTTCTATATCTCAGCTCGGGAAGGGTCTAGAGCCTCCATTTTTGCACTCGGGTCAAAGTCTCACAGCCCTCTATCATAATCCAGAGTTTTGAGAAGATTGGAGAAACTTAATTTTTCGCCCAAAAATGAAAAAAAACGAAAGGGGTAACACTGTCGTTTTTTTTCCGGGTCGAAATTTTGAATTTCGATATCTCAGCTCTGGAAGGGTCTAGAGCCTCCATTTTTGCACTCAGGTCAAACTCTCACAGCCCTCTATCATAATCCAGAGTTTTGAGAAGATTGGAGAAACTTATTTTTTTGCCCAAAAATGAAAAAAAACGAAAGGGGTAACACTGTCGGGTTTTTTTTCGGGTCGAAATTTTGAATTTTGATATCTCAGCTCTGGAAGGGTCTAGAGCCTCCATTTTTGCACTCAGGTCAAAGTCTCACAGCCCTCTATCATAATCCAGAGTTTTGAGAAGATTGGAGAAACTTAATTTTTCGCCCAAAAATGAAAAAAAAACGAAAGGGGTAACACTGTCGTTTTTTTTTCGGGTCGAAATTTTGAATTTCTATATCTCAACTCTGGAAGGGTTTAGAGCCTCCATTTTTGCACTCAGGTCAAAGTCTCAGAGCCCTCTATCATAATCCAGAGTTTTGAGAAGATTGGAGAAACTTAATTTTTTGCCCAAAAATGAAAAAAAACGAAAGGGGTAACACTGTCGTTTTTTTTTTCGGGTCGAAATTTTGAAATTTAATATCTCAGCTCTGGAAGGGTCTAGAGCCTCCATTTTTGCACTCAGGTCAAAGTCTCAGAGCCCTCTATCATAATCCAGAGTTTTGAGAAGATTGGAGAAACTTAATTTTTCGCCCAAAAATGAAAAAAAACGAAAGGGGTAACACTGTCGTTTTTTTTTTCGGGTCGAAATTTTGAATTTCGATATCTCAGCTCTGGAAGGGTCTAGAGCCTCCATTTTTGCACTCAGGTCAAAGTCTCACAGCCCTCTATCATAATCCAGAGTTTTGAGAAGATTGGAGAAACTTAATTTTTTGCCCAAAAATGAAAAAAAAACGAAAGGGGTAACACTGTCGTTCTTTTTTCGGGTCGAAATTTTGAATTTTGATATCTCAGCTCTGGAAGGGTCTAGAGCCTCCATTTTTTGCACTCAGGTCAAAGTCTCACAGCCCTCTATCATAATCCAGAGTTTTGAGAAGATTGGAGAAACTTAATTTTTCGCCCGAAAACGAAAAAAAAAACGAAAGGGGTAACACTGTCGTTTTTTTTTTCGGGTCGAAATTTTTAATTTCTATATCTCAGCTCTGGAAGGGTCTAGAGCCTCCATTTTTGCACTCAGGTCAAAGTCTCAGAGCCCTCTATCATAATCCAGAGTTTTGAGAAGATTGGAGAAACTTAATTTTTTGCCCAAAAATGAAAAAAAACGAAAGGGGTAACACTGTCGTTTTTTTTTCGGGTCGAAATTTTGAATTTTAATATCTCAGCTCTGGAAGGGTCTAGAGCCTCCATTTTTGCACTCAGGTCAAAGTCTCAGAGCCCTCTATCATAATCCAGAGTTTTGAGAAGATTGGAGAAACTTAATTTTTCGCCCAAAAATGAAAAAAAACGAAAGGGGTAACACTGTCGTTTTTTTTTTCGGGTCGAAATTTTGAATTTCGATATCTCAGCTCTGGAAGGGTCTAGAGCCTCCATTTTTGCACTCAGGTCAAAGTCTCACAGCCCTCTATCATAATCCAGAGTTTTGAGAAGATTGAAGAAACTTAATTTTTCGCCCAAAAATGAAAAAAAAAAACGAAAGGAGTAACACTGTCGTTTTTTTTCCGGGTCGAAATTTTGAATTTTCGATATCTCAGCTCTGGAAGGGTCTAGAGCCTCCATTTTTGCACTCAGGTCAAAGTCTCACAGCCCTCTATCATAATCCAGAGTTTTGAGAAGATTGGAGAAACTTAATTTTTTGCCCAAAAATGAAAAAAAACGAAAGGGGTAACACTGTCGGTTTTTTTTTCGGGTCGAAATTTTGAATTTTGATATCTCAGCTCTGGAAGGGTCTAGAGCCTCCATTTTTGCACTCAGGTCAAAGTCTCACAGCCCTCTATCATAATCCAGAGTTTTGAGAAGATTGGAGAAACTTAATTTTTTGCCCAAAAATGAAAAAAAAACGAAAGGGGTAACACTGTAGTTTTTTTTTTCGGGTCGAAATTTTGAAATTTAATATCTCAGCTCTGGAAGGGTCTAGAGCCTCCATTTTTGCACTCAGGTCAAAGTCTCAGAGCCCTCGATCATAATCCAGAGTTTTGAGAAGATTGGAGAAACTTAATTTTTTGCCCAAAAATGAAAAAAAACGAAAGGGGTAACACTGTCGTTTTTTTTTTCGGGTCGAAATTTTGAATTTTAATATCTCAGCTCTGGAAGGGTCTAGAGCCTCCATTTTTGCACTCAGGTCAAAGTCTCAGAGCCCTCTATCATAATCCAGAGTTTTGAGAAGATTGGAGAAACTTAATTTTTCGCCCAAAAATGAAAAAAAAACAAAAGGGGTAACACTGTCGTTTTTTTTTTCGGGTCGAAATTTTGAATTTCTATATCTCAGCTCTGGAAGGGTCTAGAGCCTCCATTTTTGCACTAGGGTCAAAGTCTCACAGCCCTCTATCATAATCCAGAGTTTTGAGAAGATTGGAGAAACTTAATTTTTCGCCCAAAAATGAAAAAAAACGAAAGGGGTAACACTGTCGTTTTTTTTTCGGGTCGAAATTTAGAATTTTGATATCTCAGCTCTGGAAGGGTCTAGAGCCTCCATTTTTGCACTCAGGTCAAAGTCTCACAGCCCTCTATCATAATCCAGAGTTTTGAGAAGATTGGAGAAACTTAATTTTTCGCCCAAAAATGAAAAAAAACGAAAGGGGTAACACTGTCGTTTTTTTTCCGGGTCGAAATTTTGAATTTCGATATCTCAGCTCTGGAAGGGTCTAGAGCCTCCATTTTTGCACTCAGGTCAAAGTCTCACAGCCCTCTATCATAATCCAGAGTTTTGAGAAGATTGGAGAAACTTAATTTTTTGCCCAAAAATGAAAAAAAACGAAAGGGGTAACACTGTCGGGTTTTTTTTCGGGTCGAAATTTTGAATTTTGATATCTCAGCTCTGGAAGGGTCTAGAGCCTCCATTTTTGCACTCAGGTCAAAGTCTCACAGCCCTCTATCATAATCCAGAGTTTTGAGAAGATTGGAGAAACTTAATTTTTTGCCCAAAAATGAAAAAAAACGAAAGGGGTAACACTGTCGTTTTTTTTTTCGGGTCGAAATTTTGAATTTTGATATCTCAGCTCTGGAAGGGTCTAGAGCCTCCATTTTTGCACTCAGGTCAAAGTCTCAGAGCCCTCGATCATAATCCAGAGTTTTGAGAAGATTGGAGAAACTTAATTTTTTGCCCAAAAATGAAAAAAAACGAAAGGGGTAACACTGTCGTTTTTTTTTCGGGTCGAAATTTTGAATTTTAATATCTCAGCTCTGGAAGGGTCTAGAGCCTCCATTTTTGCACTCAGGTCAAAGTCTCAGAGCCCTCGATCATAATCCAGAGTTTTGAGAAGATTGGAGAAACTTAATTTTTCACCCAAAAATGAAAAAAAACGAAAGGGGTAACACTGTCGTTTTTTTTTCGGGTCGAAATTTTGAATTTTAATATCTCAGCTCTGGAAGGGTCTAGAGCCTCCATTTTTGCACTCAGGTCAAAGTCTCAGAGCCCTCTATCATAATCCAGAGTTTTGAGAAGATTGGAGAAACTTAATTTTTCGCCCAAAAATGAAAAAAAACGAAAGGGGTAACACTGTCGTTTTTTTTTCGGGTCGAAATTTTGAATTTCTATATCTCAGCTCTGGAAGGGTCTAGAGCCTCCATTTTTGCACTCGGGTCAAAGTCTCACAGCCCTCTATCATAATCCAGAGTTTTGAGAAGATTGGAGAAACTTAATTTTTCGCCCAAAAATGAAAAAAAAACGAAAGGGGTAACACTGTCGTTTTTTTTTCGGGTCGAAATTTTGAATTTTGATATCTCAGCTCTGGAAGGGTCTAGAGCCTCCATTTTTGCACTCAGGTCAAAGTCTCACAGCCCTCTATCATAATCCAGAGTTTTGAGAAGATTGGAGAAACTTAATTTTTCGCCCAAAAATGAAAAAAAACGAAAGGGGTAACACTGTCGTTTTTTTTCCGGGTCGAAATTTTGAATTTCGATATCTCAGCTCTGGAAGGGTCTAGAGCCTCCATTTTTGCACTCAGGTCAAAGTCTCACAGCCCTCTATCATAATCCAGAGTTTTGAGAAGATTGGAGAAACTTAATTTTTCGCCCAAAAATGAAAAAAAAACGAAAGGGGTAACACTGTCGTTTTTTTTTCGGGTCGAAATTTTGAATTTCTATATCTCAACTCTGGAAGGGTTTAGAGCCTCCATTTTTGCACTCAGGTCAAAGTCTCACAGCCCTCTATCATAATCCAGAGTTTTGAGAAGATTGGAGAAACTTAATTTTTTGCCCAAAAATGAAAAAAAACGAAAGGGGTAACACTGTCGTTTTTTTTTTCGGGTCGAAATTTTGAAATTAAATATCTCAGCTCTGGAAGGGTCTAGAGCCTCCATTTTTGCACTCAGGTCAAAGTCTCAGAGCCCTCTATCATAATCCAGAGTTTTGAGAAGATTGGAGAAACTTAATTTTTCGCCCAAAAATGAAAAAAAACGAAAGGGGTAACACTGTCGTTTTTTTTTTCGGGTCGAAATTTTAAATTCGATATCTCAGCTCTGGAAGGGTCTAGAGCCTCCATTTTTGCACTCAGGTCAAAGTCTCACAGCCCTCTATCATAATCCAGAGTTTTGAGAAGATTGGAGAAACTTAATTTTTTGCCCAAAAATGAAAAAAAACGAAAGGGGTAACACTGTCGTTTTTTTTTCGGGTCGAAATTTTGAATTTCTATATCTCAGCTCTGGAAGGGTCTAGAGCCTCCATTTTTGCACTCGGGTCAAAGTCTCACAGCCCTCTATCATAATCCAGAGTTTTGAGAAGATTGGAGAAACTTAATTTTTCGCCCAAAAATGAAAAAAAACGAAAGGGGTAACACTGTCGTTTTTTTTTCGGGTCGAAATTTTGAATTTTAATATCTCAGCTCTGGAAGGGTCTAGAGCCTCCATTTTTGCACTCAGGTCAAAGTCTCAGAGCCCTCTATCATAATCCAGAGTTTTGAGAAGATTGGAGAAACTTAATTTTTCGCCCAAAAATGAAAAAAAACGAAAGGGGTAACACTGTCGTTTTTTTTTCGGGTCGAAATTTTGAATTTCTATATCTCAGCTCTGGAAGGGTCTAGAGCCTCCATTTTTGCACTCGGGTCAAAGTCTCACAGCCCTCTATCATAATCCAGAGTTTTGAGAAGATTGGAGAAACTTAATTTTTCGCCCAAAAATGAAAAAAAACGAAAGGGGTAACACTGTCGTTTTTTTTTCGGGTCGAAATTTTGAATTTTGATATCTCAGCTCTGGAAGGGTCTAGAGCCTCCATTTTTGCACTCAGGTCAAAGTCTCACAGCCCTCTATCATAATCCAGAGTTTTGAGAAGATTGGAGAAACTTAATTTTTCGCCCAAAAATGAAAAAAAACGAAAGGGGTAACACTGTCGTTTTTTTTCCGGGTCGAAATTTTGAATTTCGATATCTCAGCTCTGGAAGGGTCTAGAGCCTCCATTTTTGCACTCAGGTCAAACTCTCACAGCCCTCTATCATAATCCAGAGTTTTGAGAAGATTGGAGAAACTTAATTTTTTGCCCAAAAATGAAAAAAAACGAAAGGGGTAACACTGTCGGGTTTTTTTTCGGGTCGAAATTTTGAATTTTGATATCTCAGCTCTGGAAGGGTCTAGAGCCTCCATTTTTGCACTCAGGTCAAAGTCTCACAGCCCTCTATCATAATCCAGAGTTTTGAGAAGATTGGAGAAACTTAATTTTTTGCCCAAAAATGAAAAAAAACGAAAGGGGTAACACTGTCGTTTTTTTTTTCGGGTCGAAATTTTGAAATTTAATATCTCAGCTCTGGAAGGGTCTAGAGCCTCCATTTTTGCACTCAGGTCAAAGTCTCAGAGCCCTCTTTCATAATCCAGAGTTTTGAGAAGATTGGAGAAACTTAATTTTTCGCCCAAAAATGAAAAAAAACGAAAGGGGTAACACTGTCGTTTTTTTTTCGGGTCGAAATTTTGAATTTTGATATCTCAGCTCTGGAAGGGTCTAGAGCCTCCATTTTTGCACTCAGGTCAAAGTCTCACAGCCCTCTATCATAATCCAGAGTTTTGAGAAGATTGGAGAAACTTAATTTTTCGCCCAAAAATGAAAAAAAACGAAAGGGGTAACACTGTCGTTTTTTTTCCGGGTCGAAATTTTGAATTTCGATATCTCAGCTCTGGAAGGGTCTAGAGCCTCCATTTTTGCACTCAGGTCAAAGTCTCACAGCCCTCTATCATAATCCAGAGTTTTGAGAAGATTGGAGAAACTTAATTTTTCGCCCAAAAATGAAAAAAAAACGAAAGGGGTAACACTGTCGTTTTTTTTTCGGGTCGAAATTTTGAATTTCTATATCTCAACTCTGGAAGGGTTTAGAGCCTCCATTTTTGCACTCAGGTCAAAGTCTCACAGCCCTCTATCATAATCCAGAGTTTTGAGAAGATTGGAGAAACTTAATTTTTTGCCCAAAAATGAAAAAAAACGAAAGGGGTAACACTGTCGTTTTTTTTTTCGGGTCGAAATTTTGAAATTAAATATCTCAGCTCTGGAAGGGTCTAGAGCCTCCATTTTTGCACTCAGGTCAAAGTCTCAGAGCCCTCTATCATAATCCAGAGTTTTGAGAAGATTGGAGAAACTTAATTTTTCGCCCAAAAATGAAAAAAAACGAAAGGGGTAACACTGTCGTTTTTTTTTCGGGTCGAAATTTTGAATTTCTATATCTCAGCTCTGGAAGGGTCTAGAGCCTCCATTTTTGCACTCGGGTCAAAGTCTCACAGCCCTCTATCATAATCCAGAGTTTTGAGAAGATTGGAGAAACTTAATTTTTCGCCCAAAAATGAAAAAAAACGAAAGGGGTAACACTGTCGTTTTTTTTTCGGGTCGAAATTTTGAATTTTAATATCTCAGCTCTGGAAGGGTCTAGAGCCTCCATTTTTGCACTCAGGTCAAAGTCTCAGAGCCCTCTATCATAATCCAGAGTTTTGAGAAGATTGGAGAAACTTAATTTTTCGCCCAAAAATGAAAAAAAACGAAAGGGGTAACACTGTCGTTTTTTTTTCGGGTCGAAATTTTGAATTTCTATATCTCAGCTCTGGAAGGGTCTAGAGCCTCCATTTTTGCACTCGGGTCAAAGTCTCACAGCCCTCTATCATAATCCAGAGTTTTGAGAAGATTGGAGAAACTTAATTTTTCGCCCAAAAATGAAAAAAAACGAAAGGGGTAACACTGTCGTTTTTTTTTCGGGTCGAAATTTTGAATTTTGATATCTCAGCTCTGGAAGGGTCTAGAGCCTCCATTTTTGCACTCAGGTCAAAGTCTCACAGCCCTCTATCATAATCCAGAGTTTTGAGAAGATTGGAGAAACTTAATTTTTCGCCCAAAAATGAAAAAAAACGAAAGGGGTAACACTGTCGTTTTTTTTCCGGGTCGAAATTTTGAATTTCGATATCTCAGCTCTGGAAGGGTCTAGAGCCTCCATTTTTGCACTCAGGTCAAAGTCTCACAGCCCTCTATCATAATCCAGAGTTTTGAGAAGATTGGAGAAACTTAATTTTTCGCCCAAAAATGAAAAAAAACGAAAGGGGTAACACTGTCGTTTTTTTTTCGGGTCGAAATTTTGAATTTCTATATCTCAGCTCTGGAAGGGTCTAGAGCCTCCATTTTTGCACTCAGGTCAAAGTCTCACAGCCCTCTATCATAATCCAGAGTTTTGAGAAGATTGGAGAAACTTAATTTTTCGCCCAAAAATGAAAAAAAACGAAAGGGGTAACACTGTCGTTTTTTTTTCGGGTCGAAATTTTGAATTTCTATATCTCAACTCTGGAAGGGTTTAGAGCCTCCATTTTTGCACTCAGGTCAAAGTCTCAGAGCCCTCTATCATAATCCAGAGTTTTGAGAAGATTGGAGAAACTTAATTTTTTGCCCAAAAATGAAAAAAAACGAAAGGGGTAACAGTGTCGTTTTTTTTTTCGGGTCGAAATTTTGAAATTTAATATCTCAGCTCTGGAAGGGTCTAGAGCCTCCATTTTTGCACTCAGGTCAAAGTCTCAGAGCCCTCTTTCATAATCCAGAGTTTTGAGAAGATTGGAGAAACTTAATTTTTCGCCCAAAAATGAAAAAAAACGAAAGGGGTAACACTGTCGTTTTTTTTTTCGGGTCGAAATTTTGAATTTCGATATCTCAGCTCTGGAAGGGTCTAGAGCCTCCATTTTTGCACTCAGGTCAAAGTCTCACAGCCCTCTATCATAATCCAGAGTTTTGAGAAGATTGGAGAAACTTAATTTTTTGCCCAAAAATGAAAAAAAACGAAAGGGGTAACACTGTCGGTTTTTTTTTCGGGTCGAAATTTTGAATTTTGATATCTCAGCTCTGGAAGGGTCTAGAGCCTCCATTTTTGCCCTCAGGTCAAAGTCTCACAGCCCTCTATCATAATCCAGAGTTTTGAGAAGATTGGAGAAACTTAATTTTTTGCCCAAAAATGAAAAAAAACGAAAGGGGTAACACTGTCGTTTTTTTTTTCGGGTCGAAATTTTGAAATTTAATATCTCAGCTCTGGAAGGGTCTAGAGCCTCCATTTTTGCACTCAGGTCAAAGTCTCAGAGCCCTCGATCATAATCCAGAGTTTTGAGAAGATTGGAGAAACTTAATTTTTTGCCCAAAAATGAAAAAAAACGAAAGGGGTAACACTGTCGTTTTTTTTTCGGGTCGAAATTTTGAATTTTAATATCTCAGCTCTGGAAGGGTCTAGAGCCTCCATTTTTGCACTCAGGTCAAAGTCTCAGAGCCCTCTATCATAATCCAGAGTTTTGAGAAGATTGGAGAAACTTAATTTTTCGCCCAAAAATGAAAAAAAACGAAAGGGGTAACACTGTCGTTTTTTTTTCGGGTCGAAATTTTGAATTTCTATATCTCAGCTCTGGAAGGGTCTAGAGCCTCCATTTTTGCACTCGGGTCAAAGTCTCACAGCCCTCTATCATAATCCAGAGTTTTGAGAAGATTGGAGAAACTTAATTTTTCGCCCAAAAATGAAAAAAAACGAAAGGGGTAACACTGTCGTTTTTTTTTCGGGTCGAAATTTTGAATTTTGATATCTCAGCTCTGGAAGGGTCTAGAGCCTCCATTTTTGCACTCAGGTCAAAGTCTCACAGCCCTCTATCATAATCCAGAGTTTTGAGAAGATTGGAGAAACTTAATTTTTCGCCCAAAAATGAAAAAAAACGAAATTGGTAACACTGTCGTTTTTTTTCCGGGTCGAAATTTTGAATTTCGATATCTCAGCTCTGGAAGGGTCTAGAGCCTCCATTTTTGCACTCAGGTCAAAGTCTCACAGCCCTCTATCATAATCCAGAGTTTTGAGAAGATTGGAGAAACTTAATTTTTCGCCCAAAAATGAAAAAAAAAACGAAAGGGGTAACACTGTCGTTTTTTTTTCGGGTCGAAATTTTGAATTTCTATATCTCAACTCTGGAAGGGTTTAGAGCCTCCATTTTTGCACTCAGGTCAAAGTCTCACAGCCCTCTATCATAATCCAGAGTTTTGAGAAGATTGGAGAAACTTAATTTTTTGCCCAAAAATGAAAAAAAACGAAAGGGGTAACACTGTCGTTTTTTTTTTCGGGTCGAAATTTTGAAATTAAATATCTCAGCTCTGGAAGGGTCTAGAGCCTCCATTTTTGCACTCAGGTCAAAGTCTCAGAGCCCTCTATCATAATCCAGAGTTTTGAGAAGATTGGAGAAACTTAATTTTTCGCCCAAAAATGAAAAAAAACGAAAGGGGTAACACTGTCGTTTTTTTTTTCGGGTCGAAATTTTGAATTTCGATATCTCAGCTCTGGAAGGGTCTAGAGCCTCCATTTTTGCACTCAGGTCAAAGTCTCACAGCCCTCTATCATAATCCAGAGTTTTGAGAAGATTGGAGAAACTTAATTTTTTGCCCAAAAATGAAAAAAAACGAAAAGGGTAACACTGTCGTTTTTTTTTCGGGTCGAAATTTTGAATTTCTATATCTCAGCTCTGGAAGGGTCTAGAGCCTCCATTTTTGCACTCGGGTCAAAGTCTCACAGCCCTCTATCATAATCCAGAGTTTTGAGAAGATTGGAGAAACTTAATTTTTCGCCCAAAAATGAAAAAAAACGAAAGGGGTAACACTGTCGTTTTTTTTTCGGGTCGAAATTTTGAATTTTGATATCTCAGCTCTGGAAGGGTCTAGAGCCTCCATTTTTGCACTCAGGTCAAAGTCTCACAGCCCTCTATCATAATCCAGAGTTTTGAGAAGATTGGAGAAACTTAATTTTTCGCCCAAAAATGAAAAAAAACGAAAGGGGTAACACTGTCGTTTTTTTTCCGGGTCGAAATTTTGAATTTCGATATCTCAGCTCTGGAAGGGTCTAGAGCCTCCATTTTTGCACTCAGGTCAAAGTCTCACAGCCCTCTATCATAATCCAGAGTTTTGAGAAGATTGGAGAAACTTAATTTTTTGCCCAAAAATGAAAAAAAAACGAAAGGGGTAACACTGTCGTTTTTTTTTTCGGGTCGAAATTTTGAATTTTGATATCTCAGCTCTGGAAGGGTCTAGAGCCTCCATTTTTGCACTCAGGTCAAACTCTCACAGCCCTCTATCATAATCCAGAGTTTTGAGAAGATTGGAGAAACTTAATTTTTTGCCCAAAAATGAAAAAAACCGAAAGGGGTAACACTGTCGGTTTTTTTTTCGGGTCGAAATTTTGAATTTCTATATCTCAACTCTGGAAGGGTTTAGAGCCTCCATTTTTGCACTCAGGTCAAAGTCTCACAGCCCTCTATCATAATCCAGAGTTTTGAGAAGATTGGAGAAACTTAATTTTTTGCCCAAAAATGAAAAAAAACGAAAGGGGTAACACTGTCGTTTTTTTTTTCGGGTCGAAATTTTGAAATTTAATATCTCAGCTCTGGAAGGGTCTAGAGCCTCCATTTTTGCACTCAGGTCAAAGTCTCAGAGCCCTCTATCATAATCCAGAGTTTTGAGAAGATTGGAGAAACTTAATTTTTTGCCCAAAAATGAAAAAAAACGAAAGGGGTAACACTGTCGTTTTTTTTTCGGGTCGAAATTTTGAATTTTAATATCTCAGCTCTGGAAGGGTCTAGAGCCTCCATTTTTGCACTCAGGTCAAAGTCTCACAGCCCTCTATCATAATCCAGAGTTTTGAGAAGATTGGAGAAACTTAATTTTTTGCCCAAAAATGAAAAAAAACGAAAGGGGTAACACTGTCGGGTTTTTTTTCGGGTCGAAATTTTGAATTTTGATATCTCAGCTCTGGAAGGGTCTAGAGCCTCCATTTTTGCACTCAGGTCAAAGTCTCACAGCCCTCTATCATAATCCAGAGTTTTGAGAAGATTGGAGAAACTTAATTTTTTGCCCAAAAATGAAAAAAAACGAAAGGGGTAACACTGTCGTTTTTTTTTTCGGGTCGAAATTTTGAAATTAAATATCTCAGCTCTGGAAGGGTCTAGAGCCTCCATTTTTGCACTCAGGTCAAAGTCTCAGAGCCCTCGATCATAATCCAGAGTTTTGAGAAGATTGGAGAAACTTAATTTTTCGCCCAAAAATGAAAAAAAACGAAAGGGGTAACACTGTCGTTTTTTTTTCGGGTCGAAATTTTGAATTTCTATATCTCAACTCTGGAAGGGTTTAGAGCCTCCATTTTTGCACTCAGGTCAAAGTCTCAGAGCCCTCTATCATAATCCAGAGTTTTGAGAAGATTGGAGAAACTTAATTTTTTGCCCAAAAATGAAAAAAAACGAAAGGGGTAACACTGTCGTTTTTTTTTTCGGGTCGAAATTTTGAATTTCGATATCTCAGCTCTGGAAGGGTCTAGAGCCTCCATTTTTGCACTCAGGTCAAAGTCTCAGAGCCCTCTATCATAATCCAGAGTTTTGAGAAGATTGGAGAAACTTAATTTTTCGCCCAAAAATGAAAAAAAACGAAAGGGGTAACACTGTCGTTTTTTTTTTCGGGTCGAAATTTTGAATTTCGATATCTCAGCTCTGGAAGGGTCTAGAGCCTCCATTTTTGCACTCAGGTCAAAGTCTCACAGCCCTCTATCATAATCCAGAGTTTTGAGAAGATTGGAGAAACTTAATTTTTTGCCCAAAAATGAAAAAAAACGAAAGGGGTAACACTGTCGGTTTTTTTTTCGGGTCGAAATTTTGAATTTTGATATCTCAGCTCTGGAAGGGTCTAGAGCCTCCATTTTTGCACTCAGGTCAAAGTCTCACAGCCCTCTATCATAATCCAGAGTTTTGAGAAGATTGGAGAAACTTAATTTTTTGCCCAAAAATGAAAAAAAAACGAAAGGGGTAACACTGTCGTTTTTTTTTCGGGTCGAAATTTTGAAATTTAATATCTCAGCTCTGGAAGGGTCTAGAGCCTCCATTTTTGCACTCAGGTCAAAGTCTCAGAGCCCTCGATCATAATCCAGAGTTTTGAGAAGATTGGAGAAACTTAATTTTTTGCCCAAAAATGAAAAAAAACGAAAGGGGTAACACTGTCGTTTTTTTTTCGGGTCGAAATTTTGAATTTTAATATCTCAGCTCTGGAAGGGTCTAGAGCCTCCATTTTTGCACTCAGGTCAAAGTCTCACAGCCCTCTATCATAATCCAGAGTTTTGAGAAGATTGGAGAAACTTAATTTTTTGCCCAAAAATGAAAAAAAAACGAAAGGGGTAACACTGTCGTTTTTTTTTCGGGTCGAAATTTTGAATTTTAATATCTCAGCTCTGGAAGGGTCTAGAGCCTCCATTTTTGCACTCAGGTCAAAGTCTCAGAGCCCTCTATCATAATCCAGAGTTTTTAGAAGATTGGAGAAACTTAATTTTTTGCCCAAAAATGAAAAAAAACGAAAGGGGTAACACTGTCGATTTTTTTTCGGGTCGAAATTTTGAATTTCTATATCTCAGCTCTGGAAGGGTCTAGAGCCTCCATTTTTGCACTCGGGTCAAAGTCTCACAGCCCTCTATCATAATCCAGAGTTTTGAGAAGATTGGAGAAACTTAATTTTTCGCCCAAAAATGAAAAAAAACGAAAGGGGTAACACTGTCGTTTTTTTTTCGGGTCAAAATTTTGAATTTTGATATATCAGCTCTGGAAGGGTCTAGAGCCTCCATTTTTGCACTCAGGTCAAAGTCTCACAGCCCTCTATCATAATCCAGAGTTTTGAGAAGATTGGAGAAATTTAATTTTTCACCCAAAAATGAAAAAAAACGAAAGGGGTAACACTGTCGTTTTTTTTCCGGGTCGAAATTTTGAATTTCGATATCTCAACTCTGGAAGGGTTTAGAGCCTCCATTTTTGCACTCAGGTCAAAGTCTCAGAGCCCTCTATCATAATCCAGAGTTTTGAGAAGATTGGAGAAACTTAATTTTTTGCCCAAAAATGAAAAAAAACGAAAGGGGTAACACTGTCGTTTTTTTTTTTCGGGTCGAAATTTTGAAATTTAATATCTCAGCTCTGGAAGGGTCTAGAGCCTCCATTTTTGCACTCAGGTCAAAGTCTCAGAGCCCTCTATCATAATCCAGAGTTTTGAGAAGATTGGAGAAACTTAATTTTTCGCCCAAAAATGAAAAAAAACGAAAGGGGTAACACTGTCGTTTTTTTTTCGGGTCGAAATTTTGAATTTCGATATCTCAGCTCTGGAAGGGTCTAGAGCCTCCATTTTTGCACTCAGGTCAAAGTCTCACAGCCCTCTATCATAATCCAGAGTTTTGAGAAGATTGGAGAAACTTAATTTTTTGCCCAAAAATGAAAAAAAACGAAAGGGGTAACACTGTCGGTTTTTTTTTCGGGTCGAAATTTTGAATTTTGATATCTCAGCTCTGGAAGGGTCTAGAGCCTCCATTTTTGCACTCAGGTCAAAGTCTCACAGCCCTCTATCATAATCCAGAGTTTTGAGAAGATTGGAGAAACTTAATTTTTTGCCCAAAAATGAAAAAAAACGAAAGGGGTAACACTGTCGTTTTTTTTTTCGGGTCGAAATTTTGAAATTTAATATCTCAGCTCTGGAAGGGTCTAGAGCCTCCATTTTTGCACTCAGGTCAAAGTCTCAGAGCCCTCGATCATAATCCAGAGTTTTGAGAAGATTGGAGAAACTTAATTTTTTGCCCAAAAATGAAAAAAAAACGAAAGGGGTAACACTGTCGTTTTTTTTTCGGGTCGAAATTTTGAATTTTAATATCTCAGCTCTGGAAGGGTCTAGAGCCTCCATTTTTGCACTCAGGTCAAAGTCTCAGAGCCCTCTATCATAATCCAGAGTTTTGAGAAGATTGGAGAAACTTAATTTTTCGCCCAAAAATGAAAAAAAACGAAAGGGGTAACACTGTCGTTTTTTTTTCGGGTCGAAATTTTGAATTTTAATATCTCAGCTCTGGAAGGGTCTAGAGCCTCCATTTTTGC
Source organism: Pimephales promelas (assembly GCF_988280905.1). Classification (NCBI taxonomy): domain Eukaryota; kingdom Metazoa; phylum Chordata; class Actinopteri; order Cypriniformes; family Leuciscidae; genus Pimephales; species Pimephales promelas. Next base: position 2,889,205 of record NC_142786.1, on the reverse strand, counting down.
ACTCAGGTCAAAGTCTCAGAGCCCTCTATCATAATCCAGAGTTTTGAGAAGATTGGAGAAACTTAATTTTTCGCCCAAAAATGAAAAAAAACGAAAGGGGTAACACTGTCGTTTTTTTTTCGGGTCGAAATTTTGAATTTCTATATCTCAGCTCTGGAAGGGTCTAGAGCCTCCATTTTTGCACTCGGGTCAAAGTCTCACAGCCCTCTATCATAATCCAGAGTTTTGAGAAGATTGGAGAAACTTAATTTTTCGCCCAAAAATGAAAAAAAACGAAAGGGGTAACACTGTCGTTTTTTTTTCGGGTCGAAATTTTGAATTTTGATATCTCAGCTCTGGAAGGGTCTAGAGCCTCCATTTTTGCACTCAGGTCAAAGTCTCACAGCCCTCTATCATAATCCAGAGTTTTGAGAAGATTGGAGAAACTTAATTTTTCGCCCAAAAATGAAAAAAAACGAAAGGGGTAACACTGTCGTTTTTTTTCCGGGTCGAAATTTTGAATTTCGATATCTCAGCTCTGGAAGGGTCTAGAGCCTCCATTTTTGCACTCAGGTCAAAGTCTCACAGCCCTCTATCATAATCCAGAGTTTTGAGAAGATTGGAGAAACTTAATTTTTCGCCCAAAAATGAAAAAAAAACGAAAGGGGTAACACTGTCGTTTTTTTTTCGGGTCGAAATTTTGAATTTCTATATCTCAACTCTGGAAGGGTTTAGAGCCTCCATTTTTGCACACAGGTCAAAGTCTCACAGCCCTCTATCATAATCCAGAGTTTTGAGAAGATTGGAGAAACTTAATTTTTTGCCCAAAAATGAAAAAAAACGAAAGGGGTAACACTGTCGTTTTTTTTTTTCGGGTCGAAATTTTGAAATTAAATATCTCAGCTCTGGAAGGGTCTAGAGCCTCCATTTTTGCACTCAGGTCAAAGTCTCAGAGCCCTCTATCATAATCCAGAGTTTTGAGAAGATTGGAGAAACTTAATTTTTCGCCCAAAAATGAAAAAAAAACGAAAGGGGTAACACTGTCGTTTTTTTTTTCGGGTCGAAATTTTGAATTTCTATATCTCAGCTCTGGAAGGGTCTAGAGCCTCCATTTTTGCACTCAGGTCAAAGTCTCAGAGCCCTCTATCATAATCCAGAGTTTTGAGAAGATTGGAGAAACTTAATTTTTCGCCCAAAAATGAAAAAAAACGAAAGGGGTAACACTGTCGTTTTTTTTTTCGGGTCGAAATTTTGAATTTCGATATCTCAGCTCTGGAAGGGTCTAGAGCCTCCATTTTTGCACTCAGGTCAAAGTCTCACAGCCCTCTATCATAATCCAGAGTTTTGAGAAGATTGGAGAAACTTAATTTTTTGCCCAAAAATGAAAAAAAACGAAAGGGGTAACACTGTCGGTTTTTTTTTCGGGTCGAAATTTTGAATTTTGATATCTCAGCTCTGGAAGGGTCTAGAGCCTCCATTTTTGCACTCAGGTCAAAGTCTCACAGCCCTCTATCATAATCCAGAGTTTTGAGAAGATTGGAGAAACTTAATTTTTTGCCCAAAAATGAAAAAAAACGAAAGGGGTAACACTGTCGTTTTTTTTTTCGGGTCGAAATTTTGAAATTAAATATCTCAGCTCTGGAAGGGTCTAGAGCCTCCATTTTTGCACTCAGGTCAAAGTCTCAGAGCCCTCGATCATAATCCAGAGTTTTGAGAAGATTGGAGAAACTTAATTTTTCGCCCAAAAATGAAAAAAAACGAAAGGGGTAACACTGTCGTTTTTTTTTCGGGTCGAAATTTTGAATTTCTATATCTCAACTCTGGAAGGGTTTAGAGCCTCCATTTTTGCACTCAGGTCAAAGTCTCAGAGCCCTCTATCATAATCCAGAGTTTTGAGAAGATTGGAGAAACTTAATTTTTTGCCCAAAAATGAAAAAAAACGAAAGGGGTAACACTGTCGTTTTTTTTTTCGGGTCGAAATTTTGAATTTCGATATCTCAGCTCTGGAAGGGTCTAGAGCCTCCATTTTTGCACTCGGGTCAAAGTCTCACAGCCCTCTATCATAATCCAGAGTTTTGAGAAGATTGGAGAAACTTAATTTTTCGCCCAAAAATGAAAAAAAAAACGAAAGGGGTAACACTGTCGTTTTTTTTTCGGGTCGAAATTTTGAATTTTGATATCTCAGCTCTGGAAGGGTCTAGAGCCTCCATTTTTGCACTCAGGTCAAAGTCTCACAGCCCTCTATCATAATCCAGAGTTTTGAGAAGATTGGAGAAACTTAATTTTTCGCCCAAAAATGAAAAAAAAACGAAAGGGGTAACACTGTCGTTTTTTTTCCGGGTCGAAATTTTGAATTTCGATATCTCAGCTCTGGAAGGGTCTAGAGCCTCCATTTTTGCACTCAGGTCAAAGTCTCACAGCCCTCTATCATAATCCAGAGTTTTGAGAAGATTGGAGAAACTTAATTTTTTGCCCAAAAATGAAAAAAAACGAAAGGGGTAACACTGTCGGGGTTTTTTTCGGGTCGAAATTTTGAATTTTGATATCTCAGCTCTGGAAGGGTCTAGAGCCTCCATTTTTGCACTCAGGTCAAAGTCTCACAGCCCTCTATCATAATCCAGAGTTTTGAGAAGATTGGAGAAACTTAAATTTTCGCCCAAAAATGAAAAAAAACGAAAGGGGTAACACTGTCGTTTTTTTTTCGGGTCGAAATTTTGAATTTCTATATCTCAACTCTGGAAGGGTTTAGAGCCTCCATTTTTGCACTCAGGTCAAAGTCTCAGAGCCCTCTATCATAATCCAGAGTTTTGAGAAGATTGGAGAAACTTAATTTTTCGCCCAAAAATGAAAAAAAACGAAAGGGGTAACACTGTCGTTTTTTTTTTCGGGTCGAAATTTTGAATTTCGATATCTCAGCTCTGGAAGGGTCTAGAGCCTCCATTTTTGCACTCAGGTCAAAGTCTCACAGCCCTCTATCATAATCCAGAGTTTTGAGAAGATTGGAGAAACTTAATTTTTTGCCCAAAAATGAAAAAAAACGAAAGGGGTAACACTGTCGGTTTTTTTTTCGGGTCGAAATTTTGAATTTTGATATCTCAGCTCTGGAAGGGTCTAGAGCCTCCATTTTTGCACTCAGGTCAAAGTCTCAGAGCCCTCGATCATAATCCAAAGTTTTGAGAAGATTGGAGAAACTTAATTTTTTGCCCAAAAATGAAAAAAAACGAAAGGGGTAACACTGTCGTTTTTTTTTCGGGTCGAAATTTTGAATTTTAATATCTCAGCTCTGGAAGGGTCTAGAGCCTCCATTTTTGCACTCAGGTCAAAGTCTCAGAGCCCTCTATCATAATCCAGAGTTTTGAGAAGATTGGAGAAACTTAATTTTTCGCCCAAAAATGAAAAAAAACGAAAGGGGTAACACTGTCGGTTTTTTTTCGGGTCGAAATTTTGAATTTCGATATCTCAGCTCTGGAAGGGTCTAGAGCCTCCATTTTTGCACTCAGGTCAAAGTCTCACAGCCCTCTATCATAATCCAGAGTTTTGAGAAGATTGGAGAAACTTAATTTTTTGCCCAAAAATGAAAAAAAACGAAAGGGGTAACACTGTCGTTTTTTTTTTTCGGGTCGAAATTTTGAATTTTGATATCTCAGCTCTGGAAGGGTCTAGAGCCTCCATTTTTGCACTCAGGTCAAAGTCTCACAGCCCTCTATCATAATCCAGAGTTTTGAGAAGATTGGAGAAACTTAATTTTTTGCCCAAAAATGAAAAAAAACGAAAGGGGTAACACTGTCGGTTTTTTTTTCGGGTCGAAATTTTGAATTTCTATATCTCAACTCTGGAAGGGTTTAGAGCCTCCATTTTTGCACTCAGGTCAAAGTCTCACAGCCCTCTATCATAATCCAGAGTTTTGAGAAGATTTGAATTTTGATATCTCAGCTCTGGAAGGGTCTAGAGCCTCCATTTTTGCACTCAGGTCAAAGTCTCACAGCCCTCTATCATAATCCAGAGTTTTGAGAAGATTGGAGAAACTTAATTTTTTGCCCAAAAATGAAAAAAAACGAAAGGGGTAACACTGTCGGTTTTTTTTTCGGGTCGAAATTTTGAATTTCTATATCTCAACTCTGGAAGGGTTTAGAGCCTCCATTTTTGCACTCAGGTCAAAGTCTCACAGCCCTCTATCATAATCCAGAGTTTTGAGAAGATTGGAGAAACTTAATTTTTTGCCCAAAAATGAAAAAAAACGAAAGGGGTAACACTGTCGTTTTTTTTTTTCGGGTCGAAATTTTGAAATTTAATATCTCAGCTCTGGAAGGGTCTAGAGCCTCCATTTTTGCACTCAGGTCAAAGTCTCAGAGCCCTCTATCATAATCCAGAGTTTTGAGAAGATTGGAGAAACTTAATTTTTTGCCCAAAAATGAAAAAAAAACGAAAGGGGTAACACTGTCGTTTTTTTTTCGGGTCGAAATTTTGAATTTTAATATCTCAGCTCTGGAAGGGTCTAGAGCCTCCATTTTTGCACTCAGGTCAAAGTCTCAGAGCCCTCTATCATAATCCAGAGTTTTTAGAAGATTGGAGAAACTTAATTTTTTGCCCAAAAATGAAAAAAAACGAAAGGGGTAACACTGTCGTTTTTTTTTCGGGTCGAAATTTTGAATTTCTATATCTCAGCTCTGGAAGGGTCTAGAGCCTCCATTTTTGCACTCGGGTCAAAGTCTCACAGCCCTCTATCATAATCCAGAGTTTTGAGAAGATTGGAGAAACTTAATTTTTCGCCCAAAAATGAAAAAAAACGAAAGGGGTAACACTGTCGTTTTTTTTTCGGGTCAAAATTTTGAATTTTGATATATCAGCTCTGGAAGGGTCTAGAGCCTCCATTTTTGCACTCAGGTCAAAGTCTCACAGCCCTCTATCATAATCCAGAGTTTTGAGAAGATTGGAGAAATTTAATTTTTCACCCAAAAATGAAAAAAAACGAAAGGGGTAACACTGTCGTTTTTTTTCCGGGTCGAAATTTTGAATTTCGATATCTCAACTCTGGAAGGGTTTAGAGCCTCCATTTTTGCACTCAGGTCAAAGTCTCAGAGCCCTCTATCATAATCCAGAGTTTTGAGAAGATTGGAGAAACTTAATTTTTTGCCCAAAAATGAAAAAAAACGAAAGGGGTAACACTGTCGTTTTTTTTTTTCGGGTCGAAATTTTGAAATTTAATATCTCAGCTCTGGAAGGGTCTAGAGCCTCCATTTTTGCACTCAGGTCAAAGTCTCAGAGCCCTCTATCATAATCCAGAGTTTTGAGAAGATTGGAGAAACTTAATTTTTCGCCCAAAAATGAAAAAAAACGAAAGGGGTAACACTGTCGTTTTTTTTTCGGGTCGAAATTTTGAATTTCGATATCTCAGCTCTGGAAGGGTCTAGAGCCTCCATTTTTGCACTCGGGTCAAAGTCTCACAGCCCTCTATCATAATCCAGAGTTTTGAGAAGATTGGAGAAACTTAATTTTTTGCCCAAAAATGAAAAAAAAACGAAAGGGGTAACACTGTCGGTTTTTTTTTCGGGTCGAAATTTTGAATTTTGATATCTCAGCTCTGGAAGGGTCTAGAGCCTCCATTTTTGCACTCAGGTCAAAGTCTCACAGCCCTCTATCATAATCCAGAGTTTTGAGAAGATTGGAGAAACTTAATTTTTTGCCCAAAAATGAAAAAAAACGAAAGGGGTAACACTGTCGTTTTTTTTTTCGGGTCGAAATTTTGAAATTTAATATCTCAGCTCTGGAAGGGTCTAGAGCCTCCATTTTTGCACTCAGGTCAAAGTCTCAGAGCCCTCGATCATAATCCAGAGTTTTGAGAAGATTGGAGAAACTTAATTTTTTGCCCAAAAATGAAAAAAAACGAAAGGGGTAACACTGTCGTTTTTTTTTCGGGTCGAAATTTTGAATTTTAATATCTCAGCTCTGGAAGGGTCTAGAGCCTCCATTTTTGCACTCAGGTCAAAGTCTCAGAGCCCTCTATCATAATCCAGAGTTTTGAGAAGATTGGAGAAACTTAATTTTTCGCCCAAAAATGAAAAAAAACGAAAGGGGTAACACTGTCGTTTTTTTTTCGGGTCGAAATTTTGAATTTTAATATCTCAGCTCTGGAAGGGTCTAGAGCCTCCATTTTTGCACTCAGGTCAAAGTCTCAGAGCCCTCTATCATAATCCAGAGTTTTGAGAAGATTGGAGAAACTTAATTTTTCGCCCAAAAATGAAAAAAAACGAAAGGGGTAACACTGTCGTTTTTTTTTCGGGTCGAAATTTTGAATTTCTATATCTCAGCTCTGGAAGGGTCTAGAGCCTCCATTTTTGCACTCGGGTCAAAGTCTCACAGCCCTCTATCATAATCCAGAGTTTTGAGAAGATTGGAGAAACTTAATTTTTCGCCCAAAAATGAAAAAAAACGAAAGGGGTAACACTGTCGTTTTTTTTTCGGGTCGAAATTTTGAATTTTGATATCTCAGCTCTGGAAGGGTCTAGAGCCTCCATTTTTGCACTCAGGTCAAAGTCTCACAGCCCTCTATCATAATCCAGAGTTTTGAGAAGATTGGAGAAACTTAATTTTTCGCCCAAAAATGAAAAAAAACGAAAGGGGTAACACTGTCGTTTTTTTTCCGGGTCGAAATTTTGAATTTCGATATCTCAGCTCTGGAAGGGTCTAGAGCCTCCATTTTTGCACTCAGGTCAAAGTCTCACAGCCCTCTATCATAATCCAGAGTTTTGAGAAGATTGGAGAAACTTAATTTTTCGCCCAAAAATGAAAAAAAAACGAAAGGGGTAACACTGTCGTTTTTTTTTCGGGTCGAAATTTTGAATTTCTATATCTCAACTCTGGAAGGGTTTAGAGCCTCCATTTTTGCACACAGGTCAAAGTCTCACAGCCCTCTATCATAATCCAGAGTTTTGAGAAGATTGGAGAAACTTAATTTTTTGCCCAAAAATGAAAAAAAACGAAAGGGGTAACACTGTCGTTTTTTTTTTCGGGTCGAAATTTTGAAATTAAATATCTCAGCTCTGGAAGGGTCTAGAGCCTCCATTTTTGCACTCAGGTCAAAGTCTCAGAGCCCTCTATCATAATCCAGAGTTTTGAGAAGATTGGAGAAACTTAATTTTTCGCCCAAAAATGAAAAAAAAACGAAAGGGGTAACACTGTCGTTTTTTTTTTCGGGTCGAAATTTTGAATTTCTATATCTCAGCTCTGGAAGGGTCTAGAGCCTCCATTTTTGCACTCAGGTCAAAGTCTCAGAGCCCTCTATCATAATCCAGAGTTTTGAGAAGATTGGAGAAACTTAATTTTTCGCCCAAAAATGAAAAAAAACGAAAGGGGTAACACTGTCGTTTTTTTTTTCGGGTCGAAATTTTGAATTTCGATATCTCAGCTCTGGAAGGGTCTAGAGCCTCCATTTTTGCACTCAGGTCAAAGTCTCACAGCCCTCTATCATAATCCAGAGTTTTGAGAAGATTGGAGAAACTTAATTTTTTGCCCAAAAATGAAAAAAAACGAAAGGGGTAACACTGTCGGTTTTTTTTTCGGGTCGAAATTTTGAATTTTGATATCTCAGCTCTGGAAGGGTCTAGAGCCTCCATTTTTGCACTCAGGTCAAAGTCTCACAGCCCTCTATCATAATCCAGAGTTTTGAGAAGATTGGAGAAACTTAATTTTTTGCCCAAAAATGAAAAAAAACGAAAGGGGTAACACTGTCGTTTTTTTTTTCGGGTCGAAATTTTGAAATTAAATATCTCAGCTCTGGAAGGGTCTAGAGCCTCCATTTTTGCACTCAGGTCAAAGTCTCAGAGCCCTCGATCATAATCCAGAGTTTTGAGAAGATTGGAGAAACTTAATTTTTCGCCCAAAAATGAAAAAAAACGAAAGGGGTAACACTGTCGTTTTTTTTTCGGGTCGAAATTTTGAATTTCTATATCTCAACTCTGGAAGGGTTTAGAGCCTCCATTTTTGCACTCAGGTCAAAGTCTCAGAGCCCTCTATCATAATCCAGAGTTTTGAGAAGATTGGAGAAACTTAATTTTTCGCCCAAAAATGAAAAAAAACGAAAGGGGTAACACTGTCGTTTTTTTTTTCGGGTCGAAATTTTGAATTTCGATATCTCAGCTCTGGAAGGGTCTAGAGCCTCCATTTTTGCACTCAGGTCAAAGTCTCAGAGCCCTCTATCATAATCCAGAGTTTTGAGAAGATTGGAGAAACTTAATTTTTCGCCCAAAAATGAAAAAAAACGAAAGGGGTAACACTGTCGTTTTTTTTTTCGGGTCGAAATTTTGAATTTCGATATCTCAGCTCTGGAAGGGTCTAGAGCCTCCATTTTTGCACTCAGGTCAAAGTCTCACAGCCCTCTATCATAATCCAGAGTTTTGAGAAGATTGGAGAAACTTAATTTTTTGCCCAAAAATGAAAAAAAACGAAAGGGGTAACACTGTCGGTTTTTTTTTCGGGTCGAAATTTTGAATTTTGATATCTCAGCTCTGGAAGGGTCTAGAGCCTCCATTTTTGCACTCAGGTCAAAGTCTCACAGCCCTCTATCATAATCCAGAGTTTTGAGAAGATTGGAGAAACTTAATTTTTTGCCCAAAAATGAAAAAAAACGAAAGGGGTAACACTGTCGTTTTTTTTTTCGGGTCGAAATTTTGAAATTAAATATCTCAGCTCTGGAAGGGTCTAGAGCCTCCATTTTTGCACTCAGGTCAAAGTCTCAGAGCCCTCGATCATAATCCAGAGTTTTGAGAAGATTGGAGAAACTTAATTTTTCGCCCAAAAATGAAAAAAAACGAAAGGGGTAACACTGTCGTTTTTTTTTCGGGTCGAAATTTTGAATTTCTATATCTCAACTCTGGAAGGGTTTAGAGCCTCCATTTTTGCACTCAGGTCAAAGTCTCAGAGCCCTCTATCATAATCCAGAGTTTTGAGAAGATTGGAGAAACTTAATTTTTTGCCCAAAAATGAAAAAAAACGAAAGGGGTAACACTGTCGTTTTTTTTTTCGGGTCGAAATTTTGAATTTCGATATCTCAGCTCTGGAAGGGTCTAGAGCCTCCATTTTTGCACTCGGGTCAAAGTCTCACAGCCCTCTATCATAATCCAGAGTTTTGAGAAGATTGGAGAAACTTAATTTTTCGCCCAAAAATGAAAAAAAAACGAAAGGGGTAACACTGTCGTTTTTTTTTCGGGTCGAAATTTTGAATTTTGATATCTCAGCTCTGGAAGGGTCTAGAGCCTCCATTTTTGCACTCAGGTCAAAGTCTCACAGCCCTCTATCATAATCCAGAGTTTTGAGAAGATTGGAGAAACTTAATTTTTCGCCCAAAAATGAAAAAAAACGAAAGGGGTAACACTGTCGTTTTTTTTCCGGGTCGAAATTTTGAATTTCGATATCTCAGCTCTGGAAGGGTCTAGAGCCTCCATTTTTGCACTCAGGTCAAAGTCTCACAGCCCTCTATCATAATCCAGAGTTTTGAGAAGATTGGAGAAACTTAATTTTTTGCCCAAAAATGAAAAAAAACGAAAGGGGTAACACTGTCGTTTTTTTTTTCGGGTCGAAATTTTGAATTTTGATATCTCAGCTCTGGAAGGGTCTAGAGCCTCCATTTTTGCACTCAGGTCAAACTCTCACAGCCCTCTATCATAATCCAGAGTTTTGAGAAGATTGGAGAAACTTAATTTTTTGCCCAAAAATGAAAAAAAACGAAAGGGGTAACACTGTCGGGGTTTTTTTCGGGTCGAAATTTTGAATTTTGATATCTCAGCTCTGGAAGGGTCTAGAGCCTCCATTTTTGCACTCAGGTCAAAGTCTCACAGCCCTCTATCATAATCCAGAGTTTTGAGAAGATTGGAGAAACTTAATTTTTCGCCCAAAAATGAAAAAAAACGAAAGGGGTAACACTGTCGTTTTTTTTTCGGGTCGAAATTTTGAATTTCTATATCTCAACTCTGGAAGGGTTTAGAGCCTCCATTTTTGCACTCAGGTCAAAGTCTCAGAGCCCTCTATCATAATCCAGAGTTTTGAGAAGATTGGAGAAACTTAATTTTTCGCCCAAAAATGAAAAAAAACGAAAGGGGTAACACTGTCGTTTTTTTTTTCGGGTCGAAATTTTGAATTTCGATATCTCAGCTCTGGAAGGGTCTAGAGCCTCCATTTTTGCACTCAGGTCAAAGTCTCACAGCCCTCTATCATAATCCAGAGTTTTGAGAAGATTGGAGAAACTTAATTTTTTGCCCAAAAATGAAAAAAAACGAAAGGGGTAACACTGTCGGTTTTTTTTTCGGGTCGAAATTTTGAATTTTGATATCTCAGCTCTGGAAGGGTCTAGAGCCTCCATTTTTGCACTCAGGTCAAAGTCTCAGAGCCCTCGATCATAATCCAAAGTTTTGAGAAGATTGGAGAAACTTAATTTTTTGCCCAAAAATGAAAAAAAACGAAAGGGGTAACACTGTCGTTTTTTTTTCGGGTCGAAATTTTGAATTTTGATATCTCAGCTCTGGAAGGGTCTAGAGCCTCCATTTTTGCACTCAGGTCAAAGTCTCACAGCCCTCTATCATAATCCAGAGTTTTGAGAAGATTGGAGAAACTTAATTTTTTGCCCAAAAATGAAAAAAAACGAAAGGGGTAACACTGTCGGTTTTTTTTTCGGGTCGAAATTTTGAAATTAAATATCTCAGCTCTGGAAGGGTCTAGAGCCTCCATTTTTGCACTCAGGTCAAAGTCTCAGAGCCCTCTATCATAATCCAGAGTTTTGAGAAGATTGGAGAAACTTAATTTTTCGCCCAAAAATGAAAAAAAACGAAAGGGGTAACACTGTCGTTTTTTTTTTCGGGTCGAAATTTTGAATTTCGATATCTCAGCTCTGGAAGGGTCTAGAGCCTCCATTTTTGCACTCAGGTCAAAGTCTCAGAGCCCTCTATCATAATCCAGAGTTTTGAGAAGATTGGAGAAACTTAATTTTTCGCCCAAAAATGAAAAAAAACGAAAGGGGTAACACTGTCGTTTTTTTTTCGGGTCGAAATTTTGAATTTCTATATCTCAGCTCTGGAAGGGTCTAGAGCCTCCATTTTTGCACTCGGGTCAAAGTCTCACAGCCCTCTATCATAATCCAGAGTTTTGAGAAGATTGGAGAAACTTAATTTTTCGCCCAAAAATGAAAAAAAAACGAAAGGGGTAACACTGTCGTTTTTTTTTCGGGTCGAAATTTTGAATTTTGATATCTCAGCTCTGGAAGGGTCTAGAGCCTCCATTTTTGCACTCAGGTCAAAGTCTCACAGCCCTCTATCATAATCCAGAGTTTTGAGAAGATTGGAGAAACTTAATTTTTCGCCCAAAAATGAAAAAAAACGAAAGGGGTAACACTGTCGTTTTTTTTCCGGGTCGAAATTTTGAATTTCGATATCTCAGCTCTGGAAGGGTCTAGAGCCTCCATTTTTGCACTCAGGTCAAAGTCTCACAGCCCTCTATCATAATCCAGAGTTTTGAGAAGATTGGAGAAACTTAATTTTTTGCCCAAAAATGAAAAAAAACGAAAGGGGTAACACTGTCGTTTTTTTTTTCGGGTCGAAATTTTGAATTTTGATATCTCAGCTCTGGAAGGGTCTAGAGCCTCCATTTTTGCACTCAGGTCAAACTCTCACAGCCATCTATCATAATCCAGAGTTTTGAGAAGATTGGAGAAACTTAATTTTTTGCCCAAAAATGAAAAAAAACGAAAGGGGTAACACTGTCGGGGTTTTTTTCGGGTCGAAATTTTGAATTTTGATATCTCAGCTCTGGAAGGGTCTAGAGCCTCCATTTTTGCACTCAGGTCAAAGTCTCACAGCCCTCTATCATAATCCAGAGTTTTGAGAAGATTGGAGAAACTTAATTTTTCGCCCAAAAATGAAAAAAAACGAAAGGGGTAACACTGTCGTTTTTTTTTCGGGTCGAAATTTTGAATTTCTATATCTCAACTCTGGAAGGGTTTAGAGCCTCCATTTTTGCACTCAGGTCAAAGTCTCAGAGCCCTCTATCATAATCCAGAGTTTTGAGAAGATTGGAGAAACTTAATTTTTTGCCCAAAAATGAAAAAAAACGAAAGGGGTAACACTGTCGGTTTTTTTTTCGGGTCGAAATTTTGAATTTTGATATCTCAGCTCTGGAAGGGTCTAGAGCCTCCATTTTTGCACTCAGGTCAAAGTCTCAGAGCCCTCGATCATAATCCAAAGTTTTGAGAAGATTGGAGAAACTTAATTTTTTGCCCAAAAATGAAAAAAAACGAAAGGGGTAACACTGTCGTTTTTTTTTCGGGTCGAAATTTTGAATTTTAATATCTCAGCTCTGGAAGGGTCTAGAGCCTCCATTTTTGCACTCAGGTCAAAGTCTCAGAGCCCTCTATCATAATCCAGAGTTTTGAGAAGATTGGAGAAACTTAATTTTTCGCCCAAAAATGAAAAAAAACGAAAGGGGTAACACTGTCGGTTTTTTTTCGGGTCGAAATTTTGAATTTCAATATCTCAGCTCTGGAAGGGTCTAGAGCCTCCATTTTTGCACTCGGGTCAAAGTCTCACAGCCCTCTATCATAATCCAGAGTTTTGAGAAGATTGGAGAAACTTAATTTTTCGTCCAAAAATGAAAAAAAACGAAAGGGGTAACACTGTCGTTTTTTTTTCGGGTCGAAATTTTGAATTTTGATATCTCAGCTCTGGAAGGGTCTAGAGCCTCCATTTTTGCACTCAGGTCAAAGTCTCACAGCCCTCTATCATAATCCAGAGTTTTGAGAAGATTGGAGAAACTTAATTTTTTGCCCAAAAATGAAAAAAAACGAAAGGGGTAACACTGTCGGTTTTTTTTTCGGGTCGAAATTTTGAAATTAAATATCTCAGCTCTGGAAGGGTCTAGAGCCTCCATTTTTGCACTCAGGTCAAAGTCTCAGAGCCCTCTATCATAATCCAGAGTTTTGAGAAGATTGGAGAAACTTAATTTTTCGCCCAAAAATGAAAAAAAACGAAAGGGGTAACACTGTCGTTTTTTTTTTCGGGTCGAAATTTTGAATTTCGATATCTCAGCTCTGGAAGGGTCTAGAGCCTCCATTTTTGCACTCAGGTCAAAGTCTCACAGCCCTCTATCATAATCCAGAGTTTTGAGAAGATTGGAGAAACTTAATTTTTTGCCCAAAAATGAAAAAAAACGAAAGGGGTAACACTGTCGTTTTTTTTTCGGGTCGAAATTTTGAATTTCTATATCTCAGCTCTGGAAGGGTCTAGAGCCTCCATTTTTGCACTCGGGTCAAAGTCTCACAGCCCTCTATCATAATCCAGAGTTTTGAGAAGATTGGAGAAACTTAATTTTTCGCCCAAAAATGAAAAAAAACGAAAGGGGTAACACTGTCGTTTTTTTTTCGGGTCGAAATTTTGAATTTTGATATCTCAGCTCTGGAAGGGTCTAGAGCCTCCATTTTTGCACTCAGGTCAAAGTCTCACAGCCCTCTATCATAATCCAGAGTTTTGAGAAGATTGGAGAAACTTAATTTTTCGCCCAAAAATGAAAAAAAACGAAAGGGGTAACACTGTCGTTTTTTTTCCGGGTCGAAATTTTGAATTTCGATATCTCAGCTCTGGAAGGGTCTAGAGCCTCCATTTTTGCACTCAGGTCAAAGTCTCACAGCCCTCTATCATAATCCAGAGTTTTGAGAAGATTGGAGAAACTTAATTTTTTGCCCAAAAATGAAAAAAAACGAAAGGGGTAACACTGTCGTTTTTTTTTTCGGGTCGAAATTTTGAATTTTGATATCTCAGCTCTGGAAGGGTCTAGAGCCTCCATTTTTGCACTCAGGTCAAACTCTCACAGCCCTCTATCATAATCCAGAGTTTTGAGAAGATTGGAGAAACTTAATTTTTTGCCCAAAAATGAAAAAAAACGAAAGGGGTAACACTGTCGTTTTTTTTTCGGGTCGAAATTTTGTATTTCTATATCTCAGCTCTGGAAGGGTCTAGAGCCTCCATTTTTGCACTCGGGTCAAAGTCTCACAGCCCTCTATCATAATCCAGAGTTTTGAGAAGATTGGAGAAACTTAATTTTTCGCCCAAAAATGAAAAAAAACGAAAGGGGTAACACTGTCGTTTTTTTTTCGGGTCAAAATTTTGAATTTTGATATATCAGCTCTGGAAGGGTCTAGAGCCTCCATTTTTGCACTCAGGTCAAAGTCTCACAGCCCTCTATCATAATCCAGAGTTTTGAGAAGATTGGAGAAACTTAATTTTTCACCCAAAAATGAAAAAAAACGAAAGGGGTAACACTGTCGTTTTTTTTCCGGGTCGAAATTTTGAATTTCGATATCTCAACTCTGGAAGGGTTTAGAGCCTCCATTTTTGCACTCAGGTCAAAGTCTCAGAGCCCTCTATCATAATCCAGATTTTTGAGAAGATTGGAGAAACTTAATTTTTTGCCCAAAAATGAAAAAAAACGAAAGGGGTAACACTGTCGTTTTTTTTTTTCGGGTCGAAATTTTGAAATTTAATATCTCAGCTCTGGAAGGGTCTAGAGCCTCCATTTTTGCACTCAGGTCAAAGTCTCAGAGCCCTCTATCATAATCCAGAGTTTTGAGAAGATTGGAGAAACTTAATTTTTCGCCCAAAAATGAAAAAAAACGAAAGGGGTAACACTGTCGGTTTTTTTTTCGGGTCGAAATTTTGAATTTCGATATCTCAGCTCTGGAAGGGTCTAGAGCCTCCATTTTTGCACTCAGGTCAAAGTCTCACAGCCCTCTATCATAATCCAGAGTTTTGAGAAGATTGGAGAAACTTAATTTTTTGCCCAAAAATGAAAAAAAACGAAAGGGGTAACACTGTCGGTTTTTTTTTCGGGTCGAAATTTTGAATTTTGATATCTCAGCTCTGGAAGGGTCTAGAGCCTCCATTTTTGCACTCAGGTCAAAGTCTCACAGCCCTCTATCATAATCCAGAGTTTTGAGAAGATTGGAGAAACTTAATTTTTTGCCCAAAAATGAAAAAAAACGAAAGGGGTAACACTGTCGTTTTTTTTTTCGGGTCGAAATTTTGAAATTTAATATCTCAGCTCTGGAAGGGTCTAGAGCATCCATTTTTGCACTCAGGTCAAAGTCTCAGAGCCCTCGATCATAATCCAGAGTTTTGAGAAGATTGGAGAAACTTAATTTTTTGCCCAAAAATGAAAAAAAACGAAAGGGGTAACACTGTCGTTTTTTTTTCGGGTCGAAATTTTGAATTTTAATATCTCAGCTCTGGAAGGGTCTAGAGCCTCCATTTTTGCACTCAGGTCAAAGTCTCAGAGCCCTCTATCATAATCCAGAGTTTTGAGAAGATTGGAGAAACTTAATTTTTCGCCCAAAAATGAAAAAAAACGAAAGGGGTAACACTGTCGTTTTTTTTTCGGGTCGAAATTTTGAATTTTAATATCTCAGCTCTGGAAGGGTCTAGAGCCTCCATTTTTGCACTCAGGTCAAAGTCTCAGAGCCCTCTATCATAATCCAGAGTTTTGAGAAGATTGGAGAAACTTAATTTTTCGCCCAAAAATGAAAAAAAACGAAAGGGGTAACACTGTCGTTTTTTTTTTCGGGTCGAAATTTTGAATTTCTATATCTCAGCTCTGGAAGGGTCTAGAGCCTCCATTTTTGCACTCAGGTCAAAGTCTCACAGCCCTCTATCATAATCCAGAGTTTTGAGAAGATTGGAGAAACTTAATTTTTCGCCCAAAAATGAAAAAAAACGAAAGGGGTAACACTGTCGTTTTTTTTTTCGGGTCGAAATTTTGAATTTCTATATCTCAGCTCTGGAAGGGTCTAGAGCCTCCATTTTTGCACTCGGGTCAAAGTCTCACAGCCCTCTATCATAATCCAGAGTTTTGAGAAGATTGGAGAAACTTAATTTTTCGCCCAAAAATGAAAAAAAACGAAAGGGGTAACACTGTCGTTTTTTTTTCGGGTCGAAATTTTTAATTTTGATATCTCAGCTCTGGAAGGGTCTAGAGCCTCCATTTTTGCACTCAGGTCAAAGTCTCACAGCCCTCTATCATAATCCAGAGTTTTGAGAAGATTGGAGAAACTTAATTTTTCGCCCAAAAATGAAAAAAAACGAAAGGGGTAACACTGTCGTTTTTTTTTCGGGTCGAAATTTTGAATTTCTATATCTCAACTCTGGAAGGGTTTAGAGCCTCCATTTTTGCACACAGGTCAAAGTCTCACAGCCCTCTATCATAATCCAGAGTTTTGAGAAGATTGGAGAAACTTAATTTTTTGCCCAAAAATGAAAAAAAACGAAAGGGGTAACACTGTCGTTTTTTTTTTCGGGTCGAAATTTTGAAATTAAATATCTCAGCTCTGGAAGGGTCTAGAGCCTCCATTTTTGCACTCAGGTCAAAGTCTCAGAGCCCTCTATCATAATCCAGAGTTTTGAGAAGATTGGAGAAACTTAATTTTTCGCCCAAAAATGAAAAAAAACGAAAGGGGTAACACTGTCGTTTTTTTTTCGGGTCGAAATTTTGAATTTCGATATCTCAGCTCTGGAAGGGTCTAGAGCCTCCATTTTTGCACTCAGGTCAAAGTCTCACAGCCCTCTATCATAATCCAGAGTTTTGAGAAGATTGGAGAAACTTAATTTTTTGCCCAAAAATGAAAAAAAACGAAAGGGGTAACACTGTCGTTTTTTTTTTCGGGTCGAAATTTTGAATTTCTATATCTCAGCTCTGGAAGGGTCTAGAGCCTCCATTTTTGCACTCGGGTCAAAGTCTCACAGCCCTCTATCATAATCCAGAGTTTTGAGAAGATTGGAGAAACTTAATTTTTCGCCCAAAAATGAAAAAAAATGAAAGGGGTAACACTGTCGTTTTTTTTTATCGGGTCGAAATTTTGAATTTTGATATCTCAGCTCTGGAAGGGTCTAGAGCCTCCATTTTTGCACTCAGGTCAAAGTCTCACAGCCCTCTATCATAATCCAAAGTTTTGAGAAGATTGGAGAAACTTAATTTTTCGCCCAAAAATGAAAAAAAACGAAAGGGGTAACACTGTCGTTTTTTTTCCGGGTCAAAATTTTGAATTTCGATATCTCAGCTCTGGAAGGGTCTAGAGCCTCCATTTTTGCACTCAGGTCAAAGTCTCACAGCCCTCTATCATAATCCAGAGTTTTGAGAAGATTGGAGAAACTTAATTTTTCGCCCAAAAATGAAAAAAAACGAAAGGGGTAACACTGTCGTTTTTTTTTTGGGTCGAAATTTTGAATTTTGATATCTCAGCTCTGGAAGGGTCTAGAGCCACAACCACAACCACACAAACAAGCCCCGCCCACATTTGTTCTTGTTCGAGAAGCCGTTTCACTCACATATATGTCACAATGGGACAAAAAGACCATCGCAACATCCATTTCATGCCGACATTTTATTTTTAAAATGCATTGGTAAATGTTAAAATTTACATTACCAATAAATGATAGAATCTGCATTAAAAATTGAATTCATATTAACTAATGCAACAAATTTTTTTTGCAAGTGTTATCCAAAATCATTACAGTGGCATTAATCTTAATATTTACTATGTTTAAAACATACACTATAATCCAGCGCAGATCCTAATAAATTCTAATGTAAATACATACAACTAAACAATGTATCTTTGCCTATTAATAATTATTCACTCATCAGGAGGCTTTTATTCAAAGGGTTTTACAAGTATGAACCATTTATGCCACTTTATTTTTAGCTCATCCTTCAAAATGAGCACAATCCACTATCTATTGTCTATCAAAGTTTGTTCATTGATTTCCTTGGCATGTGGACATATTTCTCTAGGATTACACTCACATTCTGCAAGTTTTTGGCTCCCTCGAGTGTTTCTTCATGGAACAGCATGACCCGGTTACAGTGTTTCCATACTTTAGCCTGCTTTTGAAAGGATGCCAATGAAGAAAGATGCATAAAGCCTTTTACTAGCAGAGACTTACTGAACACATGCTAACCAAACACTTTTGATGTTAATATTAATAAATACCTGTTATGAAAAGCTGAATTTTAGAATCATAACTCCAGTATTTAGTGTCCCATAATCCTTCATCATTCTAATATGCTATTTAATATTACTATTATACTATACTATTACCATATTTGCTGCTTAATTATTATAAATTATTGGTGATCGGTTGTTTATATGATTCTTATCTTTGTCAATGTTGAAAACAGTTTTTACGGCTTAATATTTATGTGGAAACCGTGATTTTTTTTTTCCAGGATTCTTTGACGAACAAAAAATTGATCACTGATTTTATCAATTTAATACATCCTTGCTGGATATGATTACTGTTTTTTGAATGCTTTTGAATAGTGTTTTTTAAACACTGATAATAATCATACAGTGCTATGTTATGAATTAAAATAGCCCCACATTATCACACACACATTTATTTATTTACAATACATTTTTCATTCACAAAGAAAATTAGTGTCCTTAAAGGTTGGATTTTTCCTCGTATTTTTAAGACATTAAGATCAATTTCCGGAACATTATTTTTTATTTCTCTTGTTAGGCAACTTTAGCATGGGTGTGTAAAGTTATGCATATATTGTAAATGTTTCTCGAGCATCAAGTCATCATATGAGAGTGATTTCTGAAGGATCATGTGACACTGAAGATTGGAGCAATGATGCTGAAAATTCAGATTTGATCACAGGAATAATTTGCATTTTATATGAACATATATAACAGTTTTTTAAAGTGTGTTATTTCACAATATTACAATTTTTACAGAAGGTTTTAGCAAATAAATGCAGCTTTTGTGAACAGAAGAGACTTCTTTCAAAAACACAAAAATATCTTGAAAAAATGTTGACGGGTAGTGTATATTATACACTCACCTAAAGGATTATTAGGAACACCTGTTCAATTTCTCATTAATGCAATTATCTAATCAACCAATAACATGTCAGTTGCTTCAATGCATTTAGGGGTGTGGTCCTGGTCAAGACAATCTCCTGAACTCCAAACTGAATGTCAGAATGAGAAAGAAAGGTGATTTAAGCAATTTTGAGCGTGGCATGGTTGTTGGTGTCTGAGTATTTCACAACCTGCCCAGTTACTGGGATTTTCACACACAACCATTTCTAGGGTTTACAAAGAATGGTGTGAAAAGGGAAAATCATCCAGTATGCGGCAGTCCTGTGGGCGAAAATGCCTTGTTGACGCTAGAGGTCAGAGGAGAATGGGCCGACTGATTCAAGCTGTTAGAAGAGCAACTTTGACTGAAATAACCACTCGTTACAACCGAGGTATGCAGCAAAGCATTTGTGAAGCCACAACACGCACAACCTTGAGGCGGATGGGCTACAACAGCAGAAGACCCCACTGGATACCACTCATCTTCACTACAAATAGGACAAAGATGCTACAGTTTGCAAGAGCTCACCAAAATTGGACAGTTGAAGACTGGAAAAATGTTGCCTGGTCTGATGAGTCTCGATTTCTGTTGAGACATTCAGATGGTAGAGTCAGAATGAGAACATGGACCCATCATGCCTTGTTACCACTGTGCAGGCTGGTGGTGGTGGTGTAATGGTGTGGGGGATGTTTTCTTGGCACACTTTAGGCCCCTTAGTGCCAATTGGGCATCGTTTAAACGCCACGGCCTACCTGAGCATTGTTTCTGACCATGTCCATCCCTTCATTTCCACCATGTCCCCATCCTCTGATGGCTACTTCCAGCAGGATAATGCGCCATGTCACAAAGCTCGAATCATTTCAAATTGGTTTCTTGAACATGACAATGAGTTGACTGCACTAAAATGGCCCCCACAGTCACCAGATCTCAACCCAATTGAGCATCTTTGGGATGTGGTGGAACGGGAGCTTCGTACCCAAATCTCCATCGACTGCAAGATGCTGTCCTATCAATATGGGCCAACGTGTCTAAAGAATGCTTTCAGCACCTTGTTGAATCAATGCCACATAGAATTAAGGCAGTTCTGAAGGCAAAAGGGGGTCAAACACAGTATTAGTATGGTGTTCCTAATAATCCTTTAGGTGAGTGTCTGTTGTATATTAATAAATATTTCTTAAAATGGCTGTAAGATGTCGAGCAGCACCATGGACAGCTCCACACACCCCAGACTGTCCAAATGACCCGCAGGACACCAGCCAGAACTCAACTACTAAAATATTTCTACAATATTTAAAATGCATATACATGTAATTTAAGTCCATTCAGGTAGGCTTGGTCTAGACTCTAGTGTGCAGACAGTTTATTTTTTTATTTTTTTATATATAAATCTCGATATGTTTGGAAAATGGTGTAATGTCCATTTCAGGCCCCATCATAAGACATGTGGGAACTTCCATGTAGTTCTGTATTCAAAAGCATTATATGATGCAGCGGTTTTTCAAGTATAGGAGTAGAAGAAAACTCACAGTTCAGCTCTATTTTAAAGTCTGTGGGTTCACAGGTTTAGATGTGTGAACATGAGTCGTGTTAAAGATACTCATCTTTGCTGCTGAACTATTTAAGTGTGCAAGAACAGAGTCTGTGAGACTTTCGAGACTTGCCGGGGAACTAAAGCCTGTACCTAATTTTTTACAATCATCTCTCCATTAATTTTGGGTTTGTGATCAAGCTCTGCACGAATATGCGTCTGTTTATCGTGAGCATCCTCGCTGTGGTGCTGGCGTCGAGCTGTCCATTCGCCATTTCTGAAGTTTTAGAAAATTTTTCTAAATGTAGCGAGTTTTTCTTTAAAGGACAGCCTCCGCTGATTTCTGGTATCCTGGAATCACACTCCAAAAATAATAATTACAAAATCATCTGTCAAAAATATCATAATAAGTACACATTTGCAACATTCTACAACACCGAACATAGGATTCCTGTTTTCTCGGCTTACAATTATACTGGAAATATAAGTAAAAGACCAAGGATTCCATGGATGGTTGAGTCTCAGGTGAGGAGTTTCAAAGTTAATTGCGTTTCAGGTGTATTTCCTGATTTATATTATATATTTATCTGCTAACATGCTGATTTTATTGTTGATTTAGTTGACATTTTTCTGTATTTGTATTTTGACGATCCTTTACCTGCTTCCGTTTAATCATGTAGATGTTTTTAGTTTCATGTCAGAATTGTGTGAATCGATTCAGCACTGATTTCTATTAATTTCTTAAATCAACAGTTCACCAAATTATTTTTAATTTTGTGATTATTTACCCACACTCCTGTTGTTTCAAAACAGCAATAAAAAATTATGGATATGATGATAATTTAATTTGAATTATCTTGTATTAATTGAATCTTGTTTCTCTTTCGTTTAAACATTTGTTCTTCAGCTTGATCCCGCTGTTGATGACATGACTGTGCCATACCCAAATCAGGCCATCGATGAAGACTACCGGAACAACTTCGGATTGAATCACGGTCACTTGTTTCCCAGCGGACATGCAAGTGATGATGTCACTGCCGAATCTACATTCACACTGACCAACATTGTGCCACAGAAGATCACCTTTAACTCCGGCAGTTGGAATCGCATGGAAAGAGAAATTTCAGGCATTATGAATAAAAGTTGTTCTGACAATAATAAGGAAGTTTTAGCCCATGTGCTGACCGGAGCAATACCTGGCAAGAATAAACTGAATGGGAAAGTGAACATTCCCTCCCACATGTGGATGGCATTCTGCTGTTACAACAGTACAGGGAATACATTTGTCTCTGAAGCTCACTGGGCCCTAAATGTAGATGAACACAAAGAAAAAACTGTCATTAAAGATAACCTGCAGAAATTACAGGAATTTCTGAGTCAACAAATGAAGACAAAAGTACAGCTGTTTAACAACAACTGCACAAAAAAGCGTCAAGGAAACTAGCAACTGAACTATCATTTATTCAGTTTCAAAATACTTTTATTATGCTTGTAGCTCTTCCAAAGTCATAATATAGGATTATATAATCCTACTTTCAACTCTTTATAATGTCAGTTTTAGTATCTGCATTTAAAAAAATATACAGTACTTTGAAAAATATGTCTGTGTAAATTGTTCTTCTAATAAAGCTTGTGCAAATGTTGGCATTTCAGAGTCATTTCACTGTCGAAAGGGAAGTTGGAAGTAGTGCGGTGAATTAAAAGTCCTTTAGGGTTAGTTCAGCCGAAAAACGAACAAAAAAAGCAAAGGAGAATATTTTGTCATCATTAACCCTCATATAACAGATTTTACCCAGGCTTTTATTCACATATAGACATTGATCAGCGAAATATGTTTACAGCGCTCGGATAACAGAAGCTCAAGCACGTTTGCTTGATGTGCGAGAAACAACAAGGTTTATTCACACGTGTCAGTCTGTGCATCATATGAAGTGACTTTATAATAATCATAATGATCTTGCACTGATAAAAATGATTTTGTGGTGAAGTAAATACTAGAGATTTTGGTTTATTTATTTACATGAAAACGTTAGTTCAGGCAAGAAAAAAAATGCAAATTCTATATTAGCACTCAATTCAAGCGTGTAGAAATGAAGCCGTAAATATCAACATTATAAAATTAAGTAAAATGACTCAACTTTTCTGATGGTGTTCTGATCATCCCATCAATTAACGAGGTTGATTTTTCACTGTTTTATCAATGCTATTGTTGTTAGGACTAGTACTGTATCTTGCAATCTTTGGAGTTAATTTTCAACTCAAAATGACGATCCATCAAATGTGCCCGTCATTGTGACACCATATCTATATGTTTCAAAGTAAAGCATGTACTTTGAAAATGTGGTTATATCAATGTTATATTGTGTGACTGAAATTAATTACAAAGGTATCTTCAACTAAATAGATAATATTAAACCTTTTACTTGACAAGTTAAGATTACTTAATTTGTTTGGTACTATCACTTATCTTATTTAAGTCGAGTTTACTTAATTCCATTTCTAAAATTCCAATTTCTCTAATTCCATTCATTTTAAACTTTAAAAACATTGTGCAAAAAACTTGCCAAAATAAGTAATTTTCACTTATTGTTTTTTTAACTGCTCTATTCAAATTGCTTTAATTTTTGATCTCTTTATGAACATTTTAATACGTTAGATAAGAGAAGTCGCAGCAAGGGGTGTGAAAGAAAACTTAACACTCAAAATTATGTGCGACAGCTTCTCAAAGTAAGTGTATGAGTTCACAGAATTAGATGTGAACTTGAGTTGTAGCAAATGATTCTTAAATCCTAAAACATTAAATCATCAACATACATTAAATGTTGGAGTATCAGAAATATTGCATGTGTGAGTTATTTCAAAAATATTTGAAATAAAATGATTACCAATTATAGAACCATAAAATGTCCCTTAAACACAGGTGTGAAAGAAAACTTAACACTCAAGTTATGTGTGACTCATCTTCTTAGAATGGATGAGAAACTTGAGTTCACAGAATTAGGAGAGTGTGCCAATGTGTGTGTGGTTTCAGAGTAAAACAATGTACGTGTCTTAGAGGATGGGCATTAAGATTGTGTTGCGGGACCTGAGTGCATTCTCCTCTCTACAACCAGCTTTACTTTCACAGTTGAGTTTGAACACGTGAAGATGCGTGTGTTCACCGTGAGCGTCTCTGCACTGCTGGTGCTGTTGTTTTCATGCACCACGTCTAAAGTCGTTGACAAATTCAGTAAATGCGATTATTTTTTTAAAAGAACGTCTCCGGTTATCCCTAAGATTCTAAACAAATCAGTTGCACAGGACGGTTATAAAATAATCTGTCAACAATATAACAAACGTACCAGGTTCGCAACACTGTATGATATAAATAAGAGGATCCCTGTTTTCTCGGCTTACAAATACACCAGAAGACAAGAATTCGAGAGTCTAAAAAAGATTCAATGGATGATCGAATCGCAGGTAATGTTGTTTTCATATGTTTTTAACTACTAAAGGATTGTTTTACTTGTTTATTGACCAATTATTTCTATTCTATAGCTCGAACCTTCAAGTTATGAAACCAACGTGCCATTCATCAATCAGGCTTGCACTGGAGACTATCACGATAACAACCAAAATGTGCGTCCCGGTCAGCTATTTCCACCCGGTCATGCAGCTGATGGAGAAACCGCTATATCTACATTCACACTCACCAACAGTATCCCACAGAGGAACAACTTGAGGAACGGCAGCTGGACTCGCATGGAAAACGAGACTAAAGAAATTATGGACAAACACTGTCGTGACCAAAACAACAAGAGAATCTTAGCGTATGTGTTGACCGGAGCTTTACCTGGAAATAATATTCTGAATGAAAGAGTCAACATTCCCTCTCATATGTGGATGGCATTTTGCTGCTACAACAGTACGGACTCGAAGGGATCATGGGTCTCCAAAACATATTGGGCAGAAAATGTAGAAAAAGATCCTGGGGGAAATGTTAAACTCAAGAGCCTGAATGCATTAGAAAACTTTCTAAATGCAACTTGGGGGATAAACGTACAGTTGTTTTACAATAACTGTACTAATTAACATACCACTGAAACATGTACTGTATAGGATAATGCAGAAACATAGTATCCTATTATTATATCTAACAAGCTTCTATCTTGATGTCCAACAAGCTGTCCGTAATTAAAGTTTAATTACATGCTTTTTCTTCTTTAATAAAGCTTGCATTTGCAAATGTTGGAGCTTGTGTGTGTGTGCATGATTGCAAGCGAGTTAGAACACAAAATAAAAAGAAGAGAAGGCAAAAGTATGTGATTAAAAATGCCTGCAGATCTGATTGGACCAAATCGGTATCCCTAAATGTAAATTTTAAACTGAAATCTTGATGCAGAATCAAAATAGTTCTACCAGAAAGACTCGGGGGAATAATACTGTAACAATTAACCATTTATTAACAGCCCAGCAGCAATATTATGATAGAAAGTACTTGGCGTACACTCTCAGAAAAAAAAAGGTACAAAAGCTGTCACTGGGGCTGTACCTTTTCAAAAGGTAAACTTTTGTCCATTTTAGGTGCTAATATGTACATTTCAGTATCTAATATGTCCATTTTAGGTCCTAATATGTACATTTTAGGTGCTAATATGTACCACTAAGGTACCATTATGCAGCCTTTGGGTACAAAAGTGTACCTTTTGAAAAGGTACAGCCCCAGTGACAGCTTTTGTACCTTTTTTTCTGAGAGTGTAGGCCCCGTCCATAGCTCGCAATCCGAGGGTCCGGACTCTGCATTTCCTGCCTGAAGGTGAAGGATTTGCTGAAGTGAGGTTTGGGGACCTCACTGTTTCTCTCCCCACATCCACCATGACACACAGCAAAACTGTTGAGCCTCACTTGTGCCATTGTTGTTCTGGGGTGCGTTTCCCGAAAGCATTGTTAGCCAACTATGGTCGCAGTTTCCATTGAACTCTATTGGTAACGACGGAACTTATGACCATAGTTGGCTAACGATGCTTTCGGGAAACACACCCCTGATCAATGTTTTCAGTCTCCTATGAGCAATGACATTTCTTTCAGCCTCAGCTGATGAGACAACATGATCAAACTCAACAAGAGCAAGCCTTATATTTATATGCCTTTTTAAAAGTCAGCAAACATAAAATGGCCTGTTGTCACGATCTTACACTATGTGCACCTCACAAAGAAGGTATAACTTTCACTGGTATACAGCAGGGGGGCGCTATTACGCATCTTTTGAAAAATTATAGAATATTTGGTCCAAAACTCAGCCAAAGAAGCAGCAGACACAAGCAATAAGCTTTTTCAAAATGTTATTTTTTAAGAAACTTACACAAAAGTCTTAATTAAAAAAGAATGCTTGAAGCTAGAATGAATTGTTTGGATTTTTTTTAAAGCAGAGACTCTGTTCCTTTTTTATACTTTGCATGTTCAGATATTCATACAACAACATTTAGAGGCCAAGGGCCATGAAAATTTAGTGAATATACATTATATATATTTGACAAGTTATGAATCCAAATATTTTCTTGATAATTTTTTTTTTGTATAGTTCTATGAAGTTATGAAGATTAATTTTGGCACCATTTTACATTTTTTTGCCAGCAGCTGCCAGTGTGTGGTGTCTAAAACAAAAGTGTTGCGTTTATAATTTTAGTCAGTATGTTTTAAAATCTATTTAAAAAATGTGTTTTAAAATTGTTTGTGAAAGCTAAAATAATATATGATCACACATGAAGTCAGTTTTCAAAAATAAAAATAAAAATCTAAAAGCTACTCAAGCTACTTCATAACTACAATTAGAAATGGAACTTATTGCCTTTGTTATTTAATTTTCCTTTATTATCTTGAAGCCCTTTTAATCCTTTAAATAGTCAAATCAATGGACACTTCTCTCTTCCAGCTAATTAGGTGCCAAGACCTCAACTGAAGTCAAGTCAGTTTAAGTTACACACTACAAATTATTTATTTAAAGGGGACATTTCATGCAAAATCCAATTTTTTAGCCCTTAAATGCATTTTGTTGTATATTCGGAGTGTTTATAAGTACAGAAAAGATGAAATTATTCTCTTCAGGTGATTCGTTTATATCTTTATATTCTGTTTTGGACATAATTTTCAACCTGTTCAGATTTTTCTGTTTTCTATGACGTTTTTTGAATTATAACGTCACCGTATTTGCAGCGGAACTGCCAAATAAGGACATTGACTACCGGTCTAACACTTCGAGCAAACCGCCATTATTATTTCTCGCTCCGATTTTGTAGTCCAAGTTCAATGATGCAGAAGTTACGAGAGGGCAAGTCAAAATGTTCGGTTGTTTGATGTAGTGACCTGAAGCGCTTCAAGGATCCCCACTTCAACAACCTCCGGCAGTATACAGAAGGGTTTGCCGATCGACTTTGTCTGAATGAGGGGTAAATTCCTTCTATCATTTAGCTGCTGTGTTTTCTGATGCTTTTCTACACGTAAGTTATTATATTATTATCATCAATACAGATTTTTAGTGGTAAGATTGGACCGTAGTCATTTATCTTGTCAGTGTTCTTGTTTTAACAAGACAAATAGTCGACTTTCACTAATAACACAACATAGTTAGCTTAACGTTACATACCCCTGCATCCATATGAAGACGTTGTTCTTTAGGTTCGTCGTCGTCTTTTTCAAATCGCTCGCTCTGGCTCGAATATGTAAGGCTTGATGGACAAGTCTTCTGTTGTAGATATTTTGTTAACGAGTGGCTAAAAATGTTCTTTGAAGCTATAGTATATAATCGTATACCTCTTATCAAACTACAATAATGGCCGAACGCGGGGAGTTGAACCGAGTGTGAACTCATCGACCTGGAGAGCGGGCGGGGAAAGACACAACTCCGTTTTATTTAAAGGGGCCGCTTTGAAACGGGTCGCTCACAGACGCACATCAGAAAAGGGGCTTGTGGAGCTATAATAATGAGGAATTCAGACCCAATCATTGCAGTTATGCTTTATATAGACCACAACTGTATGATTTATAAGTAAAAATGAATTATTTAAAAGTATGATATGTACCCTTTAAAGTAGGAGATAAAAACTTCTAAATATTAGTTGCTAGATCTGTTCTTCAGACTTGTTAAAAGAAATATTCATTTACCTCCATCAGTGGAACTAATTAATGAGGTCTATTTGAATAAAACTAGACATTAAACTAGAGATTGCTCTTTTGGATTTGCTTGCTCATATCATGTTAAAATGTGAGTTTTGTGTCTAAAATAACAGCAACAATTGAATACCTATAAGACTTGTGTGCTATTGCTAAATTAATACAGTAAATTTAGTGTGCGCTTCTCTGTTGAGGACACATTATAGGTTTGTGTGAGAAACAGAATGGAATTTAATCTCTGATAATTTTGCATTTTTACAGCATTCAACTTTTGTCTGTTCTGTCACTTTGTATTTCTTGTTCTTTTCTCCACAAAAATATTCCTGCATTGCTCTTTGCTTGTTTGCTTCA
The DNA here is from genome assembly GCF_988280905.1 of Pimephales promelas. Classification (NCBI taxonomy): domain Eukaryota; kingdom Metazoa; phylum Chordata; class Actinopteri; order Cypriniformes; family Leuciscidae; genus Pimephales; species Pimephales promelas. Next base: position 2,861,302 of record NC_142786.1, on the reverse strand, counting down.
ACAAGGTTTTTCTTTTCTTTTCTTTCGGTCCCTTTTATTTATTTTCCCGTTTTCATCCCTTAAGATGTCTCACCCAATCAAACCAATATCAGTCTAGATGCAGCAATAAAATAGCACAACATTCATTCATTCATTCACTACACTTTTATTATTAAAGCAATTTACAAATGATGAACTTGACAAGCAATGTTTAATCCTAGAGCCTCCAATAAAGCCGTAGAGATGTGCATTACTGACCTCTTGTGGAGAAAAGAACAAGAAATACAAAGTGACAGACAAAAGTTGAATGCTGTTTATCAGATTATCAGAGATTAAATTCCATTCTGTTTCTCACACAAACCTATAATGTGTCCTCGAAAAAGAGAAGTGCATTTACAGTATTCATTTTGCAATAGCACACAAGTCTTATAGTTATTCTATTGTTGCTGTTATTTTAGACACAAAACTCACATTTTAACATGATATGAGCAAGCAAATCCAAAAGAGCAATCTCTAGTTTAAAGTCTAGTTTTATTAAAATAGACCTCATTAATTAGTTCCACTGATGGAGGTAAATGAATATTTCTTTTCACAAATAAATGTTATAGGGTGGGGTGGAGCACTGATTTATACGTGTGCTCAGCAAACTCAAGTTGATATAAGTTTCCGACTACGCCACCTTGGGAATTAAACGCGCCCTCTAATAACATGCACAGGTTCTTTTAGAGCCGGACACATTGGTAATCGTACAAAAATCTGTTCCAGGAAGGAACCAACTACTCGATCCCACCCGGGTCTGCACAAATAACAAAGAAACCAAAGCATAAAAAAGTTCAAATTAAAGAACACTATAAAGTCTGGTTAGTAATAAGTGAAGCTGGTAATGCTGTTTGTGGAGTTGTTTAATCCTCCTCTGCTCAGATCTTCAGGTTTAATGTCTTCTCTTCAGGTGATTTCATCTAAGACTGTGTCTGAAGTCAGTTGTAGTTCTTGTTTCTCTTTCACTTTATTATCTCATGAACGAGTGGTACCTCTGCGCTCTGTTGAATGGGTGGTGGTTTCCTGGTTAAGGATTTCCAAGCCAAGAATAACAGATTGAAGAGACACCACCCAAAAAAAGTTTTCAATCTTGAGCACACTTCATCTGTGAACACATAGGCTACTGTGCAAGTCGGTGAGAGCAAATATGAAATCAGGCAAGTATACTGTTAACGAAGTTACTAAAGAAACAACTGGATCACTAACAGAGAGACTCTGGCAGGATGAAGGAAAAGCTCGAATGTGCAGTAAGTAGACATTTTATTCTGATGTAGAGATGGAGTTGGATATGGAGCAATAATGTTTGAGTAACTGAAAAATGTTACATAAAGCAGAAAACATTTATTCAGAAAAAAAAAATAAGTTCAGATTAATTGATTGATTTGAGGACAATTTTGTCAAGCAAAAACAAATAAAAATTAGGGCTGTGCAAAAATTAATTGCGATTAATCGCATCCAAAATAAAAGTCTGTGTTTACATAATCTATTTGTGTGTGCTGTATATAACTATTTTGTATATATAAATACACACACATGCATGTATATATTTAAAGAAAATGTGTTATTCATATATAAAATATTTATATAATATAGATTATGTATTTATATATATACAGAATTTAAGCGCAAATAATTCATAAATCTATACATGCTTGCATAGGTATTTATATATACAAAATAATTATACACAGCACACACAAATCTATTATGTAAACACAGACTTTTATTTTGAATGCGATTAATCGCAATTAATTTTTGCACAGTCCTAATAAAAATAAAAAATAAATAAATGGCTTTAATAAATATAAAGTGACGTAGCTGATGTTGTTAAATGTGTCACTGATGTTTGAGGAAATGTCGCATGCAAGTTCAAATTGTGTTTCTAAGAACAATGTCAATGTTTCTGCTTTTATATTGAATATATAAACACTTATACACAGTACTTTTTCAATATGCCCATCTTTAGATATTTATAAACAAGTCTTGTAAAATAATATACTGTTAAAGCATATTTACTAAAGACAAATGTAGATTAAAGGTTGATTTTAATCTTTTTATTTTTTAATAATATGAAGGGTATTCACTGATCTGTGTGTGTTTTGTCTCTGTTTGTCAGGAGGAAGCAGTTGTTTGGTGTTGATGAAAGTGTGTCTCGGGCTCATGTGTGTTCTTCTGCTGGTTTTCATCACACTGCACATCACCATCACAGCAGAGAGAGACCAGTTAAAGAGTTACAAGAACACAGTTGAAGAGTTCAATCACACTATCAACAGCTTACAGGACAATTACACTGATCTAATGACTGAAAACGACCAAATGAAGAACAACTTCAACTCTTTGAATCAGAAGAAACTGGAGCTGGAGAGCAGAGTCAATGATCTCAATGCTGAGAAAAGTCAGTTACAGAGAAGTTTTGACTCTTTGAATCAGAAGAAACTGGAGCTGGAGACCAGAGTCAATGATCTCAATGCTGAGAAAAGTCAGTTACAGAGAAGTTTTGACTCTTTGAATCAGACGAAACTGGAGCTGGAGACCAGAGTCAATGATCTCAATGCTGAGAAAAGTCAGTTACAGGGAAGTTTTGACTCTTTGAATCAGAAGAACCTGGAGCTGGAGACCAGAGTCAATGATCTCAATGCTGAGAAAAGTCAGTTACAGAGAAGTTTTGACTCTTTGAATCAGACGAAACTGGAGTTGGAGACCAGAGTCAATGATCTCAATGCTGAGCAAAGTCAGTTACAGGGACGTTTTGACTCTTTGAATCAGACGAAACTGGAGTTGGAGACCAGAGTCAATGATCTCAATGCTGAGAAAAGTCAGTTACAGGGACGTTTTGACTCTTTGAATCAGAAGAACCTGGAGCTGGAGACCAGAGTCAATGATCTCAATGCTGAGAAAAGTCAGTTACAGAGAAGTTTTGACTCTTTGAATCAGACGAAACTGGAGCTGGAGACCAGAGTCAATGATCTCAATGCTAAGAAAAGTCAGTTACAGGGAAGTTTTGACTCTTTGAATCAGACGAAACTGGAGCTGGAGAGCAGAGTCAATGATCTCAATGCTGAGAAAAGTCAGTTACAGAGAAGTTTTGACTCTTTGAATCAGAAGAAACTGGAGCTGGAGACCAGAGTCAATGATCTCAATGCTGAGAAAAGTCAGTTACAGGGAAGTTTTGACTCTTTTAATCAGACGAAACTGGAGCTGGAGAGCAGAGTCAATGATCTCAATGCTGAGAAAAGTCAGTTACAGAGAAGTTTTGACTCTTTGAATCAGAAGAAACTGGAGCTGGAGACCAGAGTCAATGATCTCAATGCTGAAAAAAGTCAGTTACAGGGAAGTTTTGACTCTTTGAATCAGACGAAACTGGAGCTGGAGACCAGAGTCAATGATCTCACTGCTGAGAAAAGTCAGTTACAGGGAAGTTTTGACTCTTTGAATCAGACGAAACTGGAGCTGGAGACCAGAGTCAATGATCTCAATGCTGAGAAAAGTCAGTTACAGGGAAGTTTTGACTCTTTGAATCAGAAGAAACTGGAGCTGGAGACCAGAGTCAATGATCTCAATGCTGAGAAAAGTCAGTTACAGGGAAGTTTTGATGCTTTGAATCAGACGAAACTGGAGCTGGAGACTAAACTAGGGAATATATCTACACAAGGTTTGTACACAGCATAATCCCCAGTGTTAAATTAACACTCCTCAGTATACATACGTGTCCTCACTGCGTTTACGTGGTTCAATCATAATGAAATCAATCCAATTGATGAATCCGAACACGGTGTTTTTATGAACGATAAATAAAGTAATCGAGTTGATGTGCGTGTTTATATGTCAGGAGATTCAAATCGGAATTTAATTTTTGACATGCGCACAAGTATACTGCGATTCTTTATTTGTTTTAAACAGCAGACTTAATATTTATCTGTCTCTGGTCATGATTTGGAGACAATGAGCATGAACCATTTTGCCGTGCTGCTTATATTTATCACGCAGTAAAAACCTACGCCCAAAACCAGTCGTCTGTGGATGAGAATCTGAAACAAGCACCCCTTTCAATCCGATCGAAACTCCAGTCGGATCGAATAAGGTGTTTACATGAAGTTTTTTTAGTCCGATTGAGCCGTCAAGCTGGGGCCCGTTCTTCGTACGTTGCTTAAAACATCCGAGATCAAATGAGACATCCACGATAATATCATCGTGCTCATCATGATCCAGCTAATTGGGTTCTTTGAACACTCCTGCCGGTTATGATTAGTATAGCTGGATTGAGTCATCTGAGATAACTGCGTTCTCGCGTTGGTTTAAAAGGGGACATGTATCGATAGCAGAACCAGTGATCAGCAACGCTGCTATTGGCTGTTCAGCATGGCCAAAAAACACGCCCAGTTTTTCTCCCAAGCAGAACAAGAGCTTTTAACGGAAGGTTATGCCGAATTTCAGTCTTTAATTAAAACGCCAGGGAACACCTCAAGTGTGCAAAAGCCAGGAGAGAGGGCTGGCAAAAGTGGAAGACAAATTAAATGTGTTTGTGGTGGCCATGTTAGATGTTTTAGTAACTTATTATTATTATTTTATTTTTATTTTCATAATTACTTTGTTCATTGTAATGTCAGAGTCACCACACTTTAATAATGGACATGGTGAAAGTGAAGTATAAAAATATTCTACTTAATGGTAATTTTACTAGGCCTTATAAAGCCAAAGTCTAAAATGTATACATTTTGTACAAAATGGCACAAAAGTCACACTGTTTCTGGTCAAAAATGACCAGCCTACAAAAAATAGCATATTATAAACCTGTTGTTATGCTATTTTATCACCAAATATTAGATTCAATCTTTTTGTCATAATTTAAATGACATAACCTGCACTAATTTAAAGAAATGACACAATGTCATGAAGTGGGAGGTGCAGACAGGATGCAGTGACACAAAGATTATTATAAACAGAAAACAGAGAAAACAAACTCACGAGGGGGCAAAACATGAACAGCAAAAGAAATGACAAGACTAGACTAGGACTGATGAATATGGAATATGACTTTTAGAAGTGTATTAGGGTTTTCAACACAGCACAAGGGTTAAAAATGCCATAATCTTCTGTTCAGACATTAATTTTCTAAATGTCTTTTCTCCAGCCATGGAGAAAGACTTCAAAGATCTTGCAGCCAGATACGACACACTTAGAGAATGGCTGTCCATTAATAATGGTGAGTGTCAGTTTACAAGTTGAGTGTGATAAAAAGTGTGAATATTTCTGCACATGAAACCAGTTTAATTAACTTTATGATCTAAATAATGGAAGGTTTAATCACAATTTATTCATCTTTCACAGCTCACTCTTGTAGTCTCTCTGTGAATGGCTGGATTGCTTGTCGTGGAAAGCTGTATTTATTCATCTCTGATAAACTGAACTGGATGAGCAGTCGAGATGTCTGTGTTTCAAAAGGAGCCGATCTGGTGACCATAACCAGCAAATCAGAACAGGCAAGTCAGATCAACTATTAATTATTAGACATTTTATGCAAGCGTTATGAAAATGTGACATACAGCTGATTTGATTTAAGTTTTGATCACACTGTTAAAAGTTTTATTTTAAAGGATTCTTTGTACTTCTAACGAAACAATTATTTGCATCACCTTTGTATATTTTCTCCTGTAGGATTTTCTGGTGTCTAAAATTACAGTGACACACTGGATTGGTCTGAATGATCTGGACACTGAAGCACACTGGGTTTGGGTGAACAACCAAACTCTCACTGAAACTGGAGTACAGTAAGAACTCTGCATGTGTGAACTTTAGCTATTTATATATATATATATATATATATATACTGTATATATATACATATGAAGAGTTCAGATGCAAAAACCTCTAAGTGCCATTTGAAATTTTCTTCTAGAATGATCATTTTTATCAAGCTTGTATATTTAAGTTCAGTAATTTCACTTAAATGGCAATGATAATTACCTATTAATTGTTATTTAAGTGAAATTACTGAACTTAAATATAGAAGTTTGACAAAAATCATCATTAAAGAAGAAAATTTCAAAGGCATTTAGAGGCTTTTGCATCTGAACTCTTCATATATATATATACATATATACAGTATATAGTCCCCACTATATATATACTTCCCATAGTGATGGGTAATGGTTAAAAATGGTAATATTAGTTGCTTGATTCTTTATTTTCATTTTTTTGGCGTGATAACCTAATTGGTGTTTTTTTTTTCTTGTTTTAACCATAGACAAAATGCATTATTGTTTGTTTGTGTGTTAAAGGTTCTGGTTCACTGGAGGGCCGAGAGAACCTGATAACTGGAGAGTACAGGATCCGTCTGGAGAGAACTGTGCTAGTCTGGGAGATAGGAATGGCAATTTTCAATCTTGGTTTGATGCTTCTTGTAAAACAGTAAAGAAATTTATCTGTGAAAAGAAATATTAATTTACTTCCATCAGTGATACTGTTACATGTCAGTTTGTTTTGGGACTTCTTTCTGTTTGTATTTGTTCAGTTTACCAGCACTCCTTTCACTGTCATCTTTAGTTCAATTGTTTCATCTGTGTGTAATTAATCATCTCATCTTTTACAACAAGCAATTTTATTCTGTTCTGCCAAGAAGTCACTAATGCAGTTGTCCTCTAAAGCTTTGTTTGTAAAGTCCCTTATTTGTTAGTCGCTTCAATGATAAAAGAGTGTAATAAGTGTGATTTATAATGTTATTTTATTATGCAGAGGCATTTAGAAATTGATTTGATTGTGTGAGACATCTGAAGGGTTGAAAACATTAATGCTGCAGGAATATATCTGTCCACAGTCTTTATACACCATTTTATGACATGAATTTTGCTTTTTGTTGAACCTATTATTACTTAAATATTTATGGCTGTCAAAATATAATAATTCAAAATAAACCTACCCGCGTCATCTAACTGACGCTTTACCTTTAGACTTCTAAACATAAGCCCCAATTGACCTATGTGTTACAAATGCCCCAGGCACAGGGTGCCTAAAACGTTGGATTGAAGCATGGTCAAAATTGTCAGTTAGATGACGCCTTGGGATGAGAATGCGTTGCAAATTTGGGTCAAATATGGACAAACCTAAATGCTGGGTTAAAAATGTCATTTACAATTTTAACCCAACTTCAACTTTCACTTTCAAATGCAATTTTTTTAAGTAAATTTTTAACCCAACAATTTGGGTTCGTCCATATTTGGGTTGCAACAACCCAGCATTTTTTTTTTATTTATTTATTTTTTTGAGTGTAATGAAGTGTCCGATTGAAGTACAATGTTGTTTTAACCCAACTTTGGGTCAAATATGGACAAACCCAAACGTTGGGTTAAAAATGAAATTAAAAAAATTTAACCCAATGGGTTTGTCCATTTTTGACCCAAAGTTGGGTTAAAATAACCCAGCAATTTTTAGAGTGTATTCAAAAGGGACTGCAATGAAGGCTATTCATGACATACAGGTGAAATGCAAGGGAAAACAAGGCATCGAAATGGCGGCAAAAGCATACCGGTGTTGTGCCAAATTTCAACCCCTGCCAAATTATCAAAAAATGAACCACCGCATATCCTACTCGAGACGGAGGCTGGGACAGTGGGTAACACTGACTGTTCATGCAAAGCTGGGTAGGTCTCTATTCACTTCTATTAATCGACAAAGCAAACGGACTACACAAGTATGGTAGACTACACAACTACCATTGTACGGTGCATCGTTGAAGAAATCAAGCAGCCAGTTAGAACTGCTTCCCGAAACCATGTTGTCACAAATTATGTCAATGTTAATGATGTCACATACATGGTGGAGTGATAACTTCTTTTAATTAATCTCTTTGAGATCGAATTAATGCTAGATCATTTGCTATAAATTACAGACATGGCATCTGAGGACTATTTCTCATTTTTATCAGTTAGTTTGCTTTATTTCCTGATTTAATCTAGGCTTGTTCTTATGTACTAGAGCACGTTCGCACATGCACACTCTTCAAAAACGCACACTCTTTAAATCTCTTGGAAATCTAATGACGTTTGTATGTATTCTAAATAAAAGATACAGATTGTACTGAATGTCAGCTTGCTTATTTGGCTCAAGATAAGGATTTATTGAATCCACATGTCATGCAAACAAGAAACTCTGCTTCTAACAATCGGTTGAGAGATGTTGTTCCAACCACACAACGTTGCAAGGCTATTTGTGAATGTTGGCTAGAACAATGGTTTCAGGAAAAACGACTCGTTGAACTGTGATGATAACGATGGAACTTGTGATGGAGTACCACAAGGGTTAGTATTAGGACCATTGCTTTTCACCCTGTACATATCATTAGAAAGCATGCCATTAATTTTCACTTTTACACTGATGATACTCAAATCTATATTTTTCCGTGCCCTGACAAAACATAACAATTTACAAAATAAACTGAATGCACAGTTGATATAAAAAATTGGAGGACTAGTAATTTCCTACTACTAAATTCAGAATTTCTCAATCACAACAAAAGCTCTCAAAAAAAAAAAATGCAGAAAAGTTCATGACCTCAAGGCTAGATTATTGTAATGCTCTTATGTGTGGTTGCTCTGCACGCTTAATAAACAAACTCCAAATGGTCCAAAACACAGCAGCTCTGAGCTCTTACTACCAGGAAGCATCATATTAGTCCGTTTCTGTCAACACTGCATTGACACCCTATTAAATAAATCAGAAACATTTAAAAATTTGTCTAATTATTTACGAAGCATTATGGTTTAGCTCAGTAATTGAGCAAGGTATTTGCGCATTATAGTCCTTTACATCTATTGCAATTTCAAAATTATGGCCTGTTGATAATACCTAGTAAGTCAAATGTACTTTATCAATATATCAATCAATGTACTTTAAGTGTACTTATCCACATAAGTACTCAGTAATAAAAGCTAAGTACATGGGTTAAGTTAAGATTTCGAACAAAGAAAACAGTCAACCAATTTATAGTAATCACAAACTAAAAATGTGCTCATGCTCCTCATACAAAACCACTGAGCATAAAGTTGCCATTTGTTGCCAATTAAAAATACAAATTATTTTTAAAAAATTAACTTCCAAACACTGTAAATTATAAATGTTAGTTAGTGTTGATCCTTTGACGGGGTTGAAAACCTGATGTTTAACAACACATCTCTTTATCAGCACAAATCTCTGGGGGAAAAAGTTCCAGAATAATACTGTCACACAAGGCTGCAAGGACGTGCATGACGATGTGAGAAATAGCCTTAAATAATTACACAGTCTTTAATAATTCATCAAATAACAAACTCAGGCGAATCGAACCATGTCAAACACAAATATTACCAGATAATGAAACAAAGCAAGGGTGTCAGTTTGATTTTAAGATCGGTGTGGACATCCCCGAAAGCTGAGGATTCAGGAAATGAACAGGATAATGTATTCATGTTTTTAATCTATATTGACCTTATGATAATGTACATTTTGTAATGGTACAGGTAACTAATAATGACAATGAGGCAGTTTAACAAAGACTTAACTACTCTGTTCATACACAAAATGCTGGGTTGTTTTAACCCAATTTTGGGTCAAATATGGACAAACCCAGCCATTGGGATACATTTTTAAATTACATTTTTAACCCAATGTTTGAGTTTGTCCTTATTTTACCCAAATTTGGGTTAAAACAACACAGCATTTTTTAGAGTGTAATGCAATACGATAGTCAATGTGTCTACTGTCTTGTTCTTTTTATTTCCGACAGCCAAACATGTCTATGTCTATCATTAGCAGAATTGAATTGTTGGCATATTTGTTTCACATCACTATTATCAAGTTTTTCCAGGTGGACATGACACACAGCAATACTGCTGAGTCTCACTTGTGCCATTGTTGTTCTGATCGATGTTTTCGATCACACAACCTTGAGGCGGATGGGCCACAACAGCAGAAGGCCCCACCGGGTACCAATCATCTCCACTATAAATAGGAAAAAGAGGTGACAATTTGTAAGAGCTCACCAAAATTGGACAGTTGAAGACTGGAAAAATGTTGCCTGGTCTGATGAGTCTCGATTTCTGTTTTGCTTAGAATTGTGGGTAGTGTAGTATTTATCCAGAAGATCACAAATAACAAGGTTGATTTCATATCTTGTGGCTTTTATAGGAGCAGAAACTTTCGTTTCACAGCCTCGTAGTGGTCAATCTATCTTGGATGGTTTTGAATAGGGCCCTGTCTAATCCTATGAAACATGTGTCATGTATGAACTTATATACTATACTGAAGTGCAATATTGTCCAATCCACATGTGACACAATGTGGCTTGAAATTACATTGAAATTTATTTTATAAGGTTTCAAAATCTGCAGCAAAATCTAAATGCCAACAATATGAGATTTAATGCTTAATGTTGGGAGTTGTAAATCAATAGTAATCAGCCTCATTCTTCACTTTTGGAGAACACAAACATTATCATTATACCTTATTTTTAGAGGTAACATTGCCCATTGTCAAACATTGCCCAGTTTGTTATTCAGACTCATAATGTTGTAACTTCTAGTCTGTATTCATAAGAACTTCCCTTTTCTGAATAAACTCAAGCAGCACTCAAGTCTCGGCGGACACGTCTTCTGTCAGGCTCAAGAAATGGATTCAATATATGAAAATTCTGATTTCATACTTTCAAAAGTTGCTTCAGGTGAAAACTGCTCTCAACACAGAGGTAAGGGTGGGATGTTTTGAGTTTGCATTTGTTTCTATTTTAATGATTTAGTCTGCTCTCAAGTAAAATGGAGCTGGTGAAGCTGGTTAACACGCATGGTCTTGTGGGGTTGAGTGTGAGAAGGTCATTTGTCTTTATGAAAGCAGTGTTTTGGGAAATATCATTGTGTCAGGGTCCCACCCCGACAGACTTGTCTGTTTTGTCCTGTCCATGTGCTCCTCTCCTGCCTCCCTAAACCCTCAATCTCTATTCCCTACGTTAGTGACTAATACAGTTCACTTGAAGGAGTGACTAAAAATAATGAGTGAGTGAATTCGGACAGCCGTTGAGCGTACATTGGTTGATTCGTTATTGCGGTGAAATGTGGGATTAAATGCACCTTGTCTAGTCCTTGTTTGCTTGGTTGTGTGCACCTGACTCTAATGTGATGCTCCCTATATTATGCTCCTCTCCCTCATGTCTTGCTGGTTCGTTATGTGCAACTTTCTTGCTTATATCTAATGGCTCTTTCAGACTGCACGATTTTCAAAGTAGTCAGGTCGCTGCTCTTTTCACACTGCATGACTATCTTGGCCAGCATTCAGTCGCTGCTGTGTTCACACTGGACGATGGATCGGCGACAGAAGGTTTCACACTGCATGACTTTAGAGAAATCGCCGACAGACTCTGTCAAGCACGCTGCACGCAAACTACATTTCACAACAAACACGCGTGAGATATGAAAAGGAAATAACGCGCGACACCACACGTGCAAGACCGGAGTTCTCACGTGAGACTTTTTTTTTCGACCCGGTTGTGGTACAGCTGGTGAAACAGACACGAGTGCTCCTGCCAAATTTCTACTAATTTTTCTTCCATTTATTGTGTCCAAATAGACCGAGAAGAAGCTTTTTTTGTTGAAACAATGCCATATCATGTTGATATGTGATCTATAACTCCTCCCCGAACTCCCTGCTGCTCTGTATCTTGCTCTCTCACTGGCTGCCGGTGATCGCCAATGTAGTTTTCAGTCAAAACACTTTTCACACAGCAGGATTTTGAATCGCCGACAGGTCCAGATATTTAGCATGCCAAATATCTCACGGGCGTCGGCGACTCGTCGGTGATTCTCTCAGTTCGCGTCTTTGTTCATTCACACTGCGTGATTGTCACTCGCGTGAACGAGCGCCGATTTGCCTGTGATTTCGGGCATTTGTCGGCGATTTCTCAAAACCTGTCGGCGAGCCAAAATCGTGGCTAAAATCATGCAGTCTGAACTCGGCATAAGGGTTTTGTTAGCGCGTGTATACATTTCTTTTTGATAAATTCTACATTTTATTTGTTCCTGTGTGTGTGTGTGTGTGTGTGTCCAGTCTTTATTTTGCTTTAGCTCTCCCAGGAATAACTTTAGTTTTGCGTTTGTCTTACCGAACGTGATAGCTTTATGCAGTGTCCATATGTTTGGACTTTGTTCCCGCCTCACTAATCTTGTGCTGTGTATTTTATTGTTAAAAGATATTATAATAAAGCCAAACTGGTTTGTAATGAGTGAACATGGTAATGCTGTTTATGGAGTTGTTTAATCATCCTCTGATGAGATATAGATTTTACTTACAGTTGATTTAATCTAAGGCCGTGTGGTTGTAAGACAGTCGTAGTTATTGTGTTTCTACTCATTTCTTCCCTTTTTTCTATTCTTGTTGTTCCTCTTATCTTAAGTGATTCTGCTTGTTAACCGCAGGTGTCATCTCTAATGCTCAAACATCACTTTTGTGAATCTTCTTTTTTTTCACTAACTGCAACATTGCTTCAGCGTTACTTTTACGATTGGGACCATATGAAAACTGAGCAGTGTCTAACACTGAGGATTTTACTGTCAACACTGCTGGATTTTGCACAGCAACGTGTTTTTCTTTATTAAATAATTTATTCAATTAGTTTGGAAAATGGTCTTGATCTTTATTTAATGATTAACCCAAATTAAGAAACGTGATAACACGTGCCAGTTTTGTTGTGGTCTTGCTGGGATCATACTAGCACCCAAAAACAACATGCTGGTCAACCAGCATCCCAAGCTGGTCCCAGTTTGCAAAACAAACCTTATACTGGTGACCATGCTGGATTTTTTTAGCAGGGAAGGTCATGCGTTCATAAAGGAGAACTCTGGTCAATTTTAACAACTTTTTTTTTGTAAATTTGGAGTGCTGTCAGTGAGTCCAGAGAACAATGGAAAAAAAACGTTTCCTACACCATTATCCTCTTTTTAAAATGTTTATTCAGCCAGCTCACATACCTGTATTTACTTTTTGTTTTCGGTCGAAGTCCACAGTAGTTGATCGTCGAGATCGCGCGCATGAAAAGTGAGTGTCCACTGTTGCTTAATGGGATATATGCACGCATAAGTTCCGCATTTGACGCAAGGATGCTCTTCAGTTTCCGGTTGTGGAGATTTAAAGCGGAGGAAAACGGGATTATGGCAGAGTCTTCAAAATTTACTGTCCTCCCGTCTTTGAAACGAAACTTTCATATGTTTAGATGTAATTTTATATATAGTTATGTTTATTTAATATCATTTTAAAAAGAAGCATAAACACAACGAGGGGTGTCTGTTTTGTCTGTTTTTGTGACTAACGTTTCTGGAGTTTCATGGAGTATAAAATTCAACACAAATTTTCGGTATAGCTTGTTTTCACGTGACGTCACGCCACTGCGTTGCCATGGCGCGAAATGCAGACGGAGGGCAGGAAGTGATTTTCTATATTTAGGAAGCACTATAACACTCAAAATGCCTATGTTCTGTGTCGTTTATGGTTGCTCAAATCGATCTTGTTATTCATAAGGGGGGGAAATACAAGAAATTGACAGAAAAACACCGGGAAAAATGCCTTGCAAACTACGTCTACGTCTGCGGTCGGAAAGGAGCCGAATAGGAAAATGCCTGTGTGTGTGTGCAGTGATCACTTCGTCAAATGTGACTTAATACATTATTTATGTGGCTTATAATTACATTATTCAGGAAATGGATAAAATGGATGCCCTAAAATTCTGAATGGAAAGTTTACTTTTAAAAAGTTGCCATATTGTCCCATTGACAAGACCAAGTGATCTGTGTGTTTTGTCGTTGTGAACTGAGCTATCATCATCGCAGCACGTCCAGTCTGAAACACCACTTGATGATGGCCAAGCAAACACACACACACAGATGATGCGAATTCTCCGCCCCCTCGTCAATATCAGGACCTCGTCAGTATTTCTTTCACCCTTTTATTGATAGACAGTGTTACATTGTGTGAGAGATTATTTATATATGTTAGTGTGAAATCGAACACTATTCCAATGTTATTTTCAATAATAATTTTTCCACTTTTCCATATTGATAAGAGCATTAAAATGAGAAAAAAATAATGTAACAAAAAGAAATCAAGAGACATTTAGAATAGATAAAAATGTGCGATTAATCGCGAGTTAACTATGACATTAAAGGGTACATATCATGCTTTTAAATCATTCATTTTTACATATAAATCATACCGTTGTGGTCCATATAAAACATAACTGCAATGCTTGGGTCTGAATTCCTTATTATTATTGCTCCACAAGCCCCTTTTCTGATGTGCGTCTGTGAGCGACCCGTTTCAATGTGTCCCCTTTAAATAAATAGGAGATGCGTCACACCCCGCCCGCTCTCCAGGTCGATGAGTTCACGGTCAGTTCAACTCCCCACGTTCGGCCATTATTGTAGTTTGATTAGAGATATACGATTATATACGATACCTTCAAAGAACATTTTTATTCACACTTTAATAAAATGTCAACAACAGAAGACTTGCCCATCAAGCCTTACATATTCGAGCCAGAGCGAGCGAGTCGATAAAGACGACGACGAACCTGCAGACCTCTTCATATGGATATATTGGTATGTGAGTTAACTGTTTTGTGTTTAGTGAAAGTCGACTATTTCTCTTGTTAAAACAAACACACTGACAAGATAAATGACTACAGTCTAATCTTACCACAAACAATCTGTATTGATAATATGATATGTTGAAAAACGCAGCTAAATGACCATTGATGAAACTCAAGAACAATAATACTGCAGACGTGTAACGTGACTTCAAAACAAAAACAAAGAAAGACAAAGGTACTGCTAAACCATGACCACCATGTGTTTTAAGAAAGTAAAGTACTTTATTTTTATTAACGATATTTACAGCTTATCGAAATGCTCTGTTCGTCGTCTCCAAAGATAGAAGGAATTTACCTCTCATTCAGACAAAGTCAATCGGCAAACCCTTCTGTATAACGTTACTGGCGGAGGTTGTTGAAGTGGGAATCCTTGAAGTGCTTCAGGTCACTACATCCAAAAACCGAACATTTTGACTTTCCCTCTCGTAACTTCTGCATCATTGAGCTCGGACTACAAAATCGCAGTGAGAAATAACAATGGCGGATTGCTCGAAATGTTGGACCGGTAGTCAATGTCCTTATTTGGCAGTTACGCTGTAGTTCAAAAAACGTCATAGAAAACAGACTAATCTGAACAGGTTGAAAAATATGATCAAAACAGAATATAAAGATATAAACGAAGCACCTGAAGAGAATAATTTCATCTTTTCTGTACTTATAAACACTCCAAATATACAACAAAATGCATTTAAGGGCTAAAAAAGTGGATTTTGCATGATATGTCCCCTTTAATGTGATATTTTAATCGTTTGACAGCACTACTTTCGATATATTGCATAGATCAGGGTGTTAAACTCAGTTCCTGGAGGGCCACAATCCACAGCTTCAACCTTATAATTAAACACCTGATCCAGCAAATCAAGGCCTTCAGGCTTATTTAAAAACTACAGATAGGTGTGTGTTGAACGGTTGTACTGAAACTCTGCATTGCTCCAGGAACTGAGTTTTGCACCCCTTGCCTAAAGCAACTGTGATGTGCGAACTCAACTGGAGTAAAGTTTACCATTTAACTTCCTGTGAGCAGACTAAAGTGTTTCAAGTGCTCATGTTATTTTATTTTAAAGGTTTCACGTTTTATTTTGGGGTCTCCGTAACAGGAATTGAGACTGGAATTGCTGACGACTCCTCTCGGCAGTTCATAATCAAATAATCAGGAGATAATAACATTTTCAACTTTTAACACCCTACACACCAGCACGTGATCTCCGTTCTTTGGAAGCTGGCCTTTTAATTGTTCCGCATACCCGACTAAAATCCATGGGTGATCGGGCCTTTTCGTCGAATGCTCCAAAACTCTAGAATTCCCTGCCTATTGAGATTAGGCAAGCAGAATCTCTTAGTGTTTTTTTTAATCATCGCTTAAAACTTATTTGTTTAGGGTAGCTTTGAAATAATTGTTGAACATCGTTGTATTATTATTATTAATCCTATATTTCATAATGTTTTTTTTTTTGTATTTTATGACGTTTTTCTGTCAGCAACTACTAATGCATTGTTTGTTTAATTGTATGTTTTATTATGTTTCTATATTTGTGAAGCGCTTTGAGATACTTCTTAAAGGCGCTAAGTTTATTATTATTTTTTCATGAACTTTGGTCTTTACAAATTTGCAATCATTTTAAATTCAGAAGCTATATACACATGCACTGCATTAAAGATAATATTCACATTTTCTCTTACGTTTATATCCACGTGCTTCTATTCCATTTTCTCTTATCTTTTCAGTAACAACGGTCACAATAAAATCACACTTGCAAACATTCAGAATCAACTATATACGATTTTAACTGAAACTTTAAACTCTTCTCAGAAGTCATCTGTAATTTCAGGAATAGCTACAGACAGCAGTGCTGGACTGAATCAAAGAATCAGAAATACATATAAAAAAAAATCTCTAATCAAATTTCTAACCGCAGGTAACTCCACTGAAGAGAGAGTGAGAGAGGTCACTTCTTCTAAGTGGACTAAAGTTTCTCTGATTGTTCTGGGTGTCTCTCTTGTGTTTGCTCTCGGAGGTCTCTGCGCTCTCGGGGTGATTTGTAAGTATGACTGATATACTAGATCTCTGCTCTGTTCAGGGTTGTATTGACTGAGTTACTGGAAGTACTTGACTTAACCAACACAGTCTCATGAAGATGCATATCTATACCACGAATGTCATTTCTCATGGCATTTGTAGACCATTTCGCAAGATGTAAACAACACTGGTCCAGAAGCACTTCCTGTTTCAGTTTTTTAACACTACATAAAAGCTGGGATTAAAATTCAACCAACAGAACATTTAAAACTGAATCAAAAAGTTAAACAAACATCTTTAAGATGTTTTCTTTACATGTGAAATAAAGAAAACAGTTACAAACTGAAACAGGAAGTGCTTCTGGACCAGTGTTGTTTACATCTTGCAAAATGGTCTATATACCAAAAATGGTTTTTGCTTGCTTATGCTACGCACTAAAAAACCCTGGGGTAGGTTTAGGGGGGAGGGGGGTGGGGAGTTTGTGCGTATTATATGGCAAAAAGTGCGTATCATATGCACGAGAAAAACGCGTACCATATACACGCAAAAACTGTTTTTGGCGTATAAATGGCACGAGAAATGACATTCGTGCTATAGATACGAACTTTCATGAGATCGGGCTCGACTTTACACATGTAGCATCATTAGAACAGACAATGTTTGGTAGCTTTTTATTTGTAAAATCATACTTCTCAGTAAAGATGTTTTACTAGGCAAGTACTGTCAAAAAAATCTCCATATTGAAGGTGTAAACTGTTATTAAGTAAGCCTGAAGACTTAAAACTCCATTCAAACTTTGTTGTGTAGATAATTTCAGTCTTAAGTGTGCATGATGTGGACTTGTCAAAAACACATTTTCCACTGCTGCTTTTGTGTTTAATCAGATAATCATAAGCTTGCTGATTTCGAATCACTGAATGAGGAGAACATCATGATTTCAGAGACACTGACGGCTCAAGAGATCAACAGCGCAGGTGAGAAAACTATAAACGGTCGAGCACAGACAAGTTTCATTGACAGTGTTGAGTGTTCATTGAACTCCCCAGAAACAGTATCTGCTTGTTCTCCTTTACTACTTAATTGTCTTTTCACCAGCCATGAAGAAAGAGTTTCTGGATCTTACAGCCAGATACAACACACTTCGAGAACAGCTGTCCTTTTACGAATGTGAGTTCAGTTTACATGTGACACCAAGTATGAATATTTCTGCACATGGAAAGAGTTTGATTAACTTTATGATCTAAATAATGAAGGTGAAATTGACTTTTTAATTCATCTTTCACAGCTCGGTCTTGTAATATCTCTGTGAATGGCCGGTTAGCTTGTTGTGGAAAGCTGTATTTATTCAGCTCTGATAAACTGGTAGAGCACAAAGTGTTGAGTGTTCATTGAACTCCCCATGTTAACAGTATCTGCTTCTTCTCCTTTACTATTTAATTGTCTTTTCACCAGCCATGAAGAAAGAGTTTAATGATCTCACAGCCAGATACAACACACTTCGAGAGCAGCTGTCCTTTTACGAATGTGAGTTCGGTTTACATGTGACACCAAGTATGAATATTTCTGCACATGGAAAGACTTTGATTAACTTTATGATCTAAATAATGCAGGTGTAATTGACTTTTTAATTAATTCCTCACAGCTCAGTCTTGTAATATCTCTGTGAATGGCCGGTTAGCTTGTCGTGGAAAGCTGCATTTATTCAGCTCTAATAGACTGAACTGGACGAGCAGTCGAGATGTCTGTGTTTCAAAAGGAGCCGATCTGGTGACCATAACCAGAAAATCAGAACAGGCAAGTCAGATCAATTAGAAATGAATGTTTTGATCACACAAATAAAACAGAATTTTATAGGGTTTCTATTAACCAATACATTTATCTTCACATATACCAAAAACACTTATTTTCCACAATCACTTATGTACATTTTCCCCATTAGGATTATCTGGCGTCTAAAATTAACGAGACGCACTGGATTGGTCTCAATGATCAGGACACTGAAGGACACTGGGTTTGGGTGAATAACCAAACTCTCAATGACACCAGACTACAGTAAGATCTCTGCATGTGTGATCATGTCTAGGAATGTTAATCAATGTACGAATATACTGATGTTTTCTAAAAATGTTATTGCTAGTGTATTACTGCTTGTTTGTCTCTTAAAGGTTCTGGAGCGGGAATCCCCAACAACCTAATGACGGGAGAAGTGCTAATTGCGTTGCTCTGGGAACTGGGTCACGCGCATTAGACTCTTGGTTTGATGCTTCTTGTGCTGAAACGAAAAAATTTATCTGTGAAAAGAATTTTTAATTCAACTCCATCAGTGGTATTGCATGTTATCAAAGAGGTATAGCATGTAAATGCACAGAAAAAATTATTGTCAGCAAAATTCTGTTTGTTTGTTGTTGTTTTTTTGTATGATTGTGCCTGTGTGTGTTTTTTGTGAAGTATTTTATTAGCTAAAATCAATGTCTTTATTCATAAATATGTCCTCATTGGTGTAAAATGACAATGCCAATGATCTGACATATCCTTGTAAGTGAAGAATTTCTTATCTTTATTTACATTGGACGGGTAAGTCCAAGGAGGCTTCTTATGTCGTTCATGAAAAACGAGATTTTGAAAAACTATAACAGCAGAGAGGGACAAAAAGCACTAGCCTAACTCAATGCTTTTTCACAACGGGTTTTTCATTCAGAGTCAGCATCACATGACTAAAACCAGCTGAAACAGACAAGGAGATCAGTAAGAGGCGCTTGTCAGTCACTGCCCTGGCAAATTTGAAAGGCTGCACGGCAAGGAATCCTCATTTGCAAAAAAAAATTTAAAAAAATTAAAAGGAAACATGACCGGAACCAATGAGGTTCATTCTAGTGTTACGCATCACGCTTGAGCTTCTGTAAGAACCAAAGGCATTGGCTGTGTTCTGATCTAGTGCTGTTTGCTCCGATGCTCTGTGGCTCATCGTAAAGTTGCTGTTCTGTTTCCAGTACGGAATTGTTCTGTTTTTAGTATGGGATTGATGTGCTTTCAATGAGCTTTCCATGTAGCTTTTAATTTCCTTGTTGCTTTTAATTAGGATTTTCTGTACTTTCTGAGCTCTAGTTGCAGAAGTGTGTCTGTGTTATGCTGCTTTAAGTTTCTTTTGTTTTCCTTGTTCTGTTTTATTTCTTTAATCATTTGTTTTAATCATCAGTTTGGTATTTTTTTCTATTTTCATTTTGGTTTCAGTTCATTTACTGTGGTTATTGAATATACTTTGATTTTGAACTATTACTATGGTTGAGTTCTACAGCTGAATTCATTTAGTTATTTGTTTATAGTGTTCTTTAAGTTTAACTTTTTTATGCTTTGGTTTCTTTGCTATTTGTGCAGACCCGGGTGGGATCGAGTAGTTGGTTCCTTTCTGGAACAGATATTTTTGTACGATTACCAATGTGTCTGGCTCTAATGGTGACAAGAACCTGTGCGTGTCATTAGAGGGCGCGTTTAATTCCTTGGGTGAAATTCCCAAGGTGGCGTAGTCGGAAACTTATATCAACTTGAGTTTGCTGAGCACACGTATAAATCAGTGCTCCACCCCACCCTATAACATTTATTTGTGAAAAGAAATATTCATTTACCTCCATCAGTGGAACTAATTAATGAGGTCTATTTGAATAAAACTAGACTTTAAACTAGAGATAGCTCTTTTGGATTTGCTTGCTCATATCATGTTAAAATGTGAGTTTTGTGTCTAAAATAACAGCAACAATTGAATCCCTATAAGACTTGTGTGCTATTGCAAAATGAATACAGTAAATGTAGTGCGCTTCTCTTTTGAGGACACATTATAGGTTTGTGTGAGAAACAGAATGGAATTTAATCTCTGATAATCTGATAATTTTGCATTTTTACAGCATTCAACTTTTGTCTGTCACTTTGTATTTCTTGTTCTTTTCTCCACAAGAGGTCAGTAATGCACATCTCTATGGCTTTATTGGAGGCTCTAGGATTAAACATTGCTTGTCAAGTTCATCATAAATTGCTTTAATAATAAAAGTGTAGTGAATGAACGAATGTTGTGCTATTGTTGTTGTGGGGGGGGGGGTCTAAATGGAACATAGCCTATATTTACACTAAAGCCGCCTTTAGTGCCTGTCTTTTTAACAGGAACACGCCCGTTACAGAACAGCTACAGTGACGTAGATCGTAGAGCGTTTAGTTCATGAAAGAGCAAATGTTTAAGTTTGCCAGTTTTCTCCTGCAATCCATGTTTTCACTGGTATACAGCAGGGGGCGCTATTACGCATCTTTTGAAAAATTATAGAATATTTGGTCCAAAACTCAGCCAAAGAAGCAGCAGACACAAGCAATAAGCTTTTTCAAAATGTTATTTTTTATGAAACTTACACACAAGTCTTAATTAAAAAAAGAATGCTTTTGTTGAACAATTGTTGTTGTTGTTGTTGTTTGGATTTTTTTAAAACAGAGGCTCTGTTCCTTTTTTATACTTTGCATGTTCAGATATTCATACAACAACATTTAGAGGCCAAGGGCCATGAAAATTTAGTGAATATATATTATATATATTCGACAAGTCAGAATCCAAATATTTTCTTGATAATTTTTTTGTATAGTTCTATGAAGTTATGAAGATTAATTTTGGAACCATTTTACATTTTTTTGCCAGCAGCTGCCAGTGTGTGGTGTCTAAAACAAAAGTGTTGCGTTTATAATTTTAGTCAGTATGTTTGAAAATCTATTTAAAAAATGTGTTTTAAAATTGTTTGTGAAAGCTAAAATAATATATGATCACACATGAAGTCAGTTTTCAAACATAAAAATCTCAAGCCACTTCATAACTACAATTAGACCTGGAACTTATTGCCATTGTTATTTATTTTTCCTTTATTATCTTGAAGCCCTTTTAATCCTTTAAATAGTCAAATCAATGGACACTTCTCTCTTCCAGCTAATTAGGTGCCAAGACCTCAACTGAAGTCAAGTCAGTTTAAGTTACACACTACAAATTATTTAAAGTAGGAGATAAAAACTAATAAAAATGTTTGGCTGTCTAAATATTAGTCGCTAGATCTGTTCTTCAGACTTATTACTTCATTATTTCCTGTCTGTATGAAAGTGAATGACATTTTATGACTTCCTTATTTTGAACAAACTAGAGAAGCACTCAAGACTCAGCGGACACGTCTTCTGCGGGCTCGTGAAATGGATTCAATCTATGAAAATACTGATTTCAACAAACTTTCAACAGTTTCTTCAGATGAAAAATGTTCTCAACACAGAGGTAAGGCTGATGATGTTAGTATATGCATTAGAATTTCTAATGTTTCTAATATTTACGTTTTATAAGTTCATTCAACAATTACACATTCGGCAGATGCTTTTGTCGAAAGTGATTCATATCGTATTCAAGGTAACAATTTGATCCATTCACGTGTCCCCTGCGAATCAAAAACTGTCAACTCTGTAATTTAACACTCATATTGCGTGTTGAGTCAATATGATCCCAATCGACTATTCCTGTTAAAATAAAACGGTTCCCTTCATCTAATGCCATAAGATTTGGTGACTTTTTCTATCTAAACATACACAAAAAACTGGGCTTGATTAGGTTGTTTTGAAGGCATGTAAAAAAAAAAATTACACTCAAATCAATGGGAAAAGTGGGGGAAAAAAAAAAATCAATAAATCCAGCATAAATCTGAAACTTTTTATCAAATTTAGCTAATTACATCAGCTAAAAATGCAGAACACGGGTATGATGGAGTGAGACCTAATGCATACACAACTTCGAGAAAGTTTACGCTGAGATGTACACTGTTACCCGGACTTTATGTCTAATAAAGAATTTAATTACAATTTAATTAAGTAATTTACGTTTGATTGCATTACAAATTAAATATAAGCAGATTCTACATGGTGTACTATTGGTATTGGTAAGTTTATTCTATGTGAGCAATCCGAAATATCACGGTTGAGATGACAAATGTAAGGTAACCATGCATGGTGACGACTGGAGAGCTGTGGACTGGACAGACATTGAAGTTTGAGAGTTTGTCTGTCAAACGATGAGGGCCTGTCTAGTTTGTGGGAAGATTGGACGTGCAATTTCGGGCTGTCATATCGCTACAAAGATTCAACAAGATTCAACTGACAAGCTGACAGCAATTTGTGATGTCTGGAATCAGTGGGTTAAGCATCTCCCACTAGTGACACCCTGGTGCCATTTAGAGGTGGATACACCGAAAAGCCTCAAGGTGGACCACCAGAAAAAAAAAAAGTCAAGGCATGCGTGTGGTCCTTGATTTGACCATTGGTCTCCAAGGGCACACAAACAACTTCATCATGTAATGCCCTTGGCCAGGAGCCATGGGCAGAGGGCGAACCAAATCTAGATCTTAAAACATTGAATAGCTACATGTTGCCCATCAACAATCTCCACATCCCAGAATAAACACTCTTGTTATTAAAGTGGTTATGTTCACAAACTACTCTAATTTGAATAGGCAAGCACATGCGTGATTTGGCATGGCAGGCCGTTCGAATAATAAATAGGCTAATAGCCTTACCTAATGCAGGAAAAACATACATAAGAGGCGTGCATACAAGCGCTCCCTTTATAATCACTGAGCTGTCACTTTTCTTAATTCATCGCAATCTCACAAAGTTCTGCACGGTACAATCAATATCTTATTTAGCCTATGAAATGTCTATATTTTTTTTTTGATGAATAAAAAAGATTTAGATATCTAGATATGTTTTATTAGATCTAAAATATCATTTGATCAAATCAATCATATTTTAAGAAATCACATAGTTTGATGTGTTTATAATTTGAAAAGTATGTTCAATGCTTTTCTCCTAGAATAGGCTGCTGTCAGTAGCCTAAAAGAGGCCTAGAAATAGGGTTTCGTTCCAACAAGTGGGGCACTACCTACTTTTTTTTTTTATTTAACATCAGAAATATATAGATATTCCTTAGGAAAAAGTTCTCCGCACACAACCTTGCAGTTTTTGAGAAAAATGATGCTAAAGATGCCCATTTTGAAATAAAGCGAAACCATAGGGAATTTTGCATTTTTGAACCTGTTTATCATATAAAGCCAAAAATTGCAAAATTACCACTTGAGTAAACCAGTAAACTACAAAATAAACCAGTTTGAAATGTGTGATATACCTGAAGTTGCCATTTAGGCACATCAAGAAAACTTCTATCATTAATATCCCAATTACTTCTCATTATGTTGTTCCAATTCAAAGTTTGAGGTAAAATCTGAATAGCAAATAAAATTCAGCCAAAATATAATATATAAAAAAGTAAAACACTTTTCAAAATAACACATTTAATGGTGAATTGTCAATAAGCATACACGAACAGTAACTGCACTGCATGTACACTGTAAAAAAATATTATATGGTATCTACGTAAAAAAAAATTATGGTAACGTATTATATTTGAGTAGATTTTAAGGTGTTTTTTTTGTGTGTGTGAGATCTACCCGAATAAATTAAGTAAAATGTCCTAAATTATTTAGTCTATGGCACACGATGAATTTAATATTAGTGGAATGTGCTTTTTTAATTTAAGTCGCCTCACAAATAAATCAAGCAGAATTTACTAATTTGTGTTAATGAAATTTACTTAATTATAACATTTACTGCCTTTATCAGAGAGTAAATGTTATAATAATGAATGCATAATGCACTTTTTGTTATCAAACATGCTTTTATTCTGTATTTTTTGCACAAATAAAACAAATCTATATAAAATGTAAGACTGGACGTGCAATTTCGGGCTGTCATATCGCTACAAAGATTCAACAAGATTCAACTGACAAGCTGGCATATTTCATAAAGTTTTAAGATATGAAAAATAAAAGCAAAAAAAAAAAGCTAAACTATTTTCCATGTCATTGAGAAAGATCATTTTGTAACACAAAAACATGTGCATACAAATTTCTGTCGGAAAAAGTCACATTCTTGACTAAAACTTGTGAATAACTTGTAGCAAAACATATAAAATAATTTGAACTTGCTGAAAGCTTTTATGTAGAACAATATGATCAATCAATGCCGTTTTTTTTTCAGACCTTGCCTTGGTCATAATGCATTGTCTCAATCGAAGTCACAAGTTTGTTTTTAAGTGTTAATAATTTCGGGGAAAACTTGCAAACATCCAGTTCCAAGAAGAGCTTCTGAAAGGCCTCAAAAGTGTGCCTCAGTTCTTTCGGGTAGGTGTGATTAACTTGCATGCGTGAGTACAAGTTTCTGATAGACAGTAGAGTGAATGTTTCAGTTAAAGTGATAAAAGATGTTATTTTTGCCAAACATCTTGCAGAAGTGACATCGCAGTTTTCTATGGGTGTGAAACCGTAAAAGGAATGTAATATGTATATATGTCTTGTGGGGCTGTGAAGAGGAACTTTGCTCTGTTCTGCTTAGCAACAGTGTAAACAGGCACGAATCATTTGTCCTCGAGGAACTTGTGGTTCTATATGGAACCTTTTGGGTTCATTGATTATCATGTGTTTTGTTAGCCTGGCATGCCAGACCTACATCAAGATGTTAGGTCTGGAAACTCATCATTGACAGGGCTCAATCCGGGGGGCGGGATAAACGGTTGTCTTCCAAATTCTCTCTGCACGCAATTGGAAAGCGCTAAAGCCAATCAGAGCAACGAAGTTGGTGACGTACTCAGCGGAGCAAGTTGATATATATTAAAAGGGGGGTTGACTGCGATTTCACTTTTTTTATTGTTGTAATGTTGCTGTTGGTGCATGAACAGGATCTGCAAAGTTGCAGCGCTGAAAGTTCAATGTAAGCAGAGATATCGTCTTTTTAAAATCAGGAAGTATAATTGCCTACAAAAACGACTCGATTGGGACTACAGCTGGGTTATGGTACGTCACTAACCCACACATTTGCATCAACCACTCCCTCCGGAATATGCAGAAAAGGACATGGCCATATTTCAGCAGCTCCAGCTCGTCGAGTGTGTTGTTCACGCAGCTGTCAGGTCTTCTGTATTCAAACTTCCCACAGACGCTGTACTTCGTCAACAACGGATACAATTTATGTTTGATTATGCTGAAAATGACGATCGTAATCTAGCTCTCTGTGCTGCGCATTTTACGGAAGACAGCTTCCAGAATCTCCACAAATTCAACACCGGATTTAACAAGAAACTGTTACTAAAACGTGAAGCAGTTTCAACTTTAAAACCAGAGGCAGCAGTTGTTGGGCCACAATCTGTAAGTAGGCTAAGACTTAATCATTTTAAATGTATTTTCATGTATAATTCCAGACGTAGCCTTGTGTTTTATTTTTTTCAAATGCCAGCGCTGGCTTTATAGCCACTATAGTCTACTAATAATGCTATTGCTGTTTGCTGTTCTAGCAATGCTGCACGCTGTTTGTGTTTAACATTAGTAGCCAGTCTGTTGCTATTGTTGCCAGTCAGATGCTATTGTGTAAAACAAACGTGCATAAAGTTAAAAAATGTAGCAAATTATCATTCAGAAACGTTTAGTAAGAGCCGGGTGTGGTGAGGTTCTGTGTACTCTCTTCATTGCGGCTTTCTCTGTCTGATTCTGCAGTTCGACACATATTTACATCTGGACCGGAGCTCACGTTTCGCCCGTAAAGGTAATGGGCGTTAACCTTCCGGACAAAGTGAGTGACAGTTTAGCCAATCACAACACACCGGCCCAAACTAACCAATCTGAGCCCACTACGTGTTTCTGAAGGAGTGGTTTCATAGACTCAGGAAGTCAACCGCTTGTTCGAGGACAGAGGAGAGCGCGGCTGACAATAAACGTGAAGTTTATGAAAAATAAGACTTTTAAAAAAAGAAAAACCACGAATACATGTTATATTGCACTCCATAAACACAATCATGCAAAGAAAAAAAGCAGTCAACCCCCCCTTTAAACTTTTACCGTCCGCATCCGAGGATGAACGACTTAAAACCGAATATGTTAAGCCCGCCCGCCGACTCTATACACGATGTGATTGGCCCTACCAGAGTTGGGGTTTTCCAGCTAAAATGTCTATGGAGAGTTGCTAGACCACACTTTGCTGCAAAATAATTTTTGCTGCCGCTAGGGTGCGTCTAGATTTCTAGGCTAGTGTTTTGTCCTTTTCGGATTAAATATTTCATATTATTGACAAACATCAAGACCCTAAGATGTATTTATGAATGCATGTGAATGATCACAAAATTCAAGATATGGGGGTTAGAAAAAGTATATATATTTATTTCATTTTATGTAGTCAATCAAAATCACACGAAGAGTGCCATTTCAGTTTTTCTCCTCCACAAATCAGCATGGTTAAAATGTGCCATTAAGTTACTACAACAGTTTAATAAACACTGATTTAATTACAACTGCAAAATGTTGCAGAATAATGTAATATATGAATGAATAATAGCCTATTAAAAAAAAAAACCTTTGTGCCAAAAGGGTTCGGCTACTATATATATACTATATGCTTCATATATAGAACCCCAATTAACCATTTTTTTTCTAAAATGGTTAACTATTAATGAACTGCTTTTCAATATATCATTTGCACATACATTTCTGAAATTTATCTATTTGAAACTATTGTTGCTTGCAACATTGAAAGCTGTGTCTCTGTTTAGTGCGAAAGCTCTCATGATCGGGATAAAATTCGTGCCATGTACAAGCGACTTTGATTATCAATTTAACTGACTCGTACACTCTAAAAAATGCTGGGTTGTTTTAACCCAATTTTGGGTCAAATATGGACAACCCCGAAATGTTGGGTTAAAAATGTAATGTAAAAATGTAAAAAATGTAAAACAACCCAGCATTTTTTAGAGTGTAACATGTGCAACATCTCAACCTCCCGAGTCCGAACTCGCACTGTGTAGGCCCGCCTTAACACTTTCTATTCTATTTAAAAAAAAAAATTTACATGTAGGCCTACTGTACTGTTAGATTTGAGAAGGGTCATATCACTTGACTTGCATATAGATGTCCTTCTAACTGTAACTGCTTCTATTATTCTCATTTGTAAGTCGCTATAGATAAAATTGTCAACAAAATGCTTTGCATTGCATTCAAAGTATAAAGTTGATCCATTCATGTGTTCCCAGTGGGAATCAAACGCTGTCAACATTGTAATTTAAAATAAAAAAGCTCTTTCTTCCTGTAGCTCAGACAGAATATCATGATGATACCATAAGCAAGGTCATGGATTCAGAAAGAGTTCAAATGGAATGCCATCCAAGTTGTGTTGTAAAAGCATCATCCAAAGGAATCAACATGCAGCCAAACTGCATTGAGAACTTGTGTGAATTTTGCCACTTGACTTGTGGTGTACTAGAAGTGTTAAATCTTCTCAAGATGCTGTGAAGAACAGTAATATATATTTTTCTCATCTGTCATGATGGGTATTGGTCACACAAGTGTTGTTGTCACAAGATCTTTATCTCAAGGTTTAAATCAAATATCCAGTTAGCCTACTCTGGTTTTCTCTGGCAGTGTTTTAGTATGTTATATTTCAAACATCAAACTCTTGGGGATAGTTCACTCAAAAATAAATAAATAAATATGAATTACTCATGTCATTCCAAACCTGTCAAACAGCTGTGTTCACATGAACTGTTTTTACAATGTCTTTCCTACCTTTCTGGGCCTTGAAAGTGGTAATAACAATGCAGTCTATCAGGGGCCAGAAAGCTCTCGGATTTCATCAAAAAAATGAACGAATGGGGCTTTCACACTGGGGAAAAAAAAAAATCACAAATTTTGAACGCTGTCAGGTTGAACCCAGGTGCGCACTGCGATACCGAACCCGAAACTACCTGGGGGAAGTGGTCTGAGTTCGGTTGCTCCAGAACCACGCCAGAGCCGTCGCAAGGGCTGTGCGAACTGTGCAATTGCACAGGGCCGCTCACGCCACTAGGGGGCCTCGCAATCCAGCCGGGTTCCCCCCTCCAAAAAAAAAATAAAAAAATCATTGGTCGATTTTTTGATGTGTTAACTTTATCAGGTGGAAAGCACTAATTGCTAATGGGGGTGTTTTCCCCAAACAGCCTGTCTTCAGAACACCCCTTTTGTTTTCACTTTTTTGGATTAGACCAACCGAGACAGAGTGAAGAAAGTACTAGAAGGCCTTGGTCAGGTGGTTTGCTGAATGAGGCCCTGTTTACACGAGAACGCTCGCGGTTGAAAACGTAAAAATATTTTATCAGATGTGCCTTTTGTTTACATGGCGACGGCGTTTTTGTGGCTTAAAAACGCAAAAAAGTGAAACCACCCTCCAGAGTGGAAATCTTTAAATGCTCAACCGCCGCGTTCCCGTGCAAAATTCTGCTTGACAGTGAAGGTTGTACGCAGGCGCACGAACTTGGTGGTGTTGTGTGGCAGTGCTTCACATTGCCACCTAGCCACCTGGAGTGCATACTACATCGAATTTCACCATCTGCATGCAGATATCCCAACCATTACGCTTGTCTAAATGCAGAATAAAAAGTGAAAACACAACGCCACTTTTGTGGACCAATATAGTCTTTATTTCAAGCTCTGGTACCGAAAAAAGACGGGGGTCTCAGACCCATTCTAGATCTAAGACAGCTAAACAGAGTGTTTATGAAACGCCAGTTCGGAATGCTTAAAACCAGGAAAATCCTCACGCAGATTTGCCAAGGGGACTGCTTTATGTTAATAGATCTGAAGGACGCTTATTTCCAGATACAAATAGCATCACGTCACGTCACAGGCAATTCTCGAGATTCGCCTTCCCTGTCTCTTGCACCCCGAGAACACCTCAAGAATCTGGGTCTCACAGTCAATTGATGACTGCAACTTGTCACACATTTTGAAAATGCATTGTGTATAATATTACAGAAATGTTGTAAATGTAAATTCAGGAATAGTTAGGCCTACTGGAGGAAATTCTCTGCTGATTCAAGGGTCTCATCAAATTTCTGACCCTAGGTAACTTCACTGAAGAGCAAGAAAGAGAGAGGGAAGTTCATCCCCCTAAGTGGACTAAAGTTCTTCTGATTGTTTTTGCGATCTTTCTTGTTTTTGCTCTTGGAAGTCTCTGCTTTCTATGGACACGGTGTGAGTATTGCTGTTTAATTAATCACAAATTTTCCTGTAATTAATCTTGATTAATCCCATCTAAGATTAAAGTTTTGATATATTTGTTGTATTATACTTTAACATTGAATTTTATATGACATCACACCATGTATTTGCATCCAGAGCTGCATCAATGTTTGGTCAAGATCTTGCATTGACAATTCAAGAGTCTGTAAATCTCTCTGTAAAGGATCTGCTGCCAAATATAACATGCTAGAAACATACATAGTGTTTTTTTTTAATCTTGGAAATACTGAAACAGATGTGGTCTTATATCCAGGGTCTTGACTTTTACATGTCAATAATACACCCTCAACAATAAGAAACGTAAAGCAAATGTTTCCCTGAAGCGACCCGCCACGGGAATGGTAGTTAAAATTGTAAATGTAAATTCAGGAATAGTTGGTGACAGATATTCTGTGCTGATTCATGGGCTCAAATTTCAGAAATAGCATCTCATTAAATTTCCTGACCCCAGGAAAAAGAGCAAGAAAGAGAGAGGGAAGTTTACAGGGGACCTCTTGGTGGCGAATGACCGTCCAGAACAGAAAGGTTAAATGTCGGGCAAGTAAACTAGCAACTAAGGAGAGGTTATGATGTAAACTTTTAGGCTTGTGGTGATAAATGCAGAGGATTCAAACAATTCTCAATTAGCAGCCAAGAAATACAGTGTCAGGGTGTGAGATTAGAAGAAGTGAGACAAAAATGCTAACATGGACATGATAAGGATTAAGGAACATTGCGTTGACAAAATGTGAGGAATCAATCACCTCACCTGAGAGCCACAGGTGATTTTTATGGTATGCCATAATTTTAAATGCGATTGTTAATACATTTTACCAGTATTTACCTTACTTTCAAAAAAAAACTTTCAATGTTACGACTTTCAGGGTCGTCTTATGTTCGGAACAATATGGTAATCACTGCAATAATGATCCAGACTCAAACATTTGCCAATTTGAATCCAAACAGCAGCTTTTGTTTGTGTGTGTGTGTGTGTGTGTGTGTGTGTGTGTGTGTGTGTGTGTGTGTGTGTGTGTGGTATCACTGCTACTGCTTTTGTTTAATCTTCAAGTCAAGTCAAGTGCATTTTTGTGCATGTCTTTACCCAGACGTCAGTGTTTCAGCAAAACTGTCTGACCAACAAAGTATTGGCACTGGCACAAGTGAGTAAAATATATTTAATGCTAGTAGCAACATTAACTGTGCTCAAAGACATATCAATGTGAGCCGTTTTCTTTTTTCCATCATTCTCTTCATAACTGTTTCCGAACCAGTCATGAGTGAGCTTGAGGAACTTACTGCCAACAACACCAGTAAGTAAAGTTACGATCAGATTCATACATATCAATGTATTTCAACCATTTGTTTTCTCCCTTTTTCATAACTGTTTCTGTACAAGTCATGTCTCAAAGACAACTACACCAGGCCCATTTCTCTTTCACACCCATAACACAGGCTTAGACACAGTGTTCTGCACATTGATTAACTTCAAGAGTATCGTGTTCTGAAGAATGGATCGTTTTCTTTCAGATTGTGGGTTTTTTTGTTTTTTTTTTCATGCAGATTACAAAGAAAAGTTTGATGCGCTCCAAATCCAGCATGAGGAGACACTTAGAAAGCTGAACAGATTAAATCGTACGTCTTCAGATTCAAGCCTTGTGCAAAGTTAAAAGACATTCACACACATTCTGTAAATAAGCACAATAACTAAAAATTAGTTAAATACTAAATAACTGAATTGTCTCTCTTTCTCAAAAGACAGCACAGGTTGTGCACTTTGTGCTGTCCACTGGATTCAGTATGGCGGAAAGTGCTATTACTTCTCTATGGTCAAGATGAACTGGACACAGAGTCGAGATCACTGTGTGACTCGAGGAGGACATCTAGTGATCATAAACAGCAAAGCAGAGCAGGTGTGTTCTGCACTTCATACACATAAATCCCTTTTACTTCTGTAACATGTTGTATTTCTCAGTTAAACAAAAAAAAGGCAATTTATTCCAGTTACTAGGAAATTATAGCCTGGCTAACACCAGACCCAATTCTCGTTGAGACTTGGGTCTGGGAACCACATGTACAATTTCTTGTATTTGAGGCGTGGTTTACGAACGCCCGGCGCCGTTTATTGGGTGCTAAGAATGTCTATCAAATGCGCCTGTATGTAGCCAATTGTGTCAATTAGAAAAACATAATTATTATGTAAAGTTTAAAATAGATGTTGAAGTTGTTATTTCCATTGGAAGTTAAAAAAATAAAAAATTAATTTAATGACTAAAGTGTCAACAACTTTGTGCACAGCTGAAAGATATGCTAAAGCGGTAGCTGTATATTGATATTGAAAAGCAACACAACTTAGTGGCACTGTGACAACCACAGTAGGTAGTCTACAGGCATAATGGCCATATGATATTAATAAATACCACTTACCATTTATAAGTTAAATGGACTTCGTTGGTGACGATGGATAGCAGGTGGGTACTATACAACTCCGTGGCTAATATGTCTTTGCGCTCATCCAGGCTTCGGGACAGAAGATGGTGGTATCGACAATTCTTTATCGCATTTTCTTTCTTGGGACACAGCTGAGCGGCAGATATTCCAAGGTTGCACGCCTCCGCCTCCTGTACCTGGTCCTCCATTTAGGGCGATTAATGGCGAGACAACAATAACGACTGGGGTCTCGCAAAGTATAACGCCAAAAGCGGCTCTTTTTTCTAAATAAACTTGCATTCTAAACTACTTAAAACAATATCTAAGGCTGCATCAAAAGGTAGCTTCTTGTCAGCTGCCATGTTGAATCCATGGATATAAACAAACTGCTTTAGTGTGTGGCATAGATGTCATCATCGTCTTGCTGCTCCCTCCCTGTTCTGTGATTGGTTCCCTAAATGAGGCAAAAACCTGGGCCATGGTATCCATGGTATCCCGTAAATAAAATCGTGCTGCGGGAAGGCAGTCTGGGGAAACCCAGTCGGCCGTGTGTCCACCAAAGCGTTTTCCACGCGGATGGCGTATGTTTTCAATTGTTTGGGAGCGCCGCGTTTTTTAAACGCCATGAGCGTGACGAGGCGCTGAGTGTTTTTTTCACGCTGAAGCGCCGAGCGCCCAGCGTTTTTTACTGGTCGTCGAGAGTTGAAAAATGTTCAACTTTGGATAAAACGCAGTGCTCATCAAGGTCACTTTTTACCTAGCCGTCCAATCACAATGGAGGCGGGGCGGGACTAACCGACCAATTGTCACAACATTCAAACTGTACTGCGGATATTCTGTATCATAGCAACGAAACGTCTCAACGGAAAAAAACGTTGCAAAAGCGAAACGCTCTCAAGCGCCCAAAGCTCGGCGTCTTCAGCAGAGCGTCTAGTGTTTTCAGCTGGCTAAAGACGCTTTGGTGGACCTAAGGAAATTAGAAACATCCCACGACAATTTGTCATAAGTGACTATTTGCTGTACACAATGTCAAGTCCAGTATTACTACAGAACAGTATAGAAATGGTTTATGGTTTAATGGAGTCCCTGATGCCTCAGAAGATTGGGCAAAAGTTAACATCTTGTTCAAAAGACTTGTGAAGAAACATCCAGGCATGGCTTGTTCACCGAGAAAACATTTCAAAAGCCTCAAATGCATGATATCTAAAAAAAGGAAGTAGTTTTAGCAGTGGAGCATGCTATTTTAATGAATTTGTTGCTTAAAAATTATATATTAAAAAAAAATAATAATTAAAAAAAAATGTAGGGGCCTATTCATTTAGAGTAACATGCCCAGATTAAGTCAATTTTGATTTCCCACTGACATTAGGCTACACATTTCTCAACATCAAACCTTATGTGCATTATAATATATCACAAGACATTAACATTTTCTTCTCCATCAGGATTTTCTTACCTCTGAAGTCAAAGTGACGCACTGGATTGGTCTTAATGATTTGGACACTGAGGGACACTGGGTTTGGGTGAACAACCAGCCACTAAATGATTCAGTAGAGTAAGAGCTTCTTTAATCTTCACAATACAACCTCATTAGCAGGTTGCTGCCAAACAAAATCAATTTGTTTTTTTTTTATCCTGCAGATTCTGGATAAAGCGAGAGAATGGAGTCAGAGAGCCTGATAACTGGACGAAAGGCCATCCTGCCGGTGAAGACTGTGCTAGTCTGGGACATCCAGCGGGAGAGACGGATTTCTGGACGGATGCTTTCTGTTTCCAAGAGAAAAGATTTGTGTGTGAAGCTGTTGCAGCGGTTTAATTCATCCCTCCTGAAGAGTTCAGTTAGCATTCAGTCATACTCAAACCAACTGTTGTGAAACAAAAGGCATGTGATGGCACCCAAAGTACACTGACATCAGCGTTTCAATATGTATTCTGTAACATCATATCTAAATCATGTGTGTCAGTAATCATGTATGCCACTTTTCCTTTCCAATGGATGTTTCCTGCTGCGATTCAATCTGAATGTAATATAGTTTTGTGACAGTATGTCATTTACAGTAGTCATTTGATATAACAGTGCGCTGGAAGAGGTAGATTTACCATCAGCTGTTCAAATAGAACTACAGCTGAATGAACACAGTTCACAGATCACACATCGCTTTTTTTTTCTTTTAAAAACTATTAATATAACATTTGTAAAATAAAACAAAAAGTCAGAATGCACAACTATACATGCTGTCAAATGAGAATATTGTTCTAATAATAGTGCAGTTCCAGCATCTACCAGTAGGAGGTCACTGGACATACTACATTTCTTCACACCCCGACGAAACCTGACAATTCTCAAAATTAACGGAATGCATAGCTAATATATAAAAAAAAAAAAAAAACTGGATAGTAATTTCCTACTACTTATTTCTGAGAAAAGAAAAAAAACAGAGATTCTAATTATTGGACAAAAAAACATCACATACTAAAATACTAACACCTAATGATTTCTCCGTCAAGTCTTTGTTGTCGGTTAGGAATCTGGGTGTGCTCTTTGAAGGTGGTGGTCCTTCATCCAGCAAGAAATGTTTATAAGGCAGGCTGAGACGCAAGCAGAAACCGTTGGATCATCTGTCTGGAATGAGAGGTAGACTTAGGTGTCATCTGTATAGCAGTGTTAGGAAAAAATGTCCCATATATAAAATATCCTAGCTATTTGGAAGGAGAAGGACCTGCCGGCAAGACTTGAACTACTAAAGTGAGGTTCCTGAGATGCCCTTCATCTTGAGGATCTAGGGGTTTAACTGCAGCAGACAGATCCAGCTAGATACAGTAACTAGGCCTACTGATGATTTGTAAGCTAGTCTCAGAGCTACAATAACTGTGAGCAGGGCAGTCTCTCTCGAGTGATATATCCATAACGGCAATCATTTTACAATAAGATCTCATGTGCTCCACAAAGTTTGTTCATTTCCATAAAGCTAACAGAACATAACTGACCAGTCATTTATATTTTCGTAAGAGGGAGTGAATTTGTCTTGGACTGGTCCTGTACACACACTGACATCAATGACTTAAGTTAAATAAAGGATTTACATGTTCATGCAAATTAAACACTTTTCCTTTGAACAAAATGGATTCCTCTGTGACTCTGAGTACAATCGAATTGTTTCCGGCGTAATTTTAGACCTGGTTATGCAGCTAAATGTTCCTTTTCTAAATGTGAAGGTGGAATGACAGATGACCTCTGCCCTTGTTATTTCGTACACCAATATGTAACATAAAAAAAATGCTTTTTGATCATGCAAAATGATGCTAGCCTTTGTAGTCTTATTTGATTGTTGAACGCCACACTATCCAGCTTTTGGTCAATGCTTTTGGCATAACATGTCACAGACTTGGTACAAGAAAAAACAACAGACAATGATAGAGCGTAAAAGAAAATTTGGGGCTCAAGCCCATGCCCTTTTTCAAAATTAATCAAAAGTGCCCCTCTCAAACAAATATAATGTTAATATTGTGGTCAACAAAACCAAATGCATTTTATTATAATTAAAGGAGAACTCCGGGGCAAAATGAACCTTTGGTCTAATAAAACATTGGTACCTAGTCAACCGTTCTCTGAGATTTGTTTTCATGATAATCAAATGTAAAGGGTTTTATCTCTAAAAAAAACTGTATAACGCTAATATATGGGGGCAAATTACAAGTGAAAAGAAATTGCTAATACCACCAACAAGGCTCAAAATTGCCTCACAGTAACATAATGAGGGTCTATGCGTGCAAAATAAAGCATTGAGAACTTTTTAAGTGTACGTTTAATAAGAAGATATTTTATAAAAGATATAAAAGTTGTTCAACTTATCGAGACTGTATTGGAACCACATACAACACCCCACCATCAGACTTGATAAAGTGTCTCTTAAATTCAATGCATTGTGTTGAGTGTTTGATTCAGTTAAATAGCTAATTAATGAATTTCGGGAAATTAAGCTTATGACGCTTTTTTAGATGCTGGAGTAACTTTGCATTTAGTCTTCTAGAACACCCCAAGAGTTCTACGTATATTTAAGTGATATATTCATTACACATTTAAGTTTACAATAATATATAAAGTCACTTAGGGAATCCATCTCATGAATAGTAAATGGCCTCACTTGGCAGTAAACATGAGCAATACACAACACTTTATACGTACATGTATTTAACACACCATACTTCTTCTTTACATTTCCTTATTTGTACATACCTCTAGATAATGTCTATTGTCTATTTTTGTATATTGTATAGGCTATTTAAAATTTTGTAAAATGTTGTATATTGTATTTCCTATTTACTTATTCTATTTTTATTCTTTTTATTATGTGTCTTGTCACTGTATTTCTGTTTGTGCTGTAAAATAAATAAACTCCCAAATAAAACAAGCGACAATGTATATTTAATTTAAAAAATACAAATTTTATCATCAAGAGACATTAAAAGCAATAGAAAAATAGTGAGTACATTTTTTTTTAAAAATAGTAGAGTACTTTTGAAAAAAAAATCTGTAATGTAGGTGCAGACCTAAAGTGAACTAATAAACTGCTCCAGAGTTTCAGGACCCGCAACAGCAAAGGCACTTTCTCCTTTTTGACTGAACTCCAGTCATATTTCCATGAGATGAGAGTGAATTTTTATCGGCCAAAAGCTTACACAGACATCAATGACTGTATTTAAATGACTGAACGTTAATGTAAATTATGCGGCCTGTACTTGCTTTACGGTTGAACATCTGAACTGGACACAGCAACATCCACAGATAAAAAAGATAAAGAATAGATAGCATGTCTATAAAACAGAGGGTGGAAGTTGCACATCCTGAATGACCTTCGTGTTCTTCACATCCTGAATAACCTTCACAGCTGAAGATGCGTGTGTTTGTCGTCTCGATGCTGCTGGTGTTTGGCTTTCCGTTCATCATGACTGATGTTGTAGATTCATTCAAAACTTGCAAACAGTTTTTTTTTAAAGACAATCCTCCAGTGATTCCTGGCATTCTGGAGAAATCTCAAAGAATCAGAATCGGTTTAAAATAATCTGTCAAAAATATAACAGCATTTACAGATTTGCAACTTTCTACGACACAACAAATAGGATCCCTTTATTCTCAGCTTACAAATTTACTGAGAATAAAAAGTTTAAACTATCTAAGCGTCCTCCCTGGATGACCGAGCCACAGGTGGGGTTGCAATTACCTAATTTTTTTCTTCCAGTTATGTTTGAGAAAAACTCATTATTGTGTCTTTCTCTTTGTCAATTATCTGTTCTGTAGCTTGAAGATTTTAAGGCTGGAATGAGTCAAGGATGTTCCAATCAGGCTTGCAATGCAGACTATAAGATTAATGAAAATCTGAATCGTGGACACTTATTTCCGTGCAGCCATGCTGCTGATGAAGACACTGCCAAATCTACATTCACTCTGACCAATGCTGTGCCGCAATACATAAACTTTAACGGCGGCAGCTGGAACCGCATGGAGCAAAAAGTTAGAGGTATCATGAATTCTAAATGCATTGATAAAAATGGAAAAATCTCAGCCTTTGTGTTGACAGGAGCTGTGCCGAACACCAAAACACCACCAGATGTACTGAATAACAGAGTCAACATTCCCTCACACATGTGGACAGTGTTCTGCTGCCTTAACAGTGAGAGCAAAAAATATGAGTCTCAAGCTCACTGGGCTGAAAACATCGATGAGGGCACAAAGGAAGGCAAAACTATCAGTGTGACGACCCTGAAAAAATTACAGGACTTTCTGAAGAGCAGATATAATAAAGAAATCTCACTGTTTATCGGCGACTGTTCAGATCATTTAAAAGCAGATGCAAGTTCAACTCAAGAAGCAAACGATGGTTGTGATGATGAGCCAGACGTCAAGAAACAATCGTGGTGGTCTACCATTAAAAATTTACCAGCTGATTTATTGGCCTGGGTATGTGGCTAGTTTGAGCTTACTTGTAAAGTTGGTATGAAATAACAAGTAGAACAGATTCCTGTTATTAATCCTGACACTACTTTCTTTGACATACAAATAAATGCTTTTAAATCATGCAAAATAAAACTTGTCTTTATGGGTTATTTTTGTGTTGAACATTGTCACATCAACCGTCTCAGTGATTTTGGCGTAACTCAAGAAGTGAACCAAAGATAGAATGCTATACTGCCAATATTAGTTGGTCACAAAAGTCAAGTCGAATGGAAACTCTTGGGCTTAGGTCAGTTCTAAGTGACTCCAGACGCAGTGTTGTAGGGCTTTTATAATGTGTGAAAGAACTCTCACTCTCAAAGAACATGTGTGAGCATTAGTGATAAAAAAAAAGTTGCAGCTAAACTTTATAAGTGTGCAAGAACAGAGGCTGACTGAACTTTTTGTGGAACTGAAGGTTGCTTTTAAAACAAACATTAACGTTTCTACAACCACTTCAGCTTTATTTTTGGTCTTTAGTCTGCGTTAAGACATGTGCGTCTGTTTATCATGAGCGTCCTCCCTCTGCTGTCTGTTTGTCACGTCTCAATGTAGAGAGTTTTTCTTTAGAGGACAGCCTCCGGTGATGCCTGGCATCCCAAATCCACACTTGGAGAACGTTTGTTACAAAAATATAATTTGTTAAAAATATACTTCCATAGAAAAAGACTCAGAAAATGTACGTTCAGGATATATGTTTGCGATTCTCTATGACACAACAAATAGGATCCCTGTTTTCTCAGCTTACAAATATACTGGGAATGGAAATTTCAGAAGACCAATGAGTTCAATGATTGAGCCTCAGGTGATGATTTTCATAGCTTGTTTTTTTTTTATGTTTCAG
This sequence comes from Pimephales promelas, assembly GCF_988280905.1. Classification (NCBI taxonomy): domain Eukaryota; kingdom Metazoa; phylum Chordata; class Actinopteri; order Cypriniformes; family Leuciscidae; genus Pimephales; species Pimephales promelas. The sequence goes on along the minus strand of NC_142786.1, from coordinate 2,822,218 downwards.
AGAACATGACATGTATACGTCAACATGTTACCAACATGTTGATATGTCATGACATGTTGTCGTCAGTTATCGTGATAATTTACACATATTACAGTAATCCATAATTTACTTTTCTTCTGTTAGTGCTACACCTCTTTTCCTGTAGTTTTAGCTAACGTCTGCTATTCAGTGGCGATTTTACGAGATTATCAATTTATTTTCTTAAAGGGATAGTTCACAATTTGTAACACTCTATCGTCAGGTACTTTTCTTCAAATGTTTTGGGAGTGCTCAATCGTTGCCAACATATGGGATAATGTAAACTTGGTTCTATCCTCCTTCCTACAAATTGATTACCTGCCTAATCCAGGTTTATGTCTTCTCAATGACGATTCTGACTCCTGTAGTTCATTGCAAAAAAGAATGTTGTTTGCTGGGTTTACAGCTGCGAAGAAGACAATAATACAGAACTGGTTTACTCCACACATGTGTGCAAAAACATACTGGATTCATAGCCTCCACAAAATAGTGACTTGTGAATGTACAACAGCACGAATTAACAAGGCTAAACCTATACCGTTGATGCATGGCAATGTTTTTCTTCCAAAATATTGGATTACATAAAAGAATGACTGTAAAGATTTATTTTATTTATTTTTTATGTTCTCTGTCATATTGTACATTTTTTGATATGTCTGTTGCTCCCCCTTCCCTGTCTTTTTTTGTGTGTGGATGTTTGTTTTATCTTTATTTCTAAAGACAATAAAGAGTTGATAAAAAAAAAGTCATAACATCATTATTTCCTCTCTGTATGAATGTGAAAACCATTTTATGACTTCCTTATTCTGAACAAACTGGAGCAGCACTCAAGTCTCGGCGGACACGTCTTCTGCGGGCTCATGAAATGGATTCAGTCTATCAAAATTCTGGTTTCATACTTTCAGCCGTTCCTTCAGATGAAAAATGTTCTCAACACAGAGGTAAGGGTGGGATGTTTTCAGTATGAATTCATTTCTTGTTGAAAGATTTAGCACTAGTAATGGTGTATAAGGTTTTCATTTGTTAAATGATGTAAAATTATGTTATTAATAATTACATAAATGTTATTTATCGGCACTGATGTTTCCATTAAGTTACCTTTAACATTCATGGAATTATTCCTTTCAACAAAAGGTCCTTTATATTGGACAAAGATTTTAAAAGTTAAGGAAATTCTCTGCTGATTCAAGGGTTCAGATCTCAGAAATATCATTTCTAAGAAAAAGAGACGGAAGTTCATCCCCCTAAGTGGACTAAAGTTCTTCTGATTGTTTTTTGCAGTCTTTCTTGTTTTTGCTCTTGGAAATCTCTGCTTTCTAGGGATACTGTGCGAGTATTGTTGTTTAATTAATCACACATTTTCCTGTTATTAATCGTGATTAATCTTGCGTGATTAATTATATTTTATATGACATCACACAATTTATTTCCATCAAGAGGTGCATCAATGTTTGGTCAGGATCTTGTTGACAATGCAAGAGTCCAGCACTCTGTAAAGTTTCCTTCAGAACATCCCAGAAACTTTCAATGAATTTCACTGGATTTAAGGTCTGAACTCAGAGGTGAAAATGATTCTTCATGCTCAACATTCTTTCACAAACTGAGCCTGATGAATCATGACATTGTCATCCTGGAATATGGCCATGATGTGTCTTCATACATGGCTGTTTAAGAAATGAAAAGCAGAAATGAAACACTGAATATAAGAGTGTTTTTTCTCTCTCTTTTTTTTTCTTTTACATGTCAATAATACACCCTCAACAATAAGAAGAGCCAAATATGTGTAAAGACTGTTTCCCACTGAAGCGGCACACCAACCGCAGCCTGGTTGGGCCGGTGTGTTACGTGTATGGCAAGCCATTTTAGCTTTTATTAATTTCCAGGATATGAATTTTTGATATCAACAATTGTATTTTGACAAGTGAAATGTCACCATAAGCTGCCATTCAAAACCAATTGTTGATATCAAGAATTGATTTCTTACTAGTTGAAATTTCACATATCGGAAATACAATTATTACAATTAAAAACCTTTATTTTTGATATCAAGAATTCAATTGTTACTAGTTGAAATGTCTATTCTTGATATCCACAACTGAATTGCTACTAGTAACAATGTTCATTTTTGATATCAATAATTCAATTTTTACTAGTGACAATGTTCATTTCTGATTTACAACTGCATCGATGTGATGACGTGCAACGAAATTCAATGTGTTAAAGCATAACATCTCTAAAACGTAAAGGAGGGGCCGAGAAGTTGAGAGAGTAAAAACGTCAAGCATTCGAGCCAGATTCCACCAAATGTGTTAAAATAAACCAATTATTTGCTGGAAGGCCATCAAAAGACTTAAGAGAAGATGTCAGCAGGGCCTGACTGCTGCGGTGAGACATTTAATGATACACGTAGCCTTCTTTGTTTAAAAAATGTTACGATATTCCAGGCAGCTGTAGTAGGCCTCCACTCACTGATCTATATAAATGAAATTTAAAATTCTCAGCTCTCAGATTCTGTCCATTTTATTACGAAATTCAGACAATAGCATTTTGGCGCTAGAAAATATGACATGACAGATCGCTTCAGCGCCTCAGTTCAAGTAAACCGATCATCTGTTACTTTTTATTTAAAGGGGTGATGAACTGAGAAATCAAATTTTCCTTGAACTTTTGACATCTAAGAGGTCATCATATTATAAGAATATCTTGTAAGTTTCAGAACTGAAAATGTCCTTGTTAGTCCAATAAAAGCTTTTATTGACACCAGGCTCAGCAAACGACTCGTTTTTTTCAAATTGGGGAACTATGACGTTAAAGAAGATAAAACACCACCCCCGCAGAAGAAGATCAACGCCTACTTCAACACTGCCGGTTTAGCCCCGCCCACCGATTCGCCATTACACGCATAGCTAAATAACATAGATGCCGCCACCTACCTCTTGATAGTCTCACGTAGCCAGACCTTCAGACTGACGGCTGAAGGTCTGGAATTCATAGCAGCTTTCTTTGGCCAAGGCCCGCCCATAAGGCTGACCGACATGTCAAACAACCAATTACAGTTTGTTTCGTTCAGCGTCACGTTTCGGGGGGTGGAAATGTCCCTACAACAACAGACCGGCGTGCAACAAGTCAGTCAGCATAAAAAAAAAAATCAAAGAAGGAGAAGAAAACAAGCAGTAAGTCATTGATCTGTTCGTGCACGTATAACAACAATGGCATATGCATTACCACATCTGATCAAAACACACTACTGAATCGGCCAGCTGCGATGTCAGCGTCTGTTGTTTCATGTTTGCCCGAAACGCGGCTGATATCCCCTTCGCAGTTAGGTACTTCGCTCGATCTTCCATAATAGATAGGAGGGGACACACAACTAGTAAAATTGGATCTGCTGGGAATCCTTCTAAATGCTGACAAAGGGTCGGCCAGGCTTGGAAAATAATACTCTTCCCAAATCCCGTCGGCAAACAGGCTAAAATATAATATTGATAAATGCTCATTGTCACTCATGTAAACACAACAGTTTTTCTTCCGCAATCACACGTCTGCGCTTTGTTTCCCGGCGGACCGAAAATAAACGCAACAATCGCGCCCCCCAGAAATCCGATAAAATTCAACCAATCAGATGACAACTTCGACATTCCTGAAGTGTTTCCAGTTAAGTGTACCATATGCATCAGACGTTTAGCCAACGTTCCGTGGGCGTGACGTCTGAGGCAGACACTTAGCTCGTCTAACAAACCGGACCGAGAGTGAAACTCATTATAATATGCACAACTGTTATCCACTCACAGCAGTGGACGTTTACTTCCAAGTCTTCAGTGCGAGACGCCCATAAAAAAATGAGCGTTTTTGAGCTGGGCTCAAAACTAGGGTAGAAAATAGCCTATTACTTATTCATTTTGATGTTTTTGAATAAAAACCAAGCGAACGTCATAGGTTGACATCAGACAACAATATAAAAAAAAAATTAAAAAGACAGTTCATGACCCCTTTAAAGATACAGCCCAACTTACCGAATGGTAGGCCCTGTATGCATCAGAAATAATATCGATCAATCAGTGCTTTTCAACCATGGAAAGAGATCAATAAAGCAGCAGGAGAACAATTATGTCACAGAACTTTACATTTACCTCAGGAAAGCCATTTAATGACCATAGCACATAGTTGACTTGAAAAATAGCCATAGAAAGGAGTATTTTGCTAAATATGTGCAGTATATTAGTTATACTATATATTTATTATATTTTTCACTTGTGTCATTAAATAATTGTTATAATGTTAGAATTGAAATAATGAAAACTGCAATTGAAAAAATATTGAAATTATTCAAATAATATATATGCATATTTTTTCAATTTGTAATCAATTGAGAAAAAAATCCCTGAAAGTGCCATGCAGAAGCCTTATATACCTACCGTCTGTGTCATTAATGTGAACAAATACAAAGAGAAATAACTCACTGCTCTTGACAAACAGCTTTAACAAGGATTATATATATATGTAATATATATATATATATATATATATATATATATATATATATATATATATATATATATATATATATATCTGTAGGTCCTGGCAGTGATGTTGCACCTCATGAAATATAGTTTATAGAGTTAACATGGTATACCCTAAGCATTAATATCTGTAATAGAATAATAAGCAGCACATAACTTAAGAACTTTAGTTATTTACAATAAAGCCTGATAAAATCATTAGCATTTTCTTTGTTTATTACTTTAATATTTTTTTCTTGGTTTTGATAGTAATTAAATTGTAATCAGTAATTTTACATGCAGATTAATACAAGTATAGACATGTGTGTGTGTGTGTGTGTGTGTGTGTGTGTGTCAGTGTGTGTGTTTGTTTACATGCATAGTGGGCTGGTCTGGATGAAGTGTCCAGGGCTGATTTTTTTTGTCCCAGTCCAGCCCTCCATGGAATCCTTGGTCTTTTACTTATTTTCCCAGTATATTTGTAAGCCGAAAAAACAGGAATCCTATGTTCGGTGTTGTAGAATGTTGCAAATGTGTACTTATTATGATATTTTTGACAGATGTAATGATTCTTTTTAGAGAGTGAATCCAGGATACCAGAAATCAGCGGAGGCTGTTCTTTAAAGAAAAACTCGCTACATTTAGAAAAAGTCTCTAAAACTTCAGAAATGGCGAATGGACAGCTAAACGCCAGCACCACAGCGAGGACGCTCACGATAAACAGACGCATATTCATGCAGAGCTTGATCACAAACCCAAAATTAAAGGCAAAATGATTATAGAAAATTAAGAACAGGCTTTAGTTCTACGGCAAGTCTCGAAAGTCTCACAGCCTCTGTTCTTTCACACTTAAATAGTTCAGCAGCAAAGATGATGATCTTTAACACGACGCATGTTCACACATCTAAACCTGTGAACCCACTGGCTTTAAAATAGAGCTGAAGTGTGAGTTTTCTTCTACTCCTACATGAAAAAACCCTGCATCATATATAATGTACACTCACCTAAAGGAACACCTGTTCAATTTATCATTAATGCAATTATCTAATCAATGTCACAGTGTCTGGTTTGTGTCTCGTTTTCACGGTGTCCTTCTTCTCCGCTGAGTCCTCACGTTGGTCAGATTGTTATGTCACGGAACGGGTAAGGAAAAAAGGTGTGAGGACACAAGTGCTGGAGAACAATTATAATTTATTACAAAAACAAAACAAACACAAAGCAAAAACCCATGAGGGGGAAAAACACAATGAATAAAAAATAAAACAACAACAGAACCTGAACTGAGGTTCACAGGGAATGGGAGACATTAGACAACGACTCCGTACCTATACTGACACAGACAGGGAATAAATACACACAGATCTAACAAGCCATTTCTAGGGTTTACAAAGAATGGTGTGAAAAGGGAAAATCATCCAGTATGCGGCAGTCCTGTGGGAGAAATGCCTTGTTGATGCTAGAGGTCAGAGGAGAATGGGCCGACTGATTCAAGCTGATAGAAGAGCAACTTTGACTGAAATAACCACTCGTTACAACCGAGGTATCCAAAGCATTTGTGAAGAAGCCACAACACACTCAACCTTGAGGCGGATGGGCTACAACCGCAGAAGACCCCGCCGGGTACCACTCATCTTCACTACAAATAGGACAAAGATGCTACAGTTTGCAAGAGCTCACCAAAATTGGACAGTTGAAGACTGGAAAAATGTTGCCTGGTCTGATGAGTCTCGATTTCTGTTGAGACATTCAGATGGTAGAGTCAGAATGAGAACATGGACCCATCATGCCTTGTTACCACTGTGCAGGCTGGTGGTGGAGGTGTAATGGTGTGGGGGATGTTTTCTTGGCACACTTTAGGCTCCTTAGTGCCAATTGGGCATCGTTTAAACGCCACAACCTACCTGAGCATTGTTTCTGACCATGTCCATTCCTTCATGGCCACCATGTCCCTATGCTCTGATGGCTACTTCCAGCAGGATAATGCACCAGGTCACAAAGCTCGAATCATTTCAAATTGGTTTCTTGAACATGACAATGAGTTGACTGTATTAAAATGGCCCCCACAGTCACCAGATCTCAACCCAATAGAGCATCTTTAGGATGTGGTGGAACGGGAGCTTCGTGCCCAAATCTCCATCAACTGCAAGATGCTATCCTATCAATATGGGCCAATGTGTCTAAAGAATGCTTTCTGCACCTTGTTGAATCAATGCCACGTAGATTTAAGGCAGTTCTGAAGGTGAAAGGGGGTCAAACACAGTATTAGTATCGTGTTCATAATAATCCTTTAGTTGAGTGTAAGGTCAGGGATGTAATCACCGTAGATATGTAAAAAATGAAATAGTATAAGACAAATAAAATGAGAAAATATTCATTCTATTTTTGGTTTAGCAATAATTTCCTTCCTCTAATCAAATTTGCAATCACAGGTAACTCCACTGCAGAGCAAGGCCGTGAGAGGGAAGTTCGTCCTCCTAAATGGACTAAAATTCTTCTGGTTGTATTTGCTGTTTCTCTGGTTTTTGCCCTTGGAGGCCTCTGTATTCTGGGTATACTGTGTGAGTATAACTATATGATTTTGATAACTAATATGATTCTATGCATTGGTTTAAATGTGAAATTTTAAAGTAAAGACTGAAATAATATTTTCTTTTAAATGTACTTTAATAACAATAATTACTTTAATAATTTAAATAAACAAATCTTTGCTTTATATGCAACTTTGAATATATATTTTTTTTACAGTGTAGGTATACATATATATATATATATATATATATATATTGTTCAGTGAACTCAAAAGTAACAAGTTGATTTAAACAAATAATGTGTTGATGGAAAAAAACGTATTAACTATTAACTGAATTAAATTAAAACGATACTTATTAAAAAACCTAATTGTTATATTTACTTTCCTGATGTAGATTGTGGTGGAAAATTTTAAACTGAATATTAAGCTAACCATGTTTTGACATTTGACCTCATATAACCAGCTGAATATCTGAGACAATGTACTAAGGCATTCTGTACTTCAGATGAATGTATGTGTGTCAAACACCTGACTGAGTATAAATAACAAATATGGGAAATGGAACTAGACAGATGACTAAGTTAGAAACATTAAAACAAAGTCTCCTCTACCCAGTAACAAAACAGTGTACCTATGAAGAACCAATGAAATTAATGTCATTATGGCATACCTCCATATTGTATAAAAACTGTTGTATCAGTGTTTTCGGGGGGATTCTCAATGGAATTTGTCTGAGATCCACCGGCCTTGTTTTTACTTGGGAAGTTCTCTGAGTATTGCTCGAGAACTCTCCTGGCCGTAATTAAAAGCATTGAAAGGACATTTGCTGGAGTCGGTCTGTTATTTAAGCTGCGCAGCAAGAACAAGTAAGTTAGAATTATTAGTACCTGTCAGGACGTCGACTGTAGACGCAGCAGGGTTATAGGGTACACTCTAAAAAATGCTGGGTTGTTTTAACCCAACTTTGGGTCAAATATGGACTAACCCAGCCGTTGGGTTAAATTTTTACATTACATTTTTAACCCAGCATTTTGTGTTTGTCCATATTTGACCCAAAATTGGGTTAAAACAACCCAGCATTTTTTAGAGTGTAGGTTTATAGCTCAGCAGGACATCGACTGTAGACGCGCTGTGGTAAAAGTATAAGAATTGGCCAACTAGAGTGAGTATTATTGTAGAGTAGTCACACTCTAAAAAATGCTGGGTTGTTTTAACCCAACTTTGGGTCAAATATGGACTAACCCAGCCGTTGGGTTAAATTTTTACATTACATTTTTAACCCAACATTTCGGGTTTGTCCATATTTGACCCAAAATTGGGTTAAAACAACCCAGCATTTTTTAGAGTGCAGGTTCAGGGAGAAAATCCATTACAAGATCCAATTAATCATGCAGTCACAAAACGAATTATATTAATTTAGCTATATTTTACAAATGTAAGTGCATTGCACATAATTGTGACAAAATGTCTTATATATATATATATATATATATATATATATATAGCTATATATATATATATATATATATATATATATATATAGCTATATATATATATCACTGATACTGCTTATGTTTTGTCTTTATTCAGATTTCGGTCTGTCAGTGAAACTCTCTGCCCAGGAGACCAGGAGCACACGTAAGTAAAATGTATTTGATTCTTTGGTCTCTTCTCTTTCTCGTGAACCCAATATCGTGTATCATCTCATCTTGTGAGCAAAGTGTATCGTCACATCCCTATCACTTTATATATAAGTGCAGTTTCTGCTGCAGTTCACTTAACAGCCCCAAGTGGCGCTAAAAAACAGGGCTTTCTGAACTCTAAATAAACATTAATTAATAAAATACCTCTGCAATTGTTTTTCTCAGATTGCGGTGTTTCAAAAGAACTGTCTGCCCTGGAGACCAACAGCTTAAGTGAGTAAAAACATATTTAATGCACCCAGTAGGTCTACAACATTTCATTAAAGGGGTCATGAACTGGCTTTTTCAATTTTATTGTATTGTCTGAGGTCAACTTATGACATTCGCTTGGTTTTTGCATTCAAAAACATCTAAATGAATAAGTTATAGGCTATTTTCTACCCAAGTTTGAGCCTAGCTGAAAAACGCTCAGTTTTTATGGGCGTCTCGCACTGAAGATTTGGAAGTAAACGCCCACTGCTGTGAGTGGATAACAGTTTTGCATATTATAATGAGTTTCAACTCACCCGTCGGTGCACGTGGGGGAAATTGTTTTGAAAACGTCCAATGTTGTAAAATGGCAACCGGAATGATTCGCCCATACATGTTCGACCCAGAGTCCGTGTGTTGCACCATTCCTGTCAGATCCAATATAGACGGCACAGCACCGTTCTTTACTCTTAATCGCTCTGCAAATCCAGTCTTGTTTACAAAACAATCCTCAGTGAAATGAAGCGAACAGACGCATGATGTTTTACCCTCATTAGCTGGAACGACATTAAAAATAAAGTTTATCCATGCAGTCCTATTGGAAGCTTATGAAGCGACTGTCTTCTTCCACAACCAGGCGCTGCACAATATTCTGTATTGCTCCATCCGGTTTGTCATCGCTAGGTAGGCATGTATGTTATTTAGCTATGCGTGTAATGCGCAAATCGGTGGGCGGGGCTAAACCAGCCGTGTTGAAGTAGGCGTTGATCTTCTTCTGTGGGGGTGGTGTTTTATCCTCTTTGTCGTCATAGTTCACCACTTTGAAAAATTAGTCGTTTGCTGAGCCTGGTGTCAATAAAAGCTTTTATTGGACTAACAAGGACATTTTCAGTTCTGAAACTTACAGGATATTCTTATAATATGATGACCTCTTAGATGTCAAAAGTTCAAGGAAACTTTGATTTCTCAGTTCATCACCCCTTTAATCGTTTGTAAAGAGAAATTACATGATTTTGTCAGCTCACAGACAACTACACCAGAGTTAGAGAGACACTGTTCTTTTACAAAGGTGAGCTATTTCTCTTCTAGACATGACACAGGCCTGGACAAAGTGTCTGAATATTTCTGCACATCAAATCAAACTTTGATTAGATTTTTATGATCTGAAGGATGTTTTTGTTTTTATTGTTATTTCAGCATTCGCAGCTCAGATGAAAGATTGGGGAGAAAAGTTGTACTTGTTCAGCTCTAATCAACTCACCTGGTCAAGCAGTCGTGCTTTCTGTGTTTCAAAAGGAGCCGATCTGGTCACTATATCCAACCAATCAGAACAGGTAAGACCACTATACTGCACAATGTGGTTTTGAACCAAATAAACAGGTATAATATACAAAAATGTTTTATTACAAAATCACATCTCACCACTGAATTTTTTGTTTTATATAATTGTGAATTATGTGCCTTTTCTCTATTAGACGTTTCTGTTCTCTGGACTTGAAGACCATTACTGGATTGGTCTGAATGATCTGGACACTGAAGGACGCTGGGTTTGGGTGAATAACCAAACTCTCAATGAAACTGGAGTACAGTAAGAACTCTGTCTGCAATTGTTTGTTAATCAGTGCAACACACTGTTTTACTACAGGAAAGAACATAGACATATTCACAATATTTTACAACAGCAGTTCTCAAATTGAGGTCCGTGACCAATAGCCAGGGGGTCCGCGAAATAATTTAATATACCGTAGTTTACCTTAAAACATTTTTTTTTCCCAATATATTTATTGTTTTCCCAGATACAGTTTACAGAAGTGGTTCACTATAAAAGTTAACCTTTTCTAATTTAGGATTATATTACATCATCAGCATATAATGATATACATTTTTACCCTCTTTTTTTTTAGACCGAAAATTGACTCATGTGTCTGTATTGCAATGGCCAGGGGTTTCACTGTCGATGCAAAAAGTAGCGGAGACCAAGGACACCCCTGCCTGGTTCCTCTTAATAAAGTAAATTATGAAGACAAATCAGAATTAGTTTGAAGAGCAGCAGATTAATTTTTATATAACATATGAATCATGTCAAGAAATTTTGGATCGGAATTCATTTTTCGCAGAACAACAAGTAAATTCTACTCAACAAGTAAAATAGCTTTTTCTGCATCTAGAGAAAGTGCAATCACCTGGGAGTCTATTTGTTTTTCAAAGAATATGATATTCATACGTCTCTGTATGTTTAGATTACCTTTTTTTTTTTTAATAAATCTGGTCCTGATCTACGTGAATAAAGTTTGGTAAGAATTTAGGAGGGAACGGAGACGTAACATCCCGCCGGCACTATTGCTGTTCCAGCTGGGCAACCAAGTCACTGGCTCGGGTCCTCAGCAAAAAGCAAACGTGCATTACATCCGCTTCCTTATTTATACCCGGGGCAGAGCACGAGATGCAAATCTCTCAAGCCAATTTAGTTTAGTTTACAATCGAAGGTGATTGGGCTCTCAGGCGTCTGTGACGTCGACGTTACATTACATCAAACATGACCGTCAGAAAGGGATCAAAACTGGATCATTAATGCTCAACCAGATAGTCACCCATATTACTCTATTGTGCCTTTGGGTGATAGAGTCCATTATAAGTCATCAAAGCGTGCTTGTAAGTGTTCGTTAACTGCGTTGTGTTAGTAGGCTACATAGGTCTGCGCAGTGGCGTAGGTTTGATTTTGAAACTGGTGGGGACGGGGACATTAACCCCTTAACTGTCACCGTCCCGGTACCGGGACACCTAATTTTACTTCACTATATTTCTATTAAATCCTAATCTAATTATGACAAATTATATATCGTTGGAAAGGTCAAAGACTTCTAAATAGATATTCGACCCCTGTTTTGTGTTAAAAATTATGTAGTAATTGATGAATTTATGACAAGAGTGCACCTCAAAAAAATCTGCATCATAACAGGAGTTTTGACCTTTGTCACAAAAAGTCGATGCACCCATTTTTAATCATTGAAACTTCTGTTTTTATGCTAAAAGTTCATAATAAAACATATAATCTAGTATTTTTCAATAAAAAATAAAAAATGATAGTATAATATTATCCTCTAAAAATGATAATATTTATATTTATTATCCTATAAAATATAATTTATTTTTTATCGCCTTTTTTATTATATCACATATTTTAGTAGTTATCATAAATTAGGTATCATTTGAAAGCTTATAATCTCAGAATCCATCCTGTGAAAACTGTTTTATAATTGAACGTTGCGTTACCATAGAAACGGTACTTGTTTTATCAGGCTCCTCCCCTTTTGGGTGTCATTATATTTCATAAATTATGATCAAAACCTTTTCTAATCTTGACAAAATTGATATTGTCAGAAAGGTCTGAGTCTCAAGGTTCCAAATTTTGTGACAGAATTGATATTTGGACAGAAATGTATTAATTTGTTAAGGCAGAATGTATACAACTAAATTCAATGGAATTCAATGGCACCCGGTGGCTATTTTTGGTACTACGCCTAAACAAAATCTCATGGGAACTTCAATTTTTGTGATATCAACTTCAAATTTGGAACATAACTTGGTTAGATTTATGGCTTTGATTTTATAGAAATTTTAGAGTAAAAAATATTTTGTAAAATGTATATTTTATATAAAATAAAAAAATATATAGTACAGTATATTTGATTTACTGTAAATTTAAACTTTTTCATACTTTCATTTTTTGAAGTGTTTTCACTTCAGCAATAATCTGCTGAGTGTTTTCTTTAAAACAAGCCCAAACTTGGGTATATATTCCAAAGCATTCTTAAATTACAACCATTTAAGTTTGAATAGTGCATTTTAACCCCCATTCTCAAAGGGGGGGGGGGGGGTGACAGCTAAGGGGTAATATATAAATATATATTTAAGTTTTGATCAAAATATTTGCTGGTGATATATTGGTGTCACTGGATATTGGTAGGGACACATCCCTAGCGTCCCAACTAAATTTGACGCATGGGTCTACGCATGTCTGAAAAGAATGATCACCAAAAATATTTCAAACTTATACTTGTTTAAACCATTTTAATTTCATTTAAAAACAAAACTAACTCCTGTTTCTGCTTTTGCAGGTTTTGGTACCAGAGGGTCTACGAGAAAAGTGAACCTGATAATTGGAGAGGAAACAACGCCAATGGAGAGAACTGTGCTATTGTGAAAAATGATTACAACATTTTAAACAATTGGTTTGATGCTTCCTGCAGTTCTATGCATAAGTTTATCTGTGAAAAGAAAGTCCGTCAGTGATATGTCATGAAAAGCGTCTAAATGCATAAATGTAAATCAAGTAGCTTTTCATACTGAGTGTGCTTATATCCCATTTTTAAGTCATTTTTATGCTTGTAAGAGCAGGAGCGGAGCATATGATTTCTGTCACGTTTTAGACAAACAGCTTTTATACCCAAAACAATTTTGCAAGAAATTTTCAAAGCTAGAAATAATAAGTCAAATGACATGATGCTTCTGCAATACAGCATTATAAGGATGAGATGCTTTTTAATATTCTGTGTGAAACTGTGCTGTGGTCAGCAGATGGCATTGCACTCCTGAGACATTCCTATGTGCTAGCTTATAACCTATAAATAAATATATATATATATTCACAAGATCTGTTTTGAGTTTGAATCTAAAATAACTGAAAGAAAGAAACCCCAGAATGTTGTGTGATGCTTTCTCCGGTGTGTGTAAAGTCTCAGTGTGGCCTTGTACCATGGGTGTTCGCTCTTGTGTTCGAGCACGAGCGCTCTTGTAAAAGTTGGTTGCAATCTGAAACAACATTAGAGGCCGCTAAAAATACAAACATAACCTTTAAGAAAGGGGAAGCCATTTCTTGAATAGTTTCAAACAAAAGTGAACACCTGAATCCCTTCACAAAGTGCTCTTATATAGGGTGGGACGAAAAAATTATATTACACTATGTAATGGTAAATGGTACATGGACTGCATTTACACCAAAGCGCTTTAGATTTGCCTCACATTCACCCATTCACACACCCATTCACACACTCATTCACACACTCATTCACACACTCATGGTGGTGTCAGCCATACAAGGCGCCATCCAGCTCGTCGGGAGCAGCTGGGGTTAGGTGTCTTGCTCATGGACACCTCCACACTTGGTCAGGTGGAACCGGGGATTGAACCACCAACCTTCCGGTTTGTAGAACCACTGAGCAACTGCCGCCCATACTTTTCCTTGATAAAATTATAACAAAAGATGATAAGTGTTCAATATAAAATGTATGCAGCACTATGAAAATAATGAGCTGTTAAGGTGGATCATTGTGATCAGAAGAGACGTTTCTTGGTTCAGTGAGGTTTTTACTGAAAGAGCCTTTGAGAACCGAAATCATTCAGATCTGATTTTGAAGCTGTTCAACATTAATTTAAAAGAGCAGATTTTTTATTATGCCACGTAACCATATGTCTGCAAAGACGACTCACTGAAATTCATTGATGAAGAGAAATGCCTTCAGCTGCGTTTCCAACCCGATCTCACGGGAATTCGTACGAATTTTACGAGGTGGCTAATTCGTAACAATTTGTACGACCTCACTCGTACGAATTAGTACGATTTAGCTAAATCGTACATATTTTACGAATTAGCCAATTCGTATAAATTCGTACGAATGACCTACCCCTGACCCCGCCCCTAAACATAACCGTCACGTGGGTTTAGACAAATCGTACAAATTTGTACGAGTGAGGTCGTATGAATTAGTACGAATTAGCCACTTTTGAATCACTCGTACGAATTCGTACGAATTGGTCGTGAGATAGGGTAGGCGTTTCCATTACCCGAAAATGCGGCCAATTACGGAAACACGTCAATTACGCATATATAACGCAAAAAAGGTTTACACTCGCATGTGGTTTTCAAGTCATCTCATACAATATGTTTGAACCTTTTGTAATAATTGAGTATGAATCCCTCTCTTGTTCTCAGTGTGAAAAGATGGATCTCAAAACCACACAGTCAGTCACTGCTGGAAAGGCTTTAAATATGCAAACGATGCAGGAAAACCAAATAATTTGCAAGAGGATTTCCAAAGAACTGCTCAGGACAAATAAAGGTCTCATTAATAACCATCACAAAACATCACAACCATCGTGGATCATGCAGGCCACGACACAGTATGAAGAATCAATACAGAAACTTCTGAACGGGGGCATTTTTATAGATTCAGCTATTTTTTTGTCTTTTGGACTAAACATCTTTTATTTTAAATATCTTGTATTGTGTAAACTTTTGAGCATGGGCCTGGCTGTATATATATATATATATATATATATATATATATATATATATATATATTGATAATTATAATAAACTTCACAGATCAGAAGACCCTCAATAAAGAAGTTGCTCTGAATAAATGGGCTAAAGTTCTTCTGATAGTTCAGTGTGTGTCTTGTTGGTGCTTCTAACACAAGTATAACTCATTTACTTCTAAACTCTTCTTTCATTACTAAATGTGAGCTTTTGATACATGTTTATTTGTGTTGCTTTTTTAAATTCAGATTTGAATGTGTCCGTGTCTGATAAGGACAACAATGCAACAGGCGAGGCAAATACAACAACCAGAAAATTTCAATTCTGATTTGTGTAGAGAATGAAAATAACATAGAAGTCTGTTTTAGGCTACACCAGTATCTGATCTACACTGCGCTTCTTTGTTTTGGATGCAAATTACAGAAGACCAATTTGATGCATTTCACAACCAGCATGAGGAGACGCTTCGAAAGCAGAGCAGATTCAATCGTACATCTTAAGATTTGAGCCTTATCAAAGGTAAAAATCGTTCACTACACAGTGACACACACACTGTAAATAAGCAGTTACTCAAATAAAGAGAAAATTGGTCTAAAATAATAAATAATGAATTTGTTTCTACTTCTTTGCCAAAAGACAACACCGGTTGTGAACTTTGTGAGGGACGAGCCGTAAGACTGTGACGCTTTGGGGGTGTTGATGGACTCGATCAATTCACTCCAAAAAAAAAACGTTTTTCTCAGCTTTTTTTTTTTTTTTTTTAACGAAACTACCACATTCAATTGTCAATAAAAATAAATAAATAAATGTATTTATTTGAAGAGTTCAGATGCAAAAGCCTCTAAATGCCATTTGAAATTTTCTTCTTTAATGATGATTTTTATCAAACTTGTATATTTAAGTTCAGTAATTTCACTTAAATAACAATTAATAGGTAATTATCATTGCCATTTAAGTGAAATCACTGAACTTAAATATACAAGTTTGATAAAAATCATCATTCTAGAAGAAAATTTCAAATGGCACTTAGAGGCTTTTGCATCTGAACTCTTCATTTATTTTTCTATTTATTTATCTATTTATTTAAGCAGAGGGGCTGTTTCTTTCATACAACAAAATATTCTGGGGGCCAGGAACATTATGTGGAAATGATCAAAAATGCTGGCAGTGGCTGGCAACTTTCTTTTTTTTTTAACCCTGGTTCAGAAAAAGGTCAAATGTTTTTCCTAGTAAGAAAAGATTGGATCAATGAAAGGTTCTTTGGAGAACAAAAAAAAAGCTTCGTCTATGACATCACTGTCAAAACCCTCTTTTGGAATATTTCATTTTAAGAGTGTATATATTTATACTAATGCATCCTTATTATATTTGATTTCATATTCAACAGTTAAATATTGTTTATTTTATTTTATAGGCCTGCATTGAGACTTTCTTGTGAACATTGATTACATTTTAGCAATCAACATGTTAAGCTGGAAAAAATTATGCATAAAGTATATTATGTCAACATGAAAAATGAAACCATTTTTACTGCCAAAACGCGTGAAACTGAATGAAAGGCAAGAATTTTTGTATCTGCATATGATTTAAAAAACACTTTTATCTAAAGTTACTTATAAATGAGTGACCTAACAAACATGTTATAAGAATTAGCAGTATTTGCATGACATAATGCCAAGTCTCAAGTATAATCTATAGATAATAAGATAAAGCAGAAGGTAAATACAGAGAAGTAAAGAATTATAGGAAGTTTGTTTGATAATGGTTGTGGTTTAGTTTTCTCTAGAAGAAGTGTGACTTCAGCTATTTCTAGAAAGCTGATTTTATGTTGTCTTGCATCTGATCTCACTGTTAAATCTCCATTGATATTTCCTCTAAAGTTAAAGTGACGCACTGGTTGTTCTTAATATTTTGGACACTGATTTGAACTACCACTCAGTGATTCAGCAGAGTAAGAGCTTCATTCATCTTTAAAATACAACCTGTGAAATAACCAGTGGTTGTATTTAGTTTTTTCGTTCTGGATAAAGCGAGAGAATGCAAGAGAGCCTGATAACTGGACTAAAATCTCTAATTCAAGAGAAAAGATTTGTGTGTGTGTGTAAAGCTGCTGCAGATGTTTAATTCATTACACTTTCATCACTTTAAATGAAAATAAGTGCATACTAGAACCATTTAATTTGAAAAACACTGATATACTATTAATACTGAAAACATATGTCAAGTTGCCAGACATGATTAAAAATATATTGCTGTCAGTGTCCATTTAAAACGAAGAGATTAGAAGTGCATTAGTCTCTTTTAAATTCGTATATAAGATTTCTATAAAGACACTTATTTAGAGATGTGGTATGAATAAAACAAACACAAATGTTTTTGTTGTAATATTTGTGCACTTTAGTATTATAATTTTTCTGTATTATTTTAAAAAAGTATTTTGCAGCTTCTTCATAACTACAAATAGATCTAACTTTTTTTTTTTACCAATCTTATTTCTTTATTCTCTTGAATCCCTTTTAATCCTTCAATTATTCAAATCAATGTAAATTTTGCTCTTCCTCTTAGGTGCCAACACCTATATAATCTAAAAGTTTTGAAATTCACTGCATGTGTATTAGGTTAAAGCAGGAGATAAAAACTAATACAAACGTTTTGGCTGTCTAAATATTAGTCGCTAGATCTGTTCTTCAGACTAATTACTTAATTATTTCCTGTCTCTATGAATGTGAATGACATTTTATGTGACTTCCTTATTCTGAACAAACTAGAGCAGTAGTCAGGTCTCAGCGGACACGTCTTCTGCGGGCTCGTAAAATGGATCCAGTCTATGAAAATCCTGGTTTCAAACTTTCAACAGTTTCTTTAGATGAAAAACACTCTCAACAAAGAGGTAAGGCTGATGATGTCATCAGCATGCATTCAAATTTCTATTTCTAAGTATTTGCACTGCAGTAACCATGTAAGGGTTTTTTTTATGTTCAAATGCTTTTGTCCAAAGTGGCTTACATTACATTCAAGGTATACATTTTATCTGTTCATGTGTTCCCTAGGAATCAAAAGCTATGAACTCTGTAATTTAACCCTCATACTGCATGTGGAGTCAATATGATCCCAATCAACTATTCCTTAGTTAAAATAACACGGTTCCCTTCATCTCATAGCATAAGAATTTGAGACCTTTTGTGCATTATCTATCTATACACACACAAAAAAAAAACTGGACTTGATTCGGTTGTTCTGAAGGTACAGTATGTAAAAAAAGTCACACACTTGCCGTTTGGTCAAAATAACCCTAAATTGAAAATGAATGGTAAAAGTGAAACTTTCATGAGTTTTTTTATTTTTCATTTGTCCAAAAAAAAAAAAAAATGCAGTTTAAATTTTCACACAGAAATGAAGGCCTTGATGTGCTACCTAGAGCACAAATGCAATGTAGAACAGACATGGCAGGGAACTACACTAACCTTTTCCACTGGTGGCACTTGCGCTACTAATTTTTTCAGTTACTGGCGCAAAACATGATTTGGTCGCGCAAATTATTTATAGTAAGCCGCTCTCTGGATAATAATGAATAATAATGAAACTGCATTAGTGTTGGAACGGTACAGAAGTCACGGTTGGGTTCATACCTGGTTCAGACATTCAGACGGTTCGGTACGATTTCGGTACAATGGAGTGAAAAGCAAAACAAAAATGCATAAGGCATTCTTATAGATCTCTTAAGCTTCGTATTTTTTAAGTTGTTTAAGTTTTATTAATAAAGGCATAGAACCAGTTTATTTGTAGTGCACTGACAATAGTTTTATATAATTAGTTTATTAATTAAATTAATAAAAAGACAAAATGACCTTGATATATGTTTGGTAATTGTACTTAAAATGTAAAATTAATTTGCTATATTTCAGATCAATATATTTGTTTTCCTTAATTTTAATTAACACTTTATTCTCATCTGAATTATAAATAAAAGATTTCCGTATAAAATAATTACCTTTAAAACACATTTGATTTTCTTTTTTGTAGAATCAATGTAGAATCACGGACGCAGGACTGTTGGCAAACTGTGATGACAATAAAATGATAGCTTATATCTCTGGTTGTTGTTTCTGTTCCACAACATTTTCTATGTCATGTTTAGGGTGTGGGATGAAGAGAGGGATATTTTCAGTAATTATTTAATAAAACAATATTTAATTTATCTTCAGTGTGTAGTATTAGCCAATTTAGGTGTCTTGACGCGAATCACACGATTACGATTCAGCCTACAGCACACACACACAAAAAAAAACTAATCTAAAAAAACTGCTAGTGATCATATGACGTTGGTCGATGTCAATATCAGCGCTAGCAATATAATTAGTTAGCTCATGGCAGAGTTTATCAGCCGAACACCAGAGCGCAAATCTACCTTTGCTGTAGCAAAATTATCGTAAGGTAGAGACACGGTGTCTTACATCTCTGCGTCTTTTTCCTGCCGCCATGCAGGCCCAGATGGTAGCCTATATGATTGTGATTAGCATGCCTATTATAAAGACACAAACCTTTTACTATCATGTCCATTGATTTTGAAAAATATGCGCAAGGACAGCGCTTGTGTTGTGTGAAGACGCGCTCTCTCTCTCTCTCTCTCTCTCTCTCAGCTCGTTTGCGCCATGTCAAACGCATCAGTCATTCTACTCTACAACACTCGCCGATCAAAAAAGGCTTTGGCGGGACAAAAAGCGGACGATCCGACAGGTTTTAGAAGATTATACAACCTGAAAGAAACAAAAAAACAAAAACAAAAAACCGACCCGTCAAAATAGTCAGTGATACATTTGCGACCAATTAAAAATTAGGGTCGCAATGGGATTTCAAAAGGTCGCATATGCGACCATTTTGGTCGCAGTGTAGTTCCCTGTTCTCAATGCTTCGGTTTGCATTTTCCTTTCCTTTCTTCCCGGAGGTGCATGAGGAGTTGAGGAAATCTTGGTCGGCGCCTCTGGCGTTCAAGCGGAGGCAACCTCGCTCCTCCTTCCTTACCACCTGGGATAGAAGGGCGATGCACGGGTACGAGGGAATCCCCCCGGTGGAGCGGTCTATCGCGATGCAGCTGTGTCTGAAGAACGCTTCTGCTTGGCGGGGTGCCCCTTCACTCCCCTCCCGTGCCTGTAGGTTTTCCTCTGGGCTAACCAGGGATGCCTACATGGCATGTGGAGATGCCACCTCCGCCCTGCATGCCATGGCACTTTTGAAAGTACATCAGGCGATGGCGCTCCATGACTTGCAGGCGGGTGGTCCTGACCCAGCCCTGCTGCAGGAGCTGCGTGTGGCGACGGACTTCGCCCTCCAGGTGACGAAAGTCACTGCATGTTCGCTGGGTCGGGCGATGTCCACTTTGGTGGTCCAGGAGCGCCACCTATGGCTGACCCTGGCAGATATGGCATATATACTACCTCTAAAGGAGTTGTTGTGTAGACTGGGTGTTATGTCCAGTTGTCTCTTAGGTTGTCCAGTTGTCTCTTAGGTTACCCATTATGCCACGTGCAGTCCAGCCGTGTCTTCCCCTTGACAGACTAGTTCTTTTGTCCCTGTTGAGTAAGCTCCCACTCCCCTTGGATTGGGACTACTTTAGGGACTGCCATATGTTTCACTATCCCCCTGGGCTAGTACATATGTGTTTTCCAAGCCTGTGTCAGGCGGCTGGCTTCCACAGCGTTACCTTCCTCTTGTCGGGTTAGGGCACATTTTCCACTCTTGCGGAACAGCAGTGTGACTCCCTAGCTAGCTCCCGCAATTTGTAAAACTGCTCTTGGGTAGCTTAGCTGGACGCTGGAAGGGGCCAGCACCATGGCGTTTTTTAGGGATCCCAATTCATCTGGGAACTCCCCGACAACACGTTGGAGTTCCCAGGACGAAAGGGAACGTCTCGGTTACGTGTGTAACCCTCGTTCCCCGATTACAGGGAACGGAGAAGTGTCGTGTCGAAGATCTCCTGATTAGTTCAGGTATCGCGTCTTTTGTGCGCTCGAGGTCGTTATTTGAAATCCTCTATGTTTCATAGGCGCACGGGAAGAGCGCTCATTATGCGCTCATGGGACGCGCGCTCATAAACTTTTCAGTATGGGAGTGCACATGCACCCAAACACTTGGGTGTTTTTTTCTCTTCTCCGTAAATACGTCTTTTAGCAGAGCTACAGCAAGCGTTTTTCTGTGGTGGAAATACATTAGCTACTAAAACTTCTTTGTCGTTGTGGAGAGCGCAGTGTAATGAGTGCATGGTTCTATAGCAACGACAGCCATGGGAAAATCGGTACAAATTTTACTATTAATAATAAAAGATAATGGGCGCTCGAAGGGGGTCTTGCCCTGGGTGTAATTCAAAGTGGAACCGCCACTGGTAACCGAGATGTTATATAGCTGACAAAACAGTATGATGTAGGAGTATAAATATATATATATATATATATATATAGGAGTATTTCCTCTATAGGAGAGATTAAATATATTTAATCTGGGTCACAGTATTCAAGGGTAATAGAAGGGTTACTATAAAGTCGAGAGACATTTTCAGAACCCGGTGCTCCGCCCTATTAAAGGTTAAGGGTAGGGGACGCTATACACATATATTACATTTGCTGTCATGAATCAGTATTTAAGTTCTGTGCTCTTTCTCCACTGAAATGTACCAACATAGAGAACCATGTAATGCTGAGAACACAATAAAATAAACATCAGACAGGTGTCTTTTCTAAAGATGCACATTCATTTCTTTTTGCATGTACAATTTTGTATGCAACAGCTATTGTTTTCATTTTGTTCCATTATTTTCTTTTAATAGTTCCTGAGCGCCCTGCTTTATCAGTATGGGGCTGTTCTCATTATAAAGCAGCTGTTTTGTTTTGTGCAGATATTTGTTTTACTTTAGATATATTTATACTCTATCGGTCGGTACAATGCATACATCTTATTTACTTTAACTGCAAATGACAAGTAGAAAGAAAGAAAAAATACTAAATAATAATATAATATATATATATATATATATACACACATACATACATATACATATATATATATATATATATATATATATATATATATAGCACCTTTAAATTAAAATTAATTAATTTAAAGAAATTAACCCGGTGTAAATTCATAAATTCAGGAATGGTTTCAGACAGAAATGCTGCAAAGATTCAAGGTTCAGAAATAATTTAAATTTTCTCATCAAATTTCTAACCCCAGGTAACTCCACTGAAGAGAGAGCGAGAGACAGAGAGAGAGAGAAAGAGAGAGAGAGAGAGAGAAAGAGAGAGGTCACTTCTTCTAAGTGGACTAAAGTTTCTCTGATTGTTCTGTGTTTTGTTCTGGGTTTTGCTCTCGGAGGTCTCTGCGCTCTCGGGGTGATTTGTAAGTATAACTGATATACTAGATCTCTGCTCTGTTCAGGGTTGTATTATTGACTCAGTTTTTGTAAGTACTTTTCCTAAAACACAATGTTGGCATACATCATTGACACTCGCAACACAATTTATTGTATAATCATAAGTAAAATAAAAGTAAGATCATATTTTTCAGCAAGCTATTTTATTAGGCACTATTGTCAAACAAACCTCCATATTTAAGCTGTAAACTGTCATTGATTAAGCCTGAAGACATTTACAGAATGGTTTCTGTCATTTCAGTCTTGTGCATGATGTGGACTTTCCTCAAAAACATATTTTCCACAGCTGCTTTTGTGTTTAATCAGATCATTTTAAGCTTGCTGATTTCAAATCACTGAATGAGCAGAACATCATGATTTCAGAGACACTGATGGCTCAAGAGATCAACAGCACAGGTGAGAAAACTATAAAAGCACAGACAAGTTTCATTAACAGTGTTCATTGATCTCCCCATGTTAGAAACATTATCTGCTTGTTGTCCCATATTCCCCGAGTTATGATAAGAGCATTAGAGGAACTTAAAACCAACTACACCAGAGTAAGAGAACAGTTTCTGCTTCATGTTGGTGAATTGTTTTTTATTTTACATTTTTATTACATTTTTTTTTTTTGCCTCATTTTGTGTTTGGTCATTTTGACCGAGGATTATGACCATACCTGTAAATGCTAGTTAATTTTATTGCATTGAACTAAAATTGACTGACTTTACTCACACAAAGTCTAACAATTTCCCCCCCAAAAATGAATACGTTGTACAAAAAGGCACAAAAGTCACACTTGTGGTGTTTCTGGTCAAAAATGACCAGAATACAAAAAATTATTATAAAGCTTATAAATCTCGTTATGCTATTTTATCACCAAATATTGTCGAGTTCCAAAATAGATAAATAGCCCTGGAAAGGATGCAGTAGGCATTTTGAGGAAAAGTACTTTTTAGGTGCTCACTAAAAATTTCTGAAATGTAAAAAAAAACATTTCTGCCATATATATAACAAGTTGTAAACATCACTGTTTTGGGATAAATAATAAAAACAAAATGGCTGCCAACAGATTAAATGCATTTATTGCAGTTTAAACATTAAACACTAAACTGTGCATTCTCAGAACATTTAAATTAGTACAGGTTATGCATTTTCTTAAAATTAGTAGAGGTTATGTCATTTAAATTATGACAAAAAGATTGAATCTAATATTTGGTGATAAAATAGCAGAACAAGAGATTTACAAGGGTTAAAAATGCCACAATCTTCTGTTGTGACCAATTTTCTAAATGTCTTCTTGTTTATATTTTACTATTTAATTGTCTTTTCACCAGATATGAAGAAAGAGTTCAAAGATCTTGCGGCCAGATACGGCACACTTAGAGAATGGCTTTCCTTTAATGATGGTGAGTGTCAGTTTACAAGCTTAGTGTGACACAAAGTGTGAATATTTCTGCACATGAAAGTTTAATTAACTTTATGATCTAAATAATGGAAGGTTTAATCACAATTTATTCATCTTTCACAGCTCAATCTTGTAGTCTCTCTGTGAATGGCTGGATTGCTTGTCGTGGAAAGCTGTATTTATTTATCTCTGATAGACTGAACTGGATGAGCAGTCGAAATGTCTGTGTTTCAAAAGGAGCCAATCTGGTGACCATAACCAGCCAATCAGAACAGGCAAGTCAGATCAATTATTAATTATTAGACAGTTTATGCAAGCGTTATGAAAATGTGACATAGGGGAGAGCGGGGCACAACCTAACGCATTTTAGTTTTGGCTCAATTAATTAAAAAATAATTAGGTTAGATTCTTTCTTTTTTTTTTTTTTTTACACAAGCAAGCAACATACACATCTCTGCTACAAATGAACACTTAAAGTTTTTTTCTAGGACCTACCATTTTCGTACAGTTGCACTGAAAGTGACAGAAGTGCAAATGTTACAACTTACCCCATATGCGGGGTTAATTGTAACAGACAGAGGGGTTAGTTGTAACACTTGTGTGTAACACACATAATTCAGTACTATTTTATTTGTATAGTTTGATATTGTTTGTGCATCTGTATAGACAGATATCCATACACCCATCCCTCATCCAATCATCCTTCTATTGTGGATCAATGGATAGAGACGTAGAAAAGGGCTGCACAGTTTTGCAATAAATAATAATAAATAAAATTATAAATATTGTTATTGCAATTAAATTAGATTTGTGTGTGGCAGCTGCATGTACAATTATTATTATTATTATTATTATTAATAATAATAATACAAATGAGCTTAAAATAAAAATTTAAAGGGTTTATTACATTAAAAACAGGCCATATTTTTAATAAATAAACAAGTTATCATTCATAGTACACTAAATTTTAAACATTTTAAATTCCAACATTGTTTGTGAAAGTCCAACAAAGTTAAATGTATACTCAAACCTGAAAAGTTGTGTGGCTCCGTTTTCATTTGATTATCATTGTACAATTGGCGGCTTGTTTGTAACACAACTAACCCCGCTGTGTATTACATATTTTAAGCCTAGCTAACAGTCACTAGGAATTGCTGACATGTTTCAAACGGTGCTATGTTTGAGCAAACAAGACAGTGATTAAGGCAATATAAAGTTAGATTTGGAAACGTATACACCCAACTCAGAAACCGAAAAAAATATATGATGAAAAAATTTACTATCATGGTGCCAAAACACTCTTTGTCCAGTATCTTCACAAAATATATTGAAAACTTTCCGCAAATTCACGGGAGAACGTCTTCTGGCAGCAAGAGAAAAAGAGCGGAAAGACGGCCGCTTTGATCCTGACGAACTATGTAAAAAGTCCGTGTTACATTTAACCCCGCGTTAGGTTGTGTCCCGCGCTCCCCTACAGCTGATTTGATTTAAGTTAAAAGTTTTATTTTAAAGGATTCTTTCTAGGCCTACCTCTAATTTTGCCTCTAATTAGAGGTAAATTATTTGCATCACCTTTGTATATTTTCTCCTGTAGGATTTTCTGGTGTCTAAAATTAACGTGACGCACTGGATTGGTCTCAATGATATAGACACTGAAGGACACTGGGTTTGGGTGAACAACCAAACTCTCACTGAAACTGGAGTACAGTAAGAACTCTGCATGTGTGAACTTTAGCTATTTAATAGCCTTCTCAATAGTGATGGGTACCGTACAAAAACGGTAATATTGGTTGCTTGATTTTTTTTTTTTTTTTTTTTGCGTGATAACCAAATTGGTGTTTTTTTTTTTCTTGTTTCATCCATAGACATAATGCCTTATTAGAGTTGGTCGGATAAAGCCATTCTTTCACATCCTCATTTATCATCCTACTGGTCCTGCTGGGCAGTTTTAGAGTTTACAGACTTAATGTCATTTGTTATTAATTTTGAAAAACGATTAATGGTTGGGGATTTTAACCTGCACACTGATGTTGCTGATAATCATGCCACAAAAGATTTTCTTAGTATTACGGATTCACATAATCTAAAGCAGCATGTTCATGGACCCACACATACTGGTGGTCATACATTAGACCTTGTTTTTAGGGTTGGATGTTAATGCAATATGTTGTGAGGATATGTCGATTAGTGACCATAAGTGAATCTTTTTTAATCTTAAGTTTCTGCTACTGCTGACCCCCCTTGTAAGAAACGTCTGACAAAATCGCGCATTATTACTCAAACAACTGTTGAGCAATTTATCTCTCTGTTTGATTGTTATCTCAATTTTATGTGTTGTGTCAATGTTATTGAGATCTTAATGCAATCTTTTACCAAATGTCTGCTCTTCTGTGTTGAGTGAAATGGTTCCTTTAAAGATAAAAACTAAGCCCATCTGTAACACCTCGCCTTGCATGACGGACGATGTGCGTTGTCTAAGGAGGAGGTGCCGTACGACTGAATGTCTGTGGAAATCCACCGGGCTTAAAGTGCACCGGCTGGAACTTATGCAGGATTTTAATAATTTAGTTGCAAAATCTAGGACTGCTTCTTTTTCTAATTTAATATCTTTCTCTAAGCGAAACTCTATACGGTTTTATTTGATACCATATATAATATTGTATCTCCTCCAGCCATTGTGACAACAATATGTTCTCAAAATAATTGTGATAGGCTGCTGTCCTTTTTTTACTGATAAGGTGCAGTCTATTAGATCAAATATTCTGCGTGGACCACATTCTCTTGTAGACTGTATTCATTCACCTAGGCCTAATTGAGTCTTTTAAACCAATCAGCCTCCTTGATTTGCTAATAAATATATCCTCTTGTCCACAGGATATAATACCATCTTCATTATTCTCAAAAGCACTCCCTCATTGGCCCTAGTATTGTAGCTATTGTCAATTCCTCACTGGCCACAGGCTGTGTCCCATCCTATTTTAAACATGCCACCACCATTCAACCTATATTAAAAAAGCCTAATTTGGACCGTACAGTTTTGAAGAATTATCAGCCAATATCAAAGTTACCATTGTTGTCCAAAATTCTCGAAAAAAGTTGTTGCTAATCAACTTACGGATGTTTTAGAGAATTTGGAGTTTCAAATTTCAAAAAAAAATTTCAATCAGGTTTTAGGAAGAGACACTCTGTCTACTGAGACCGCCTTGGTGAGAGTCTGTAATGACCTTCCAATGGTCTCGGACGCAGGTCTATGTTCAGTATTGTTTCTTATAGACCTTAGTTCTGCCTTCAATACCGTGCACCACCATATCATGATTAGGAGATTACGTTAATGTGTGGGCATATCTGGAGTGGCCTTAGATTGATTTACCTCATATCATTCTGATAGAAGTTTTAATGTCTATATATGATGATTCCCACTCTTTATCATCACCAATGATTTGAGGTGTTCCACAGGGTTAGGTGTTGGGCCCAATATTGTTTATTTTATACTTGTTGCTTCTGGGTCAGATCAATCCTGTTTTTTACACTTACATAATTTAAGTCATTTGAGGTCTTTAGTATCTCACTCAGAGCTGGACTGCGGGAGATGCTCATTCATGCATTCATTATTGTAACTCACTTTTCTCTTCACTTAACAAATCTGCTCTTCATCGACTGCAATCCATTTAAAATTCAGCTGCTAGCTTACTATCTCGATCAAATTGACACACCCATATCACCCTGATACTCTGCTCCCTTCACTGGCTTCCTTTAGCTTACCATAACCAATTCAAAATACTAACCATAACCAATAGGGCTTTACCAGCCCGTTCTCATCCTTTAGCGTCACATAGAACGCTATATGACAAAACGGCGCTATACGCACATGGCACCCTTTATCGTTAATATAACACGCGAACCCAAGGCGTCATAAATCCATTAGCGTAATATGAGACTACCCTACCCCACTCCTAAACCTAACCATCACAGCACGTGTTATATTTGCGATAACGGGTGCCATGTGCGTAGTATAGCGCCATTTTGTCATATAGCATTCTATATGACGCTAAAGGATGAGAATGCGTTGGCTTTGGTCAGGCCCCTGCTTATCTTGCTGACATAATTCACTTTCATACCCCTCTCCGCTCTACCAGGTCAAATAATCGAAATCTGATATCTACTACGCCACGCACTCGTTTAAAGGCATGTGGGGACAGGGCCTTCGCCGCTATGGCACCCAGATTATGGAATGTTTTGCCCACCAGTATTAGGTTTGCTGAGAATGTGGACAGTTTTAGGGTACAAGTGAAGACTCATTTGTTCAGGTTAGCTTTTGGGTAATCTCTGTACTTTATATATTGATTATTTTATCTGTTTTATTTTATTTTTTATCCATTTTTGTCTATTGTAAAGCGCTTTGTGACTTAGTCTGTGAAAGGCACTGTATAAATATACATTTTACTTACTTACTTATTGCTTGTTTGTGTGTTAAAGGTTCTGGTTCACTGGAGGGCCGAGAGAACCTGATAACTGGAGAGTACAGGATCCGTCTGGAGAGAACTGTGCTAGTCTGGGAGATGGGAATGGCAATTTTCAATCTTGGTTTGATGCTTCTTGTAAAACAGTAAAGAAATTTATCTGTGAAAAGAAATATTAATTTACCTCCATCAGTGATACTGTTACATGTCAGTTTGTTTTGGGACTTCTTTCTGTTTGTATTTGTTCAGTTTACCAGCACTCCTTTCACTGTCATCTTTAGTTCAATTGTTTCATCTGTGTGTAATTAATCATCTCATCTTTTACAACAAGCAATTTTATTCTGTTCTGCCAAGAAGTCACTAATGAAGTTGTCCTCTAAAGCTTTGTTTGTAAAGTCCCTCATTTTTTAGTCGCTCCGACTAAAAGAGTGTAATAAAAATACACTCCAGAAAAATGCTCAAGACAAATGTACATTTTGGAAAACATTTTTACCTACCATAAAACACAATTCACCTTTGGCTAAGCCCCGCCCCCTTAGTTACTGTTGCTACATCCAACAAACTTCATCTGGGCTCTGGTTTGGTATCAACATGGCTTATGCTGTGACAGCTCTTCCTGCTGAAATTTCATAAAACATTTATAAAGCAGCTAATGAATTGTCCGATAGAAGTAGTCAAAAGGGGCTGCAATATACGTTTGAAGGCTATATTCATGACATACAGGTGAAACGCAAGGAACAACAAGGCATCCAATATAGGCAAAAGCATACCGGTGTTGTGCCAAATTTTAACCCCCGCCAAATGAGCCCGTTCTCATCCTAAAGCGCCATATACAACGCTTTTGCAAAAGCGTAAATATCCAACGCACATGGCACCATTTAACGTCAATATGAGACGCAGATATATTTGGGCAGAAGGCGCCCCCTAGTGGTCTAGCCCTAACCCTACACCATACCTAAACTTAACCATAACCGAAGCGTCTCATTAGACGTTAAATGGTGCCATGTGCGTTGGATATTTACGCTTTTGCAAAAGCGTCGTATATGGCGCTTTGGGATGAGAATGCGTTGGCCAAATTATTACCCCCCCTAGCATTGGTAGGTTTAGCATTAGTTGTGGGGGAAGGGGTAGGATTAGGGGCGGGGTTGGGATTAGGCAATCAGGTACGGATTTCAACAAGGGGGTAATAATTTGTTGGTTTTGGGAAGGGAAAAAACGGACACCCCCCTCCAACCTCTCTGGGAAATGCGTATCTGTGTTACAAATGCCTCAGGCACAAGGTTTAACCATATTTTTGATAAAACTACAACGGTAATAGCCTGCCGAGACCAAAAATATGAGACGCCTGTATTAAAGTCAATGAAGCACTGTGAAAAAGTGTCGGACCTAGTGATGGGTCCGACACTGCAATGGAATGTTCAATCTGCCCCAAACTTCCCACGGTCAGTCATGGCCTGAACACATTTACATGTTCATATTCAGTTATAGTCATAGTTCCACCTGCTGGTAACAGGAAGTGACGTTTAACACTGTTCTGGACTCCTAATAACATGCACTCCACCAACTGCTAAACATGCTAACAACATACTGAAAACACTTAGCTAAGTGCTAAAGCATTTTATTACTGCAATTAAATAGGAATTAGCTGTAATTCAGATGTGCAATGTTCAATCTACCCCAAACTTAATATTTAACATGCAAGAAACAGGCACTATGACTATAACTGAATATGAACATGGAAATGTGTTTAGGAGATAACTCTTATCAAACGTGTGAAGTTTGACGCAGATGAGACATTGCCTTTTTGAGTAACATTAATGTCTTGTTTTATTGAATTTGCATGCTTTATCTCTTAGCTACAGTAAGTATTTGCAACACTTCTAAGTTCTAAAGCATGCTAGAAATGCTAAAGGAAGTTTTTGTAACATGCAATGTCCAATCTACCCCAAACTTCACATGTTTGATAAGAGTTCTGCCCTGAACACATCCCTGCTCAAATTAAGTTAGTCATAATAACGCCATCTGCTGGCAACAGGAAGAGTCACTTTATTTAACATTTATTGTGGATTCCTAATAAATATATGAAAAAGTGCCACCAAATGTTAAACATGCTAACAATATACTAGAATGCTATAGCAAACACTTAGCTAAGTGCTAACGTATACTATATGCAAAAGGAAGTTGTTGTAACTTAAGCATGCAATTTCCAATGTGCTCCAAATTTACAACATAGGCCCCGTTCACACTGCAGACAAAAGTGGCCCAAATCCGATTTTTTGGGGGTCAGGTGACCAGGTCAGACTTCTTCAGAGATAGTGTGAACACTCAAATCTTGCCCAAATTTAGACCACTTACATATGGGCCCTTTTCACACTGCAGACAAAAGTGGCCCAAATCTGTTTGTTTTTTTGTTTTTTTTGTTTGTTGTTTTTTTCTGGAGGGTGACCAGGGTGTAAGCTACAGGGTGTAAGTTTCCTATGTGCACGCTAATAACCTATAAATAAATAATATATATATTGACAAGATCTGTTTCGAGTATGCATCTAAAATAACTATAAGAAATAAACCCCAGAATGTTGTGTGATGCTTTCTCCGGTGTGTGTAAAGTCTCAGTGTGGCCGGTATCATGGGTGTTCGCTCTTGTGTTCGAGCACGAGCGCTCTTGTAAAAATTGGTTGCATTCTGAAACAAAGTTAGAGGACGCTAAAAAAATACAAATAGCACCTTTAAGATAGTCTATCCCATTTGTTGAATAGTTTCAAAACAAAAGTGAACACCTGAATCCCTTCACAAAGTGCTCTTATATAGGGTGGGCCGAAAAAATTATATTACACTATGTAATGGTAAATGGTACATGGACTGCATTTACACCAAAGCGCTTTAGATTTGCCTCACATTCACCCATTCACACACCCATTCACACACTCATTCACACACTGACGGTGGTGTCAGCCATACAAGGCGCCATCCAGCTCGTCGGGAGCAGCTGGGGTTAGGTGTCTTGCTCACGGACACCTCCACACTTGGTCAGGTGGAACCGGGGATTGAACCAACAACCTTCCGGTTTGTAGAACCACTGAGCCACTGCCGCCCATACTTTTCCTCGATAAAATTATAACAAAAGATGATAAGTGTTCAATATAACATTTATGCAGCACTATGAAAATAATGAGCTGTTAAGGTGGATCATTGTGATCAGAAGAGACGTTTCTTGGTTCAGTGAGGTTTTTACTGAAAGAGCCTTTGAGAACCGAAATCATTCAGATCTGATTTTGAAGCTGTTCAACATTAATTTAAAAGAGCAGATTTTTTATTATGCCACGTAACCATATGTCTGCAAAGACAACTCACTGAAATTCATTGATGAGGAGAAATGCCTTCATTGATGGCCGAAAATGCGGCCAATGGAAACACGTCAATTACGCATATATAACGCAAAAAAGGTTTACACTCGCATGTGGTTTTCAAGTCATCTCATCTTGACCTCATACAATATGTTTGAACCTTTTGTAATAATTGAGTATGAATCCCTCTCTTGTTCTCAGTGTGAAAAGATGGATCTCAAAAACACACAGTCAGTCACTGCTGGAAAGGCTTTAAATATGCAAAATATGCTGGAAAACCAAATAATTTGCAAGAGGATTTCTGAAGAACTGCTCCGGACAAATAAAGGTCTCATTAATAACCATCACAAAACATCACAACCATTGTGGATCATGCAGGCCACGACACAGTATGAAGAATCAATACAGAAACTTCTGGACAGGGGCATTTTTATAAATTCAGCTATTTTTTGTCTTTTGGACTAAACATCTTTTATTTTAAATATCTTGTATTGTGTAAACTTTTTAGCATGGGCCTGGCTTTATATATATATATATATATATATATATATATTGATAATTATAATAAACTTCACAGATCAGAAGACCCTCAATAAAGAAGTTGCTCTGAATAAATGGGTTAAAGTTCTTCTGATAGTTCAGTGTCTGTATTGTTGGTGCTTCTAACACAAGTATAACTCATTTACTTCTAAACTCTTCTTTCATTACTAAATGTGAGCTTTTGATACGTGTTTATTTGTGTTGCTTTTTTAAATTCAGATTTGAATGTGTCCGTGTCTGATAAGGACAACAATGCAACAGGCGAGGCAAATACAACAACCAGAAAATTTCAATTCTGATTTGTGTAGAGAATGAAAATAACATAGAAGTCTGTTTTAGGCTACACCAGTATCTGATCTGCACTGCGCTTCTTTGTTTTGGATGCAAATTACAGAAGATCAGTTTGATGCACTTCACAACCAGCATGAGGAGACGCTTCGAAAGCAGAGCAGATTCAATCGTACATCTTAAGATTTGAGCCTTATCAAAGGTAAAAAACATTCACCACACTGTAAATCAGCAGTTACTCAAATAAAGAGAAAACTGGTCTAAAATCATAAATAATGAATTTGTTTCTACTTCTTAGCCAAAAGACAACACCGGTTGTGCACTTTGTGAGGGATGAGCCGTAAGACTGTGAAGCTTTGGGGGTGTTGATGGACTAGATCAATTCACTCCAAAAAAACGTTTCTCAGCTTTTTTTTTTTTTAACGAAACTACCACATTCAATTGTCAATAAA
Organism: Pimephales promelas; assembly: GCF_988280905.1. NCBI lineage: Eukaryota > Metazoa > Chordata > Actinopteri > Cypriniformes > Leuciscidae > Pimephales > Pimephales promelas. The sequence goes on along the minus strand of NC_142786.1, from coordinate 2,789,063 downwards.
AATAAATAAATAAATGTATTTATTTATTTTTCTATTTATGTATCTATTTATTTAACCCTTGTGCTGCATTAGATTTTTAACACCGTTGAGTGCATTAAGGACCAAAAATGGCCACATATTAAACATTGCCTAAAATATTATATATTATTATTATTTTCCACTTTTACCAAGTTAAATCTTTTAACCAGCATCAGTCCTCATCATAACTACCAAAAATGTATTCAATTTCAGGATTTTAACCCTTTAATTACCAGTTTTGTTTGCGAAACCATCGATTTGTATAAGAGGAAAAAACACAAAAATTCAATTATTTTCAATAAACTAAATGCAAAGAGAAAACTTTAGATTTGGATTATCACAGTCCCACTTTGCAAAAAATCCCACTTAGCGCGTTAGAGACCAAAAATGGCCACCTATTAAACATTGCCTATTGCCTAAAATAAGGTGCATTTCCACCCATAGGGAATAAATATGTAGTGACGTCATCTGGTGGAATACACTATATAATGCAAATATAATGCTTTTGCTTCAAAATGAAAGGATGTTTGTGCAAAAATCATGTTTCATGTATTACTGACAGCCTCAGATTTAAACAACGTTTTAATGGGTTTCAATGGGCCATTTTTGGTCTTTATGGTGCTGAGTGTTACTATTTGATCTACACAGTGTGTGTTATACATATTTTGCAAAATGGGATCACATTTTTTACATGTATCCAAAAAGTCACAATTTTGCCAAATTTCATACCATTTGCATTAAAACAGCCAAAATGGTCAAAGAAATTAAACTGCAAAAGACCAAAAATGTCCCTAATGCAGCATAAGGGTTAAGCAGAGGGGCTGTTTCTTTCATAAAACAAAATATTCTGGGGGCCAGGAACATTATGTGGAAATGATCAAAAATGCTGGCAGTGGCTGGCAACTTTCTTTTTTTTTTAACCCTGGTTCAGAAAAAGGTCAAATGTTTTTCCTATAAGAAAAAAATGGATCAATGAAAGGTTCTTTGGAGAACAACAAAAAAAAAAAAAAGCTTCTTCTATGACATCACTGTCAAAACCCTCTTTTGGAATATTTCATTTTAAGAGTGTATATATTTATACTAATTCATCCTTATTATATTTGATTTCATATTCAACAGTTAAATATTGTTTATTTTATTTTATAGGCCTGCATTGAGACTTTCTTGTGAACATTGATTACATTTTAGCAATCAACATGTTAAGCTGGAAAAAATTATGCATAAAGTATATTATGTCAACATGAAAAATGAAACCATTTTTACTGCCAAAACGCAGCATATTTATGAGTGAAACTGAATAGAGGCAAGAATTTTTGTATCTGCATATGATTTAAAAAACACTTTTATCTAAAGTTACTTATAAATGAGTGACCTAACAAACATGTTATAAGAATTAGCAGTATTTGCATGACATAATGCCAAGTCTCAAGTAGCTATAGATAATAAGATAAAGCAGAAGGTAAATACAGAAAAGTAAAGAATTTTAAGAACTTCGTTTGATAATGGTTGTGGTTTAGTTTTCTCTAGAAGAAGTGTGACTTCAGCTATTTCTAGAAAGCTGATTTTATGTTGTCTTGCATCTGATCTCACTGTTAAATCTCCATTGATATTTCCTCTAAAGTTAAAGTGACGCACTGGTTGTTCTTAATATTTTGGACACTGATTTGAACTACCACTCAGTGATTCAGCAGAGTAAGAGCTTCATTCATCTTTAAAATACAACCTGTGAAATAACCAGTGGTTGTATTTAGTTTTTTCGTTCTGGATAAAGCGAGAGAATGCAAGAGAGCCTGATAACTGGACTAAAATCTCTAATTCAAGAGAAAAGATTTGTGTAAAGCAGCTGCAGATGTTTAATTCATTACACTTTCATCACTTTAAATGAAAATAAGTGCATAGAACCATTTAATTTGAAAAACACTGATATACTATTAATACTGAAAACATATGTCAAGTTGCCAGACATGATTAAAAATATATTGCTGTCAGTGTCCATTTAAAACGAAGAGATTAGAAGTGCATTAGTCTCTTTTAAATTCGTATATAAGATTTCTATAAAGACACTTATTTAGAGATGTGGTATGAATAAAACAAACACGAATGTTTTTGTTGTAATATTTGTGCACTTTAGTATTATAATTTTTCTGTATTATTTAAAAAAAAGTATTTTGCAGCTTCTTCATAACTACAAATAGATCTAACTTTTTTTTTACCAATCTTATTTCTTTATTCTCTTGAATCCCTTTTAATCCTTCAATTATTCAAATCAATGTAAATTTTGCTCTTCCTCTTAGGTGCCAACACCTATATAATCTAAAAGTTTTGAAATTCACTGCATGTGTATTAGGTTAAAGCAGGAGATAAAAACTAATACAAACGTTTTGGCTGTCTAAATATTAGTCGCTAGATCTGTTCTTCAGACTAATTACTTAATTATTTCCTGTCTCTATGAATGTGAATGACATTTTATGTGACTTCCTTATTCTGAACAAACTAGAGCAGTAGTCAGGTCTCAGCGGACACGTCTTCTGCGGGCTCGTAAAATGGATCCAGTCTATGAAAATCCTGGTTTCAAACTTTCAACAGTTTCTTCAAATGAAAAACACTCTCAACAAAGAGGTAAGGCTGATAATGTCATCAGCATGCATTCAAATTTCTATTTCTAAGTATTTGCACTGCAGTAACCATGTAAGGGTTTTTTATGTTCAAATGCTTTTGTCCAAAGTGGCTTACATTACATTCAAGGTATACATTTTATCTGTTCATGTGTTCCCTAGGAATCAAAAGCTATGAACTCTGTAATTAAACCCTCATACTGCATGTGGAGTCAATATGATCCCAATCGACTATTCCTTAGTTAAAATAACACGGTTCCCTTCATCTCATAGCATAAGAATTTGAGACCTTTTGTGCATTATCTATCTATACACACACAAAAAAACTGGGCTTGATTCGGTTGTTCTGAAGGTTATGTAAAATAGTCACACACTTGCCGTTTGGTCAAAATAACCCTAAATTGAAAATGAATGGGAAAAGTGAAACTTTAGTGAGTTTTTTTATTTTTCATTTGTCCAAAAAAAAAATGCAGTTTAAATTTTCACACAGAAATGAAGGCCTTGATGTGCTACCTAGAGCACAAATGCAATGTAGAACAGACATGGTCACACACACACACACACACACACACACACACACACACACACAGATATGACTGCCGCAGTCCAGCAGAGAGCATTTGTATAGAATTTGGTAAATAAAACCAGCCACAATGCAGAACTCAGATATGAAGGAGTGAGGCCTAATGCATCCACATGCACACACACACATGCAGCGAGCGAGAGATTTTTGAAAAATTGAAAAAATATCCAACATAGAAACCATAAAAAAGAAAACCAAAGACCACATACCACCGAGACATGTTTTGACAAGAATCCCATCAAGCCAGTGTAAAGACTGTAATATGACCTGATCGATAAGGGAATTTGCATATAATAATAATAATAATAATGATTATTATTGATAATGAATAATTATTCATACAGGTTTGGATCAGATCAGCCTTAGTGGCACTGTGACAACCACAGTAGGTAGTCTTCAGGCATAATGACAATATGATATTAATAAATACCACTTACCATTTAAGTTGGACTTCCTCGACGACGATGGCTAGCAGGTTGGTACTAACTCCGTGGCTAACATGTCTTGCCACTTTGCGCTCACCCAGGCCTCGGGACAGAAGTTGGTATCGACAATACTTAATCGCATTTTCTTTCTCGGGACACAGCTGAGCGGCAGATATACCAATGCTGACCGCCTCCTGTACCTGGTCCTCCATTAAGACGATTAATGGCGAGACAACAATAACGACTGGGGTCTCGCGAAGTTTAAAGCCAAGAGCGGCTCTTTTTTCAAAATAAACTTGCATTCTAAACTACTTAAAAATATATCTAAGGCTGCATCAAAAGGTAGCTTCGCGTCTGCTGCCATATTGAATCCATAAATATAAACAAACTGCGGTGTGTGGCAGATGTCGTCATCGTCTTGCTGCTCCCTCCCCGTTCTGTAATTGGTTACCTAAATGAGGCGAAAAAGTCTGCCTTTCAGCGTGAATAAAGCAGTATGGGGAAACGAAACCCAGAGACTATATCACTTTATAGAATTTCAAGAGAAGCTTTCCTCTGGCCACGAGGATTAACTTTCTTGTTCTATAAACAAAATACTATCTAAAGTATCTTTAATTAGTAAAGCTCGTAGCTCGCGACATTAAAGGGATTTGAATATGAGCAAGAGACATGAATCAATAGATTTAATATTATATAATTTAATAAAGGAAACGTAGCAGGAATAAAATGTATGGAAAGACAATAACACAACGACAAAACACGGAGAGGAATTTGAAAGTGAAAGTAAGAGTGTGTGGGAGAGAGAGAGAGAGAGAGAGAGAGAGAGAGAGAGAGAGAGAGAGAGAGAGAGAGAGAGAGAGAGAGAGAGAGAGAGAGAGAGAGAGAGAGAGAGAGAGAGAGAGAGAGAGAGAGAGAGAGAGAGAGAAGTTTGGCACAATTTCACCTCAGTTTAACCCTTTTTGAAACAACACGGAAAACACAATCTTAAAGGAGTAGTTCACTTTAAAAAAAAAAACTTTTGCTGATAATTTACTCACCCCCATGTCATCCAAGATGTCCATCATGTTATTCTTTCTTCAGTCAAAAAGAAATTAAGGTTTTTGATGAAAACATTCAGGATTTTTCTCCATATAATGGACTTCAATGGGGTCCAAACGGTTCAAGGTCCAAATGAGAGATTCAGTGCAGATTCAAATCGACACCAGAATAAGGGTCTTAGGACCCTCCGAGCCATGACTTGAAAAAAGATTTTGATGAACGAGTTTGAACAGGAGACTCACGAACGTTCATCACAGAACAGAGCAAGGCGAGCATTTGTGCTTATAAAACGTAAACTTTGTTATTTATTTTCAAAATGACAGATCGTTTCGCTTGATAATACCCTTATTCATTGTCTGGTGTCGTTGAATGACTTAACTTAAAGGAGCTGTATGCAAGAAATTTATTTCAATTAATCATTCATTTTCCCTGATATCATTAAGAAATCATGTTAATTTCAAACACTTATATCACAGAAAACAGTTGTCCGGCCAGGATATTGTCATTTAAAAAGTGAAGTTGCAGTCCTCAACTGATGTTGATGTTGTCAAGTTGTGTTTTGTTCTGATGCGTCACCTTCCACTGATCTATCAATCACGGAGTCAGTAGTGCTGCGGCATTCGGGTTGCCAGTTCTTCTCTAGTTACCACAGCTGCAGATACAAAAGTGTGTTGGAATCGGATAACAAAATGTCTAATGTTGCGGAATGTCTAATGTTGCTTTGTGACGAAGTCTAGAATAAATATTCACAGAAAAGAAAACTCATTGTGTAGGACTCGTCACTTGCTATTGGAAGCTTCTTGTAGCAGCCTACGTTCCTGCTGGATCCTGAAGTATATCTGGCAACCTCGAGTCATGGGGGAAGGGGGGATTCACCCCAATTTAAAAAGTAATTGCAGTACCAGTTTTGGCCACAATCTTACATATAACTCCTTTAACAGAATAACAAAACTTTAAACAAGAGAAAAGCTAATTTCCCAGGTAGGGGAAAAACGAACGTTACATGACGAAGGAGGACAGAAGAAGTAAGATAGAGAGCAGGGGAGCGTCAATGTCCTTTAAAGAACGCAGACCAAGCCCCTTCCGGAACATTACATTATTATATATATATATATACAGTACATATTATATTATTCGTATACAATATTAAATAAAATAATCAACGTTGTACAATTGAATCACGCTGGAATCCAGTCATCACATTTGATTTCTAATCACAGGGAATCAAGTTACTTCCTCAAAGCGGACTAAGGTTCCTCTGATCGTCCTCAGTGTCTCTCTGGTTTTGGCTCTTGGAGGTCTGTGTGTTCTGGGGATCATGTGTGAGTATAATTCTTGCTCTATTTGAGTTTGCTCTGATGAGAACAGACAAATTTAAGGCAGTTAAACGGCAAGCCGTTTTAGCTTAGATTGTATCCGCAGCCTTACTCGTCGTAATTGTATTTTTACTAAGAATTCAATTAGAGAGCTCTACAATTCAATTCTTACTAGAACCAATTACAGATAGAGAGCTCTCTAATTCAGTTCTTACTAGTAAGAATGCAATTACAGAGCTCTGCAATTATACATAGGCCTCTCTTCAATTTTCTTTTTTTTTTTTTCACTGGTAAAAGTTAAATTAGAGAGTTCAGTAATTAAAATTGAACGGAAGTCAAGAGCTCTCTAATAGTAATTGTTACTGGTAAGAATTGAATTTAGAGAGCTCTGCGATTGTAATTCTTACTAGAAATAATTGAATTAGAGAGCTCTCTAATTGCATTTTTACCAGTAAGAATTGAATTGTAGATTGTCTAATTCAATTCTTACAATTACGACGACTAACGTTGGCAACAATTTAAGCTAAAACGGCTTGCCATAGGATGTGCATCAGTCATACATTATAAAAAATCATACAAGGAAAAATATTAACAATCATTGTGGTGTCCATGAAGATGTAAAAAAAAAATGTTCCTCCCCCGCATGTTTAACCCTCAGGTGCTCTTCGGTCATTTCTGACCGAAAAATTTTCTGTCTTTAAATTTTAAAAATCACAGCTTCATCGGAATGTTACGAAACTTGGTGACTTTTATGGCATTGGGTATGTGAACACACAAAAAAATTTAGGTCATGATACGAGCATGCTAAGTGGTCGTAAAAAAAAGTCACACTTGTGCTCTTCGGTCAAAAATGACCGACCATAGGAAATGAATGGGAAATTGACAAAAACTTTGAGAATTTTTGTGTGTACAATCTACAAATCGGCCACGATGCAGAAAAAAAGTGCTCAGCATTGAAGGGGTGACACTCTACAACATCTAGAGTGCAAAACAGACACACCCACCAACACACACACACATACAAACACACTTTTATACACATACACACCAATAAATCTTGATTACAAAAAGTATGTTTTGAATTTTTTTAAATCACAGCTTCGTCACAATGTTACGAAACTTTGTGACTTTTATGGCATTATGTATGTGAACACACAAAAAAATTGAGGTCATGATCTGAGCATGCTAAGTGGTCTTAAAAAAAATAGTCACACTTGTGGTCTTTGGTCAAAAATGACCCCCATAGGAAATTAATGGGAAATTGTAAAAAAAAAAAAAATGAAAAAAAAAATTGTGAATTTTTGTTTTTTTGTCAATTTTTTTAATAAGAAATATTTTTTGAGATTTTTTCAACTATATATTCAAATCCACCAACAACAACAAAAAATGTGTTCATAAACAGCTGAGGAATTCACATGCCTCTCCATAGAGAGCTGTACATGCCATCTAGTGGTTACACCATGATTCTACGCTTTTTCTCTATACTGCAACCAGATGGTGCTTTCTCAGATGAATTTTCTTCAAAAAATATTTTTTTTTCTGAAGGCCTAGACTCTATATTAAACTAAAATACTACATTAATATTTTTTTGAAAAATAATAATATATATATATATATAAAAATATATATATTTTTCCATGTCAAAAATAAACAATAAAATATTGCATAAATATTAATAAATTCAATTAAATTGTCTCAAAATACTAAATTAAAAAGAATAAATATTATAGAACAAAAATAAATTGCATTGGTTTTACTGGGATGGAGAAAGTTTCATTTTTAGGTGTCCGGTCACTTTTGTCCGGGAAGATAACAAGTGTGACTCCGAAACGAAGAGCACCTGAGGGTTAATCAACGCTGATTTGGGTGGGTTTCTCCCATCCCCATTCAACGTCACTTCTGTCTTTCACTACCCTGACAAGAACGTCAGTCTCCTCGGCTGTCACAAACCGCCACAAGAATAACAAAGCGCCATGCAACATGCGCATCTGCTCTTAGAGGTTATGTTGGATGACACTCTGATTGGTTTATTTCACGTTACGCCCAAACCACAACTATGAATAATTAAGCTACTTCAGACCAACCCCTTTTAAACCCCTTGGGGTTGGAATTGAGAAATTCTAAATGAATGCTTTACAATATAACTAAACCCATTCGATTGTAGTCGACTAAATCTACCGGAGACTAAAATCTTTTTAAAATCAATTCCGATGACTAAAACTAAATGGCATTTTGATTTAGTTCTATGTATATGACATTTAAATCAAAATTAGCTGTCAACTGTTTTCTGACAGTCGTAAACAAAATACTATTTTTTCAGTCATATAAGATTTCTGAAATATGGTGTTACTTAATGTGGTGTTACTCGTGAGCAAAGTGGGTCGTCACATCCCCAGCACTCAGTAATCATTGTTTGTCACTGGTACTTGTTTATGGTCTTAAAGGGCCAATATGTAAGAATTTTCATGTATTAATTGTATTTTTTTAATTGCAAACATATCCACATATGTTATAAGTTAACTGCTATAATCAGATACTTTCTCAACTTCTGCTTCTCACCACTGATTATTGAGAGGAAATCGTGCAGTTGCTGCTGCAGTTCACTTAACAGCCTCCAGTGGCGCTAAAAACAGGGCTTTCTGAACTCGAAATAAAAATATATAAATAAAATACCTCTGCAATTGTTTTTCTCAGATTTCGGTGTTTCAAAGCAACTGTCTGCCCTGGAGACCAACACAAGTGAGTAAAAATATATTTAATGAAATTACTATATGATTTTTTTTGTTTTTTTAATTATTTTTATTTTATGTTATTCATAACTTTCTGTATCAGTCATGGTGAAAGAGCTCACAGACAACTACACCAGAGTTAGAGAGACACTGTTCTTTTACCAAGGTGAGCTATTTCTCTTCTAGACATGACACAGGCCTAGACAAAGTGTCTGAATATTTCTGCACATCAAACCAAACTTTGATTAGATTTTTATGATCTGAAGGATGTTTTTGTTTTTATTGTTATTTCAGCATTCGCAGCTCAGATGAAAGATTGGGGTGGAAAGTTGTACTACTTCAGCTCTGATAAACTCACCTGGTCAAGCAGTCGTGCTTTCTGTGTTTCAAAAGGAGCCGATCTGGTCACGATATCCAACCAAGCAGAACAGGTAAGACCACTATACTGCACAAATTTGTGATTTTGAACTAATTAAACGGGACTAAATTATATACAAAAATGTTTTATTAAAAAATCACATCTCACCACTGAAATTTTTGTTTTATATAATTGTGAATTATGTGCCTTTTCTCTATTAGTTTTTTCTGTCATCTGAACTTAAAGACCTTTACTGGATTGGTCTGAATGATCTGGACACTGAAGGTCGCTGGGTTTGGGTGAATAACCAAACTCTCACTGAAACTGGAGTACAGTAAGATCTCTGTCTGCAACACACTGTTTTACTACAGGAGAAAACATGCAATAATAGTATATTTTGCAAAAGCGGTTCTCAAATTGAGGTGCGTGACCAATAGCCAGGGGGTCCGCCAAATAATTTGCTATGCCGTAGTTTCCGTATTATTATAATATATATATATATATATATATATATATATATATATTTATTGTTTTTCAGATACCGTGTACAGAAGTGGTTCCTCTTAATAAAGTAAATTATAAAAACAAATCGGAATTAGTTTGAAGAGCTGCAGATTAATTTTTATATAACATATCATTCATGTCAAGAAATTTTGGAGTGAAATTTAATTTTTCGCAGAACAACAACCAGTAATACTATTTGTATTAAACTATTAAACTATTTGTATTGTATTGTAATACAATAAGTAATACAACTCAAAGCTTTTTCTGCATCTAGAGAAAGTGTAATCACCTGGGAGTCTACATATTTTGCAAAGAATATGATATTCATAAGCCTCTGAATGTTGTCAAACGATTACCTACTTTTTATAAATCTGGTCCTGATCTAGATGAATAAAGTTTGGTACGACTTTAGGAGGGAACGGAGACGTAATATTATTGCTGTACCCGCAGGTCAGCCAAGGCACTGACTCGGGTCCTCAGCAAAAAACAAATGTGCATTGCATCCGCTTCCGTATTTATTACCCGCGCTGTATTTTCTGCCGGTCGCCACTATAGGGTGCAATGAGCTCTTTCAATTACGTACAGATCGAAATTGATACACGGCTGATATTGCTCACAACCATTTGCGCGTTGAACGAGGATTTGGTTAGAACTACAAACACGAGTAAAAAGTGTTAAAAAACTACAGACACGGAGGACGCGCGAGTCGCGCGGTTATGTTGAGAGGTTTAGATAAAGAGGTTTGAGTGATTAATTAACACTTAACAATTATTTTATTCAATTTTCTCCACATTATATTGCATCTGCAGCAGCATTGTGAACTTTTGTAAGGATACGTTTAGCCATTACTTTTTAAATGCATGTACCCAACTTCAGTTTCAGTTTCGTTTTAAATAATTGTAAAATTAATGCGGTTTGTAATCACCAATTAATTCATTAGTGTAATGACAATTTATTTTGCAGGATATTTTTTTTATTCTTGTTTTGTATTAAATTATGTTAAGTTGAAAAGGATTTAAGCATATATTTGTTTTCTCTCAACAACTTACACTTGACCCAGTGCGACTACTTGGGTGCAACTGATTTTCCAGAAAATGCTGTTACTGAAAAGTGCATATTTACAGATGGGGACCATTCTTATTGTTCATACTCATTAACTGAGGGGGTCCTTGAACACTTCCTACCCTTTAATTGGTCTCTGGCCCCAAAAAGTTTGAGAACACCGGTTTTATATAAACAAGGTTTTCTTTAAAATATTATCAAAAGGAAAAATATGGTTTTAACCCTGACCTCCTGTTTCTGCTCTTGAAGGTTTTGGCACCAGAGGGTCTCTCAGTTAAGTGAACCTGATAACATGATAACTTGGTTTGGAGCGGGCATCAATGGAGAGGACTGTGCTATTGTGAAAAATTCTTCCGACAATTTCAACAATTGGTTTGATGTTTCCTGCAGTTCTATGTATAAGTTTATCTGTGAAAAGAAAGTCCGTCAGTGATACGTCATGAAAGAGGTCTAGTTTCATGCACATAGAGAAAAGAAAAACATCATGTCTACTTTTGGATTTGTTTGCTTATCCAGTTAAAATGCTGTAAAATGTATGCTTCCCAGCAAATGCATGAACTGATTAACTGTATTACCTTGAAACCAATGTATGTTGCTTTGGATAAATGCATGTAAATCAAGCAGCTTTTCATACTGAGTGTGCTTATATCCCATTTTTAAGTCATTTTTATGCTTGTAAGAGCAGGAGCGAAGCATATGATTTCTGTCACGTTTTAGACAAACAGCTTTTATACCCAAAACAATTTTGCAAGAAATTTTCAAAGCTAGAAATAATAAGTCAAATGACATGATGCTTCTGCGTAACAGCATTATAAGGATGAGATGTTTTTTAATATTTTTGTGTGAAACTGTGCTGTGGTCAGCAGATGGCATTGCACTCCTGAGGCATTCCTATGTGCTAGCTTATAACCTATAAATAAATAAAATATATATATTCACAAGATCTGTTTTGAGTTTGAATCTAAAATAACTGTAAGAAATAAACCTTTAAGATTAGAACAAAAAAAGTACAAGGTTTTAAACTACAGCACTTAAAAACGTGTAGCATTCCCAAAACTCCCAACCCAATTACTTGTGTCAAGGAAATTATAAAAGAAATTTAGTGACAAGTAGAACATTTAAATGTCTCATTAGTTATATATCAAAAATGGTGATAACACAGGTACTATTTTAACTCGTCTGCACTTGTAATCACTGATAACCCCTTCATCTGATGCCTGAATTTAAACTGTGCCGTTTTACTGTTGTCTTTTTAAAGCAACACCGCTACAGGTGGCGGAAAAGTGGCAAAACTACAAAATAATTATCATTATCATGTTTGAATTCATTATCAGACTCTAAATTAAAATGCCTCTTATTTTTCTCATGAGGGCATGAAACATTTCACCTCTGCTTACTGGGGCCCTGTCCCAATATCCGCACTTGCGCCCTTGTGCCCCTCAATGCGCGTTCTCGCTAAGGGGTGCAAGACCGTAGGGTGTCCCAATCCTCTAATAGTGTTCTCCTGGGGTGATCAAAAGGGCACTTAATGCACCCTTTTCGTAAGTGCGCATCAGACCTCACTTTGCTATAGGATATTACCCAGAATCCTTGTAGGGGAGAACGGTTGCTATGGTGCTGTTCGGGAGCGGAAACTCCGAAGATAAAGGATGCCGGTGTGGTGAAGAATTTTTCAAAAATATTTGTGTTATTGGGTCACGAAATGTAGTTTTAAGAGTTTTTCAGTCGAGAATATAGTTGTTTAAAGCTCAAATCTGTGGTTTATTTATAAAAATAGCGCATATTTTAAAAAATTGATCTGACGTTCGGAGTTCCAGGTAGTCACAGGGCGGCGGGTGCTCAGCGCTCATGTACCCCGCCTGCAACAGCCTTGCCCCGGCTAGTCATTCTTGCGTTCCCGCGGGCTCTGTGTCTAGTGGTTAAACATGAGCTATAAATCGGCTTGTGTACATCAGACGGGCGATCTTTGGTCTCATTATTCTATGATTTGTTCCCTGGAAAATCGTTTTGGCTGAGGGGAAAAGTGAAGTTTCATAACTTTATATATTTAGGCTATTTAACTGTAACGTTGAAACGTATGTTTGACTGAATCTTTTAACTTGCCTTATTAGTTGACTTATATAGCTTCTTATACTTATACTACTTATACTTTTTAAGCTTATACTTTAATAATGGCTATTCTTGGTCAATAAAATAAAAAGAGACAAGGTTGTGTCATTTTATTTTATACAGCCTATATGTTAGACTATTTTAATCTATAGCCTATACAAAATATATCACCAACACGTCATGTTTTTTTTTTCATTTTTTTTTTCATGTATGGGAATTTCATATATCAATTTCCATAATAACAATTAACATTGCATTTCGAATCTCTGTGAATATGGTAAGGCAGTATAAACTCAGGTAAACCTCAATCACATTTTATCTTAGCCAAAAACTGTTTTAATATTAATAGCATTAACAGAAAGGTTGCTGGCTAAGAGTTAAAAAAAGTAGCTTTTTGAGGTGTGCAAAACTGTCCCAATTCTGCTCTTCACAGCTTCGGGCCCTTGCGCTCTTTCTCCGCTAAGTGCACTTTCAACAAGTGTCCACTTCGAGGAAGGCCTTAGGGCTCAAGTGAGTATTGGGACAGCTTCAGGGAATCTGTCAGAACTTTTGCACAGACAAGGCTCTGATCCAAAACCTACTGAGCCGTCTCACTCTATAGGCAGATCCCTTTTAAGGCAACATCTTAATTGTCATGGGAGGTCTTAAGTGACTCATTTGGAACACTTAATAGGCAGCAGCATGTGCAACACAATTAATGCTCACATGGAGACTTGTTAGGGCAAATTCTGAACTGCGTTGTTGCGACCCCTGCAGGACACTTAAAGGTGCTATACGGTAACTTTTCTTCTCAAATGAAGCTATAGATTATAAGATAAAGCAGAAGTTAAATGCAGAGATGTACTTTTAGGAAGTTTGTTTGATTATGGTTGTGGTGTGACTTCAGCTATTTCTAGAGAGCTGTTTTAATGTCACTAATATTTTAAACTTATTCAAGATAACCAGTTCAGAATCACTGAATCAAAGATTTATATGATTTGTTTACTTTTTATGTTGTCTTCAGTGATAATTTGTTGTTGTATTTGTGCACTTCAGTATAAAATATTTTTAAAAAGTTTTTAAAATAATATTTGAAGGCTAAAATAACATTCACACAGTTCTGAATCAGTTTTCAAAAATAAATTAAAAACCTTAAATGTTACTCCGGGAACCTTCTTAAATACCTTGGGAACAATACAGGCACAGTAAAAAAGAAATCTCCCCTCAATTTCAAATATTTTTTTTTCCCATCAAATTTCTATTTCATTTTAAAATAACGAGTCTCAGTCTGAACAAACGGGGGATGGGGGTCATGCAAACTAAATAGACAATTAGAGTGCTGTTCTGCTTCCTTATTCTGAACAAACTGGAGCAGCACTCAAGTCTCGGTGGACACGTCTTCTGCAGGCTCATGAAATGGATTCAGTCTATGAAAATCCTGATATCACACTTTCACCAGTTTCTTCAGATGAAAAACACTCTCAACACCGAGGTAAGGCTGCATTTGAATTTCTAATGAAGTTTTATTAACAAAGTTTGGGTGGAGCACGTACAGAATAATTAACTCGAGCGGACAGCAGGAAAAACATGCTTCCCTTCATCTCACGGCATATAATGACTTTTTCTATATTATATAAAAACCCCAAGTTTATTATAGTTTTACATTTTTTTAATATTTTTTTTTGTTTTTTTATATATAGTTTTTTACAGTCGCTACACATTTCTCAATACTTTTACTTTATGACTTTTTCAAAACTCTTCACACAGGTCTATCCAACTTTCAGCTCAGCACAATTTGACATTCAAAATGCCCTAAAACTATAAAATCATTTCGTACATGCCTCAAATCAACACATTCTTCTATAACAGTAGGTTGACAGCCAACAAACCCTTTGTCACGCACAAAACAATGACATAAAAAACAAGAAGTAACTTTAAACAATGTTTTCTATGGAGCTTATAGGAATACGACAAAATGATTTGAATTTGAACAGTGTTGTAGTACTCGAGACTCGGACTCGGTCTCGAGACCATATTTTAATGGTCTTGGTCTTGTCATGGACTCGTGTCCATTTGGACTCGGACTTGTCATTTTGACTCGTACTTCGGACTTATTCCCGAGTCCACTCGAGTTCAATTAAAAATATTTTTCTTGATTATTAATGTATGTTAATAAAATATTTCTTTAAATTGATTGACACGCCCAGTGATTGGTGATTTTCTAGTGCGCAACTGCGCATGACAAATTGTAATAAAATTACTTTTAACACCACCTACTATGTGGCCTTTTTACCCTAAACTGATCATATTTTTTAAACTCTAAGTAAATTCAGTAAAAAAAAAAAAAAATCTCTAAGTAAATAAAAGTAAATTAGGTAATCAACCCTCACTGGTCTCGGTCTCGACTCGGACTCGACCGTCTCTGGTCTCGGACTCGACTCTCTATGGACTCGGTGTCGACTCGGACTCGAGTGAGGTGGTCTCGACTACAACACTGAATTTGAATTCTGTCAATTTGAATTATTTGCAAGTGTAATATAACAAAATTTAACTTTAGGAGGTAGTTTAAATAAAAGTGCACGGTTCCGGCTCATAAGGTGGGAGTGGCACAGCAAGCCGACAGAACGTATTACCTCGCGCCACTGGCCGTAGCAAGTAAACGGGAAAAAAAAAACGGTTCAACGCGTAAGCTATAAAACCTGGCAAACATGGTTGGTGTCGCCCGGCCCGCAGCTCTGCCGATATATGCCAGCGAGGCACCTTGTGCCAGTGCCCAGGAGGAAGCAACACTCCTAGTGGAGTGAGCCATCAACCTGGGTGGGCAAGGCACGCCCTGGGATTCATAAGCCCGGACGATAGCATCCACTAGCCAGTGGGCTAACTTCAGATACTTTTGAGGAGATGGCGGGCGAGTAGCGACATACGACGGGAGCGTAGACCACCTTGAAGTTTGATGTATGCTACAGCCGCAGTGCTGTCCGAATGGACCGGTCCCTGCTTGAGCCGAAGCAGCCCAGTCTAAGCGCACTGCTTGCAACTCTAGGCAGTTGTGCCATGCAGTTGAGGCCCCGTCCACAGACCTGAAACTGCATGCCCATTGTGCGTGGCCCCCCATCCGATGGCAGAGGAATTCGTGGAGACCTCAGCATGCCTGGACACCTGGGCTAGGGGCACTCCGGCCCGTAGAAAGGCAGAGTCCGACCAAGGAATGAAGGTTTAGCGACAGTGTGGGGTGACTTTCACCCGGAACTTGCCGCTCTACCACGCCCATCTCGGGCCTCGATCGTGAAGCCAGCGCTGAAACGGTCTCATATGCAACAGGCCGAGCGGCCTTACTGCGGCTGCCATATATAGTGTTGTAGTACTCGAGACTCAGACTCGGTCTCGAGACCATATTTTAATGGTCTTGGTCTTGTCATGGACTCGTGTGCATTTGGACTCGGAATTGACTCGTACTCGAACATTTTTTTTTTTAGGACTCGGACTTATTCCCGAGTCCACTCGAGTTCAATTGAAAATATTTTCCATGATTATTAATGTATGTTAATAAAATATTTCTTTAAATTGATTGACACGCCCAGTGATTGGTGATTTTCTAGTGCGCAACTGCGCATGACAAATTGTAATAAAATTACTTTTAACACCACCTACTATGTGGCCTTTTTACCCTAAACTGATCATATTTTTTAAACTCTAAGTAAATTCAGTAAAAATAAAGGATTTCTCTAAGTAAATAAAAGTAAATTAGGTAATCAACCCTCACTGGTCTCGGTCTCGACTTGGACTCGACCGTCTCTGGTCTCGGACTCGACTCGGACTCGACTCTCTCTGGTCTCTGTTTCGACTCGGACTCGAGTGAGGTGGTCTCGACTACAACACTGGCCATATACCCCAAGAGCCTCTGAAATTGCTCCAGTGGGAGCGCTGACCTGCCTCAAAAAGACCTGAGGCAGTTGAGCACTGACTGGACACGCTCCTCTATGAGGCGCGCAGTCTGACTGACCGAGTCCAGCTCCATTCCGAGATCCTCTGCGTGGGGCAGAGTTTGCTCTTGTCCCAATTGACCTGAAGTCAATTGACCTGATTGTCCCTGTGATCACACAACAGATCTCGCGAGTGAGCAATTATCAGCCAGTCGTCGAGATGGTTGAGAATGCAAACACCATGTTCTCTTAAGGGAACAATGGCCGCCTCCACGACTTTTGTGAAGACGTGAGGGGGACAGGGCCAAGCAGAAGGGTAGGACATTGTACTGACATGCCCGACCCTCGAACGCAAACCGAAGAAACGGTGTCGAGGAAGAATCGAGACCCGAAAGTACGCATCCTTCAGGTCGATCGCTGCAAAGAAACACAAGGAAAATGGCGCATGCCGGCGGGGACGGGGCAGCCACAGCCCATCTCTGGGGCATGAAATATTTGATCACCTTCGACTGTTTCTGAACGGCAGAGAACTGTTGGGCGCAGCTCTCCACCACCTCACGGAGGAGGCCACCCTGGGATATGGGGAGTTCAGGAACCTATTCTTGTCCGACTCCCCCACATCCGCGAGGGTGAGCCATAGGTATCGCTTCTGGACCACAAGAGTGGACATCGTCTGACCGAGGGCCAGTGCTATAACTTGCACAGCTCAACCCCGACTCTCAGGCACGTGAAACAGTGATCGTGGCCGACAAATGAGGACAGGAAACAACCACATCAAGAAACACACGGGTGAAACGTCATCCTGAAAAGGACGCAATCTTCACCCATGTTGCTCTTTTCACAGAAAACGCTCTCTTATCGTGCGTAAGCACGCAGGGATAACGCAGCCGACTCAACCGATTACTCTTTGAAAAATCAGCAGATCGTGAAAAGCAGCCGCGAGATCGCGAAGATTGCTGAAGCACCGTCACCAACACAGAGCGGTTTCGGAGAAAACAGCAGACTCTTTGAGCAAGAAGATTGTTAATCTTAAAGCTCATCCAGGCTCCGAAGCTAAAAGCAAAATGTGTGTGCATTCGCTTCCGCGTTATACCCGCATTGGTAGGCGGGATGCAGAATTCAAATCCCGCATGCCAATATTCATTGGCTCGTTTTAATTCACTCGAAGGCAGTTGGTCTCCATAGCGTGATCCTAATTCATTGCAAACTCCTCCGACAAGATGTAGGAGTTCCCATATGAAAGGGAACTCATTTTCACACAGGGTTTTTTGCCGCAAAGGTCATTCATGTATGATACAGGACACATGGTTCGGCGTTTTTAATATCCATAGTTGGCTTGACAGTAATATAATATTCTGATTTAAGATATAAAGTGACCAGACTCAATATGTGACATGTGATGTAGGATATAATAGTAAAGTAAGATATTTTAATAAGCTGAAGAAACAATTTATGATTTGTGACAAACACTCGAACACACACACACACTCTCTCTCTCTCTCTCTCTAACATAGCCTAGTTAACGTTAGCTGGTTACGATTTCATTACAGTAATATCAAAGATCCTTGCTCCTTTATCTGGTAATATTCTATTCACATAATACAACCAATAGTACGGTAATGTTAAAATTTACTTGTGAAAAGTAATCCCCCGGGGCCAGTTTTCGATGGTCCGCCGATTAGAGCCATAGACTGTAGATCAGGAAAACGCTCCACAGTGCTCTGGCATCTTATCTGCTGCCACACAAGGAAACTTGGTTGCCATTCTCTATTCCAAGTTTCGTTGCGTGGCAGCAGATAAGATGCCAGATGATGCGACTGAGCTGGCCGTGCCAGAGCGCTTGCTTTTTTCCCACAGTGGAACAGACGCCTTTGGTATCGAGCTGAGGGGAAGCCCACGATGGCCATGACAGCTCATCGAGAAAGTGTGCTTTGTTGACATCTCACACCCCTACAAGGTTTAGCCAGGGGTATTTCTGGACCACCAAAGGTGGACATCCTCCAAACGGTTGCTCCTGCATCAACCCCGACTCAGAAGTACCCTCGTGCATTTGGCTTATATTAGTATTATATATAGTACTTTATAGTATTATAGTATACTTTATAGAATTATATTAGTACTTATATTAGTAGACTTGCAATAAAACCACACTAATAAACATTCAGAAAATAGTTTATCATATGATGAAGGTAGATTTTAACTGAATGGTAGAGCTGAATTCCCAAGACTAAATAAATAATTACAATTCATAAACTGTCAGGTTTGGTGAATGTGTTGAAAATGTAATCTGTTAAAAATAAATTAAAGGAGTAGTTCGGGTAGTTAGGGAAAATGTGGATGTGTTTGGTCGCTTCTCTGCTTGGCCCATATTGAATGAACTGGGCTAGTTAAGTGCTATCAAAGTGTCTCGCGCGAGACGAGAGGTATGCATCAACTCGTCTTAGTTAAAGGTGCTCTAAGCGATGTTGGGTGACGTTGTTGACGTTTAAAGTATTTTCAAACAAAACGGAGGCTAGATAGACCCTCCCTCCTCCTCATCCGCACCCTGACCCCCCAAACCCCACCCCCAGGGCCTTCTTGTCAGTTATTGGCTGGAACAGTTTGTTTGTTATGTTTCAGCTAGCGGATAGCGAGGAGATGTTTACTGTATGTGACAAAAAAATGTTGGGCCTAAAAAACGTGTGACATCGCTTAGAGCACTTTTAAGGGAATAACATAGTTTAATATGAAAAAACAGTGGAGTATCCCTTTAATTTCTCTCATCAAATTTGTAATCCCAGGCAACTCCACTGAAGAGAGAGCAGGGGAGAGAGAGAGAGCGCAAGAGAGAGCGAGAGAGGTCACTTCGTCTAAGTGGACTAAAGTTTCTCTGATTGTTCTGTGTTTTGTTCTGGGTTTTGCTCTCGGAGGTCTCTGCGCTCTCGGGGTGATTTGTAAGTATAACTGATATACTAGATCTTTGCTCTGTTCAGGGTTGTATTGACTGAGTTAATGTAAGTACGTCTACAGTAGCAACATCTGAAGCCGCAACACAATTTTTAGTAGCTTATAAAATCATACAATTGAACTCTCATTAATTATAACTGAAGACTTTATTTACAAACTCCATTCAAACTATGTTTTGAAGATCATTTCAGTCTTAAAGGAGAACTCTGGCGCAAAACGAACCTTTGGTCTAATTACACATTGTTACCTAGTCAACCGTTATCTGAGATTTGTTTTCATGATTGCCGAATGGAAATAGTTTTATCTCTAAAAACAGTTTAGCCTATAACGCTAGTAGATAGGGCATAGAGTAATGACAAATAAAAATCGCTTGTTATTACCCCTAACAAGGCTCAAAAGAGCCCCACAGTAACACGACAGCATAACAAGGGTCCCTACATTCAAACCGAAGCATTGAGAACTTTGTCAGTGTCCAAACAGTTTAATAAGAAGATACTTTATACACACAGTCAACTTCGCGAATACAGGAAGAAGCCATCTTGGAAAAATAGTCTCTACCAGTCGATCTACGAACGCCGATCCAAGTGCGCTGATTATCATATGGTCCGTTGTTTTCGGAAGAAACACAAACTCGAACCGTTTTCTTGTCTTCAAAATATACACGTAACCTACTGTTCGCGCTCACCTTATCACCTTATTCACATCTCACCAGCGCACTTGGATCGGCGTTCGTAGATCGACTGGTAGAGACTATTTTTCAAAGATGGCTTCTTCCTGTATTCGCGAAGTTGACTGTGTGTATAAAATATCTTCTTATTAAACTGTATGGACACTGACAAAGTTCTCAATGCTTCGGTTTGAATGTAGGGACCCTTGTTATGCTGTCGTGTTACTGTGGGGCTATTTTGAGCCTTGTTAGTGGTAATAACAAGCGATTTTTATTTGTCATTACTCTATGCCCTATATACTAGCGTTATAGGCTAAACTGTTTTTAGAGATAAAACTATTTCCATTCGGCAATCATGAAAACAAATCTCAGATAACGGTTGACTAGGTAACAATGTGTAATTAGACCAAAGGTTCATTTTGCGCTGGAGTTCTCCTTTAAGTGTGCATGATGTGGACTTTCGTGAAAAACACATTTTCCACTGTTGCTTTTGTGTTTAATCAGATAATCATAAGCTTGCTGATTTCGAATCACTGAATGAGCAGAACATCATGATTTCAAAGACACTGACGGCTCAAGAGATCAACAGCGCAGGTGAGAAAACTATTTCATAAATGGTAAAGCACAGACGCGTTTCATTAACAGTGTTGAGTGTTTATTGATCTCCCCATGTTAGAAACAGTATAATTATTTATAATAATAATAATTTAATCAACATGACATCATGACTTTTGCGTAAACATACACGCTTTCAAGTCAAGTGGTGTGTTATCTATACCCATTTTGAGCCATCCGCGTGTATGCGAGTCTATGTATGTATGTCTACGCCGTTAAGTGTCAGAGTGAAACGAAGCAAAATGTAGATTTACATCTGGGGAGCGATATTTTTTTTCCTAGGATGGTAGGGAAAGACTCATAAATGGTGTTAACCCCTGTGACGGGTAGGTTTAGGGACGTGGTTGGGGTAGCTCATATATTTATATATACAGTAATAATGTTAAGTCAACGGCGTTCATAAACACCCTGAAAAGCGATTATGCGTGTTGATAGCACGCCAAAAATGGAAATACGAATTGCCGTGTCATACATACCCCATTTCATGAGATCAGTCTGATTTAATTGTCTTTTCACCAGCTATGAAGAAAGAGTTTAATGATCTCACAGCCAGATATGATGCCCTAAGAGAACGGCTGTCCTTTTACGATGGTGAGTGTCAGTTTACAAGCAACATTAAGTGTGAATATTTTTGCACATGGAACCATTTGATTAAAGGGTTAGTTCACCCCAAAATGAAAATTAAGCCATTAATTACTCGCCCCCATGCTGTACCAATCCCGTAAGACCTTCGTTCATCTTCGGAACACAAATGAAGATGTTTTTGATTAAATTTGAGAGCTGTATCACTGCTACATTGGCTGCCTAAGGGATTGAAACTTGACGGCCCAGAAAGTCATTAGCCGCGTTTCCACCGCAATTACCACAAACTATTTGTCCCAGGAACTATTTGTCCCAGGAACTTTTTTCACAGGAACTTTTTTTCCCCCAGACCGCTTCCCGGGGCGGGAAGATTACATTGAACTGCGTGTGACTGCTCTTCCTAACCAGCGCGTTTGTTTTGAGTTTTGAATGGAGCAGATTCAAGCTTTGCTGCTTTTGTGTGCGATTGGTTTACTAACGAGGTAATTAACAAAACGGCAGAAAAGAGACGAGCACCCAAAGCGTATTCAGAAAGCTCGTAATGCTAGATATAAAAGTAAAGGTTTGTTATGAGCGGACATTGACCGTGAGATGTATGGGACGAACGCGCCATCGGGCAGAAAGAATAGCGTGGTAAGAACCAATCAGCATTGTTCAGCACACAAGTCCCACCCCGAAAGTTCCTGAACTCTGAAAAAGTACCACCTCGTCAGCAGGGACTTTCTGGGGGGGGGGGGATTTTTACCCGAAACGTCATTTAGACCCTGGTTCCTGCGGTCTAAACACACGAGTACCACCCCAAAGTTCCTAGTTCCTGGGGAAACTTCCTGCGGTGGAAACGCGGCTATTGAAGAAAATGTTTAAACATTCCATGTGACTACAGTGGCTCAAGTATAAGTTTATCAAGCGACGAGAATACTTTTTGTGCGAAAAAAACAACAAAAATAACAACTTTCTTTGAATATTACTCATTATTCGACACACTTCATTTGTGTTCGGAAGATGAACGAAGGTCTTACGGGGTTGGTACAGCATGGGGGCGAGTAATTAATAGCCGCGTTTCCACTGCAGGAACTTTCCCCAGGAACTAGGAACTTTGGGGTGGTACTCGTGTGTTTAGACCGCAGGAACCAGGGTCTAAATGACGTTCCGGGTAAAAATTCCCCCCCCAGAAAGTCCCTGCTGACGAGGTGTTAGTAAACCAATCGCACACAAAAGCAGCAAAGCTTGAATCTCCTCCATACAAAACTCAAAACAAACACGCAGGCTAGGAAGAGCAGTCGCACGCAGTTCAACGTCACTACATAATCTTCCCGCCCCGGTGTAAAGGCAGTAAGCAAGCGGTCTGGGGGGAAAAAAAGTTCCTGTGAAAAAAGTTCCTGGGACAAATAGTTCCTGGTAATTACGGTGGAAACGCGGCTAAAGACTTAATTTTTTTTGGGAGGGTGAACTAACCCTTTGACTTTATGATCTAAATAATAGGTGTAATTGACTTTTTTAAATTTAATTAAAAAAATTTTTTATTCATCTTTCACAGCTAAGTGTTGTAATATCTCTGTGAATGGATGGTTAGTTTGTCTCGGAAAGCTGTATTTCTTCAGCTCTGATAAACTGAACTGGACGAGCAGTCGAAATGTCTGTTTCTCAAACGGAGCCGATCTGGTGACCATAACCAGCCAATCAGAACAGGCAAGTCAGATCAATTAGAAATGAATATGTTTTGATCACACAAATATAACAAAGCTTTTAAAGTGTCTCTATTAACCTATACATTTACCTTCACATATACCAAAAACACTTATTTTCCGCTATCTCTTATGTACATTTTCCCCATTAGGATTTTCTGGTGTCTAAAATTAACGAGACGCACTGGATTGGTCTCAATGATCAGGACACTGAAGGACACTGGGTTTGGGTGAATAACCAAACTCTCAATGACACCAGACTACAGTAAGATCTCTGCATGTGTGATCATAGGAATGTTAATCAATGTACAAATATACTGATGTTTTCTAAAAATGTTATTGCTAGTGTATTACTGCTTGTTTGTCTCTTAAAGGTTCTGGAGCGGGAATCCCCAACAACCTAATGGCGGGAGAGGTGCTAATTGCGTTGCTCTGGGAACTGGGTCAAGCAAATTAGACTCTTGGTTTGATGCTTCTTGTACAACAACGAAAAAATTTATCTGTGAAAAGGATTTTTAATTCACCTCCATTGGTGGTATTGCATGTTATCAAAGAGGTCTAGCATGTAAATGCACAGAAAAAATTATTGTCAGCAAATTCTGTTTTTTTGTGTGATTGTGCCTGTTAAGTTTTTTTTTTAATATATTTTATTAGCTAAAATCAATGTCTTTATTCATAAATATGTAAAAAGACCTCTGCCAATGATCTGACTTATCCTTCTAAGTGAAGAATTTCTTATTTTTATTTACATTGGACGGAGAAGTGCAAGGAGGCTTAAATATCGGAATAGCATTTTTAAATAATTTTAATGAATTTCATTCACAATTGAGCTTCTGTAAGAACCAATGAGGTTCATTCTCGTCAAGTTGGTTGGTTCCTTCCTGGAAATGCATTTGAGTTATACTTTGGATTGTCAAATTATTGTTTTGCTTATGCACATCTCTGCTCCTTTTTAATGTCTCTCTCTCTCTCTTTGTCGGCAGGGTCTGGGCACCGGGGGCAGACGAGTGATCTTTTTTGGGTGGTGGCATCCTTCACTGTGTGTCGTGCTCTCACTATTTAAGGGTGATTATTCTGAGACTGCCCCTGTTGGTGAGCCCCGGGTCCCTTGCCAGTGATAACTGAACCTTCTAATGAGATGTGTGTGGCTGCCTGTTAATGCCCCTTTTGTAATCGTCAATAAAACATTTTTTGCACGATTACCAATGTCTCTGGCTCTAATGGTGACAAGAACCTGTGCGTGCCTTTAGAGGGTGCGTTTAATTCATTGGGTGAAATTCCCAAGGTGGTGTAGTCGGAAACATATCAACTTGAGTTTGCTGATCACACGTATAAATCAGTGCTCCGCCCCACCCTATAACACTCGCTTTGCCACCTATCCAAAACCCTTGTGCTTCGGTCATGTTTTGTTAGTGGTTTGCTCTCATGGTGTCCTGGTTTTGCCCTTTGAGTTCGTGGGAACCATTTGCCTCTTTCCAAGTCTGGATTATCTGTGTTTTTGTCTTTTGCTAATAAAGTTATGTGCACGTGTGGATTCTCTCTCTGCCCTGTCCCATTACAGACGCACATTAAATATCTCAGCTGCATCACAATAACTTTATCTCAACAATAGCATACACAATTAAATTACTCGCCAATAAGGCTTTCATTTGCAGTTAATTTAATAAGACTAATGTATAATTAATTAGAACTAGCAATAACTCTCCTATTAAAGACTGAATTCACTGTAAACTTTTGAGGTTTTTCTAAGGTTTTGGATAGTAATTCCTTCAGATGGATTTAGTGACACTCGAGTCATTACTATTGGGTCACCAGGATCTTCACTTCAGAATACTGATCCAAATAATTAGTAGTTCCTTTAGAAAGTTGAGTCGTTACCATCCAAAAAGGGATAAAACGTAAACTTAGAAAGCAATGCAAGTCACTTAGAATAACAGCATCTGCCCAATGCATGAATGTGAAAATGGTTCTTGCACCTTAATATTTGTCTATGAATTATATGTTTTTTAATTATACGTTTTAAACCCTCAAAAACCTGCAGATTAACAACAGCCTCATCAGCAAATACCCATATTGTTCGAATAACAAACAGAAGCCAATATAGGGACATATAAAATAAATTTTATTATCCATTTTCTGAGTTTCTACACTGTAGTGGCTTCTATATAGACACCATCATCATCATCATCATCAGGAAAGACTGCCGGACACCGATGCAACATAACAACTGTGTGTCCCAGCTTCAATATATAATTATTGTATGGAAAAGAAAAAAAAGAAAAAAGGAAGAAAAAAAAAAGAAACCTAGTTTAGTCTGTCTTTAGTTTGTTTACACTCAACATAAAACTGTGGCCCAGGGCAGAGAGAGCGAGTGTGTGTGTGTGTGTGTGTTCAGGGCATCGCACCGGCAGCCGCAGGAACCTGTGTGGCGAGAGCACTGGGAGACGAGATGACCGGAGAACCGGCGATGTTGGCCATCGGCTGGGACGAGGACATGGATGTGACGCCTCCTACAGGCAAACAAACAAACACACTCGCAATGCATCATGGATCAGCTGACACACTAACCCTAACCCTGCAGATCAATGCCTTTTAGTGTCATGAACACCGAAAAATACTTTTGTAATCTTAATTCTAGCATGTAATTATCAATTCAATAAGCATGATCCCAGAGGGAGTCACATGACTGACCTGTGATCATACTGGACGTGCTGACAGGAGTGGATCCAGCGGACAGGCCTGAAGTGGAGCCCATCCTCGCCTGTTCCTTCACAATGGGATCTGACAGGAGACATAATAATAATTTGTTTCATTCATATAGCTGATGCAATCAATAGAGTACATAAACCTTTTATTTTAAATGAGAGAGCAAATCCTGTGTCCACATTCACACTTCTCAATTATTTGAGCATATTACTGATGTAAATGTCAACTTTGCAATCAAGGTGTTTTTGAATCAGATTGGGATATTGGTTCTGGCTACTGACTAGTTTAAGAGATCCTAGACTCGAGGAGCACAGTAGATGAAGACACTCACAGAAATAAGGGTGCTCCATGGCCTCGCGGGCGGTGAGGCGAGCTTGGTGGTCGTAGCGCAACAGTTTGTCCAGGAAGTCCAACGCTTCGGTACTGACCAGGTGCTGGTTCTCACTGTGGACAAACCGTTCCCACCTTTTCCGGGAATGTCTGGAGAGAGAGAGAGTAAAATCAGTAAAGGGAGGTCAAAGTATTACATGTATAAACGCAATCACAAGTCTCAACGTACCTTCCTAAGATGTCGTTGAACCGCGGGTCGAGCTCGATGTTGTATTTGTCGATGTAGTCGTAGAGGTCCTCTGTGCCCAGGACTTTGGCAATCCGTACAAGCTGGACAAACACACAGTACTGGTTAACAACAGCAGAGGGCAGCAGGCACACATCAACAGATCAAACCAGCTGACAGCCTGGAGACAGCGTTACACTTGTTCCCAACACAAAAACACATTTTTTCCATTGGCTGTTGGATTATTGCAGAAAATAAGTTCTGTGACCAACAAAAGTGTATGATTCATGTCTGTTTTATCCATCATAACCTTCACAGATTGAGATTTGAAGCCTAAATTCAGAATAGTTTGCAAGTACGTGATTGTAAACATAAGGCTGTAAAAGCAACTTTTCAATTTAGCCAGTTGTTGTTTTTTTTAAATCACAAGGGAGTGTCATAAAATAAATGTGAAAATATCTTGGATTTTTAGTTAAATGCCTAAAATAAGATTTCTGTGTAACTCAAGCTCATTCAAAAAACCCATTGACTTCAGGATGATAAAACCAGACGCACTTAAATGCACTTGTTTTCAGGTTTTGGCCTACAATGAAATTCTTTATCATTATAATTTTATATATAGTTATATAATTTCTATATAATAATATATTTTAGGGCTGCAACTAATGATTATTTTGAAAAATCGAAAAATCTGTAGATTATACAGACTTGACTAATCAAATTCGTCAATTATCGATAATGGTTGATTTTATCAATTAGTTGTTGCAGCCCTACTATATTTTATATGAATATAATTCAAATACTTATGTGTATGCACTGCACTTTCATTTATAAAGACAGACAATAGGACACTGGGAGAAAATATTTTATCATCTTGATAACATCAGAAAGCAGTCACAGATCTTTCTATTTGCTAACACAAGGTATTGTGGGAAATATTAGAGCATAAAACACTCAAATGTGCTAAATTTTAAAATATTCCACATTGTCTTCCATGCTATGATCTGAGGCCGGTGTTGGGTGAGTTATACTAAAAAAGTAATGAATTACTAAAAACTAATTACATCTTCAACAGTGTAATTAGATTACTGGACCAATTACTCGCTCTGAAAAGTGTTTGATTACTTATTACTTTCTAAATCACATATCAATCTCGACCAGTTGAACAAGACAAGAATCTGGTGTTAATTGCATAAATTATTTTTGAACTGACCAAAGTGTGTAAAGGATGAAGGTTACATTAAAAACACTACATTTTGATGTTAAATCTACTATTGTTTTATATAGATCTGTTAGATGGCCTATACAGTGTTTAATACAATTACATCAGAAGTAACTAATTGAATCACAGAATTGAGATTAATCCCTTACTTTACCAGGTAATCTAATTACTTTTCCCTGGAAATAGTAATTACACCCCAACACTGATTGAGGCAAATGTTTTGTGATTACGCCACAAACATCGGTCGCAATAAAGTGGCAAGACAACAATGCATATTTAAAAAGAGCTAAAAGCAGCAGGTGTCACCTGATCATAGTTGTCGTGTCCGTGGAAAAAAGGCTCTTTCCGGAAGATCATACTCGCCAACATGCAGCCTAAACTCCACATGTCTAAACTGTAGTCATACATCTGTGGGAAGAAACCGGCATGAGCGTCAAAACAACAGCAAAACAAAGACTTTGTTACACTGTTTGTGATGTGCAAGCTTGAACATGTGTTTTGAAGCAAGATTTGTGTCTTAAACAAAGCACTTTCCTAAAAGTCGTGTTCGGATCTCGTCTCACCTGATAGTCCACCAGCAGTTCAGGTCCTTTGAAATATCGAGACGCCACCCTGACGTTGTACTCCTGACTGGGGTGATAAAACTCTGCTAAACCCCAGTCTATCAGACGCAGCTAAACAAGAGAACACACCATCAGACAACAGTCAAATGTGAACTAATTAATCATTCAAAATTACTTTTAGTGATTCATCTAATAGGAGTGTCCCTGTTGAAGCAGGTAACGTGCAAATTTAAAACGTCTAAATTTGATCTAGCTTAAAGTAACGTGCTTGAGGTCACAGTAACAAAAAGCTTCTCTTTTACTACAGCCATCTCTGGTTTGTGATTGGTGCACGCAAGCGAGCTCGTCGTCATTCAGCCAATCAGACGTGTGGAGTGAGATGGCGGGAAGTACCTTTCTGTGTTCATGGTCGATCATCACATTGTGTGGCTTCACATCTCTGTGCATGATTCCCATACTGTGGCAGTAGTCCAACGCCTGAGAGAGAGAAAAACACTTAAACACCAGGTCACTCACACCTGTTCACTAATACATCATTAATCGTCTGTGATTATTGGATTGAATCATTTATTTAGCAGATTAAATATTTGAATATTAAAATATTATTTATATATTTCTAAAAAAAAACAAAAAAAACATACTATAGTGTTAATTCAATTTATATATATATACATATATATATATATATATATATATATATATCAAATTCATTGTCAATTATGTTCATTATTGATAATGGCCGATTTTATCAATTAGTTGTTGTCCAACTATATTTTATATTAATATAATTCAAATACTTATGAGTATGCACTGCACTTTCATTTATAAACACAGACAGTAGGACACTGCGATAAACTATATTATCATCTTGATAACATATATCCCTTATATTATCATCTATATAGATCTTTCTATTTGGTATTGTGGGACTATTGTGTGTGTGTGTATATATGTATATATATATATATATATATGGGTAATTTTACAAGATAAAATTAATTTATATATATATATATATATATATATATATATCCAAAGAAAATATTAGTAGATTTACTATTAATCACAATGCGCAATTGTTTCGTGTTTTCATAAAAATATACTAATAGACATTTAATTTAGCAAGGACGCAGTAACTTGATCAAAATTGACAAGATTTCCATTTCAAATTAATGCTGTTCTTTCATCAAAGAATCCTGTTTCCACAAAAATACAAAGAAGCATAACAAATGTTTTTAACAATACATAACGTTTCTTGAGCATCAAATCATCATATTAGAGTGATTTCTGAAGGATCATGTGACACTGAAGACTGGAGTAATGATGCTGAAAATTCAGATTTGATCACAGGAATAAATTACATTTTACAATATATATTTAAATAGAAAATTTCCCAATATTATAACATAAACAGTAGATTGCTGATCCTAATACAAAAAGGGTCTGGGAATCAAAGACAGAGTGAGAAACAGAGGGAGGGCAACGGGGCAATGAGTGCTGAAGGTACAGAGGTTAAGCCAGAGGACAGATGCTCTCTCTACTGCAGTGACGCAGTTTTACCTGATCCAGATTAACACACCTCAACCCATGAACTCCAGGATTCCCACACAACTGACTAACAACATGCTAAAATAAGACCTTTCTGCGAGTGTTACAGTAGCATCAAACAAATGCAGAAAGTGGCATAGAGTGGGAAAATGCAGGTACAATAAAAATGGTATAAACAAAACTAATAATTATGTACAAGTAGAGTTCCTGTGAACAGCTTTAAGAGGATATCTGAAGGAACTTACCTTTAGGATCTCGTACATGTAGAACCGAATGTCGTAATCTGATAGCGTTTGATACAATTGCTGCACGACAGAACAAGCGGATGGTTGAGGTTAAACGAACTGATTTATTTTTTTATCTTACAATTTGGTGGCAGAATTGATTTAGCAGGTAGAAGACATGATTTACCTTGAAGTCTGTGTTGTTCACATGTTCAAATACCAGAGCTGGGGTTCGAGACTTGAGGGAGAAACACAAGAGACTTCAGTTGAAGACGCATTTGAAGCTGCGCAAGCTTAACATTTTCATATCAAACATCATCTTCGAGAAATCCAACTGACCACTGGATCCTTGACAATGTCTAGAAGTGAGATGATGTTGGGGCCGCCTCTCAAATTCTCCAAAATTTTGATTTCCCGCTTAATTTTCTTCTTCTTTACTGGCTGCATATGAATATATGACAAAACAAGCGACACAAAATCATTAAAAGACAACATAAAACTGCATTTGCAATACATTAAACTTCCATAATGTGTTAAACAGAATATTCAGTGGGAACTAACACAGGGCAGGATTTGATTATATTATCTGTGTTTGTTTGAGAACTGAAATGAGCTCAATGATGAACTTTACACAGTTATTGAGCAGAATTGAACATGAGCCTGACTTGAGCCTTTTTAAAGCTACTTTACAGCAGAACTTGAATATGTATCATGTTTGAAAAAAATGTGCATCACTGATTCTGGTATTTACCTGTTTATTACTGTGAAGCTTAAAGGGATACTCCACTCTTTTGGGGAAATGGGCTCATTTTACAACTCCCCCAGAATCCATTCAGCCGATTTTCTGATATTTAGAAGAATATTATAAGTAATCAGACAGTTTCTGGTGCCATTGACTTCCATAGTATATATTTTTTCCAACTATGGAAGTCAATGGGACCAGAAACTGTCTTCTAAATATCAGAAGATTGGCTGAATGGATTCGAAAACGGTAAAACCCAACTGTTTAACTCTGAGGGAGTTAAGCCAATTTCCAAAAAAAGTGGAGTATCCCTTTAAGACTGGGTTAAAATATTGATTTCTTGATTCTCATTTTAATAAAATAAAATATATGGACTATATTTAATATTCATTATATTTTTACCTAACCTCAATTTCATATATGTTTGAATAAATCTGTCATTAAAACAAGTTATGACAGCAAACGTTTTGAATGAAATGGAAAGGGAAACATAATTGCGCCATTAAAAAGTTGTTATTATTATAAAAACTGCCTTATGTGCAATTCAAATATTTGTATTGAAATAATTTATTAATGTTAACAGTTTTTTTCTTTAAGAATAACGATATATATCCAAAAGAATAAATATCAAATCAAATCGAAATTGGAATGGAATCGCAAGGAATCGAATCAAATATTGGAATATGTGTCTATGCCCTAAATAAATAAAGGTGATTTGACCTGATTGGATCATGAAAAGTGGAGAAGTTATTGGAAATGTCTGTTTTTCCCCCCCCACAACCAACATAAAATTAGTTACATCAGGAAAAAAATAACTAATTTTATTAAGAGTAAGAGAAGGTTATTTCACTTTGATAATGGGTTTGAGAAGGAAAGGAACAAGCTAGACTCCAAACCAATAAAGTAGATTATTAAGAAAGTAAATAAGCCCAATTTCATCTCGTACTGAAGTAAAGATGAGTTTGACGCAATGACATCTGATATAACTGCGTCTAGACTCAATCTGTGCAGCTTCATCCTCCGTGTCTCCAGGTAGGGGAAGTTCATTATACATTACGGGACAACGGCGCTAATCTTCAAAACTATTTATCACTTAGCTTGAAAAGAAGCTCTCAGCTCGTCGGGTGTTATCGCTAGAATCTAGAGCTTTCTCTGGTTTAGAGGAGGAGGAGGGGGCGAGGAAGGAATTCGACAGGCGCCCGTTCATCTGAACGCCGGCCAGCAGCTTCTGGTTTCGATACCGTCCACTGCTTTCCATAACGTAAACAGCCTTATCTCAGCATACGTTCTTGTCAACGAGAAGTCTAACGGTCTTCCCAACCTTCCTTCAACGAAAGCCTTTAAGTTCTTCACCTTGAGTATTTTGACGACTACTTTCTCGTTGTTTGTGATGTTGATGGCTTCAAACACTTCGCTGTACTTCCCTCGGCCGAGTTTCCGCACCAGCTGGTAGTCATCTTGATTCCTGTCGACAAGACCGACAGCTGTTATTACAAGAGCAAATGAAATGCCCATCCAGACCAAAATAAAGACATTCGCACTGTATCCCTACAGAGAAATACTTCACACAACCTTCTGCAAACTCTGACAGCTGAATGAAAACTAACAAGATACTTAATATTTGATCATTACACATGTAAAGTGTTCAAACTAATGAATCAAACACCATTAGCTTGCAATTCCCACAGTGTTTACGAACAAAGTCCTCAAGACCCTTGTGTTTTGTTCAATTCAACTGCATTTAATTGAGATTAAATCTGCCCTAAACACGCAATCCAGAATCAGCGTCACTGCGAGCGAAAGAGCAAATCTTATATTTTAATACATTACTATGCTGGCACAATGCTACTCCTTTCCGATTTTGCGAATGAATCATTCAAATCATTTTGTTAAAAAAAAAAAAAGCCAACTCAAAAGAACGATTCACTAACAAATCAAACAATCACTATGGATTGTGAGCAAGTTTTACCTTTTTTATTGTCTCTTCTGCTCACCAAGGCTGCATTTATTTGATCAAAAATACAGTAAAAACAGCAAAATTGTGAAATATTATTACAATTTTAAATAACTCTTGTATTGTAATAGATGTAAAAATCTTAAAAAGCAGAATTTGATTCAGCATCATTACTCCAGTCACATGATCCTTCAGAAATCACTCTAATATGATGCTCAAGAAATATTTTGTATTATTATCAATGTTGAAAACAGCTGTGCCGCTTCATACTTTATGGAAATTTCATTAAATTGTTTGATTGATTTTGATCTTTGATTAATAGAAAGTTCAAAAGAACAGCATTTATTTGAAATAGAAATGTTTTGTAACATAAATGTCTTCACTGTCACTTTTAATTAATTGAATGCATGCTTGCTGAGTAAAAGTATACAAATATATATCTATATATTGCCTCCAAACTTCTGAATAGTATTGTATATTCATTATAGAATTTTGCAGGCATAGAAACATTAAAACAATCCAATCTTCTCCATGACTGATAACAACCTGGTAATTTACTTCTTTTTTGCGATCTTCGACATTCCAGAAGTCTAATATCAGCCCACAATCATTCTCACATCAATATCAGGCATTGCCATCACACACTGAAAGAAGAAACCTGTCTCGGCACTCACCCCCACTCTACGACGTGAGATTCATAGTCCCAGTATTCCCGCGGTCTCTGTGTGTTGACATCTGGATAAACGCGGGATCGACTCGTGACAGGGCCGGACATGGCTGCGCCTGTCAGGGCTGAACACACAAACACACACACACACAAATAACCAATGAATACTAGGACAGAACTATCAGGCCAACGCACATCGATAACATTGACTGCAATGCAATGCTTGGGGCCTGAAATAACGTGGCCCCATTTGAACGTGGACAAACAAAAGGATTAAAAAAAAAAAAATTCGACAACTGGGATGCTTGGCTTTACAGGCCCCCGCCCACGACACGGACCCCTGACTGTCTTGATAAATTGGATTAAGGTTCTGAAACTCTGCCCAGATGGAGGAAAGTTTTAATCTAGATGCAAGCAGACTGAGGAAGACTCGACCACCGCAGTCCAAAAGGTGTCAGCACATTCTTTCAAGGTTGAAAACAGACACACACACAAAAAAAATATATTTTGGCTCCATTTTCTTTTTGGCTTTCTATTCATTTTAAGTAATTAGAGTACACTAACTATATTTTTGTTCAAAATTAACCAAATCAATCCTTCAAAAACGTGACGTTCTTACCCATATTCCCTATTGTTAAGCCTATTTTTAAGCGTTTAGATTTTCTTTGTGAGAAATTGCATACATACATCTATTAAAGGTAGGGTAGGCAATTTTCGGAGAGATAAGATCCCACCCTCCCTTCAGAGCGTCTCCAAAGCCACGCCTCCTTCAAAACACATGAACACGTACAGCAGGGAGCAAACAAAAGCGTCGCGAGAGACGCTGCGTTAAACGACCTCATGTCTCAAAAGCACATAACATTACAATAATCAACATAAACAACTTAAAAGCTCTGACCTGTACCACTTCAATACATTTCGGCGTTGATATGGTAGCCATTGAAACAGTGACATCTTTCTCTCTTCTGACCAATGCAATCAATCTCGCAAGTTTTTTTTTTTTTTCATTTTTTTGGAAATGCGATATAATGCAAAATTATATGTTGTAGTTTCCGTTCACCACTATAGAAATTTCCCCAACTATGACGACTTCCTCTTTTGGAAACCCCATTATCAAATGTGAAAAAGATCAAAACGCTTCAGAAAAAAAACATTCAAGGCAATGCGGGTCGGTTAATGTTTAAAAATGTAAAATAAAATAAAAACAATTAAAAGTGTCTGTCATGCTATATTAAAGGAGACCACCGGTCAATTTTAACATTGAGCTCATTTTTTTGTACATTTGGAGTGCTGTCAGTACAGACAAAAACGACAATAATCAAAACCGTGTTATCCTCTTTTTAAAATTTGCACCCTGTTGACTTCAATGGGGCATATTCTAAACCTGCTTTTAGCCTCTTAACATCCTTGATTTGTCATTATGAGTGCACAGCCGTGTGAGTGGTGTTATTAAGAGTGTCAATCTGACTGCAGTAGATGTGAAAGATAATAATAAAAATTATGTTAATTCAGCCAGCTCAAATATCTCTATTTGCTTCCTATTTTCAGTCGAAGCCCACAGTAGTCGATTGTCGATCTCAAGCGCGACCACCTCGTCCATGTGTTCAACATCTGATTCGGATGAACTATCCATTTGAGCTGATATTCTCAGAACACCACACAGTGTTGGGTTCGAGATGATATTCACCAATGATCGCACGGGTGAACTCGACAATCGACTACTATGGGCTTCGACTGACAACTGGAAGCAAATAGAGATATGCGAGCTGGCTGAATTAACATCATTTTTATTCATATCTTTCACATCTACTGCAGTCAGATTGACACTCTTAATAGCACCACTCTCATGGCTGTGCACTCATAATGACAAATCAAAGATGTTAAGAGGCTAAAAGCAGGTTTAGAATATGCCCCATTGAAGTCAACAGGGTGAAAATTTAAAAAAGAGGATAACACAGTGTAGGCAACACCGATTTTTGTCGTTTTTGTCTACTGACAGCACTCCAAATGTACAAAAAAATGAGCTCAATGACCAGAGTTCTCCTTTAACAACAGGCTCTTTACAGTTAAAAACGCTTTGCCACATTAAAATAGAAATCAATCTATCTTACAAGAGCGGTGAATGTCTCATCACATTTTAAAACAGGAACCTCGTGTTTAATAAACCATTTTGATACAGTCCTGTAATGAAAACTGGCCTGCAAGACCATAGTGTGATTAGATTTCCCTCATGTCTGTATTACTGTAATTTCATCATTTAACTAGTTGAAAGGGAAACTATATGGCCAGCTCATATCATCATTAAAAGGAACCCTTTGCAAGTTTTCAGCCAGCTTTGCTTTGTTAATTACTATTTCAGACTCGGAAGTATATGTAAATGAACAATATGTACTCTTTTTCCGTGTTAACCTGCACCCAGATGTCCTCATTTACAGTGTTGAGGAAAGTTACTTTTTTTTTAGAAGTAGCGCGCTACAATATTGCATGTCTAAAAGTAACTAACTTCTTTACTTTGTTACGGTTTATGGAATGTACTGCCTCACATTACTTTCTCACCTGGGATGAGCTTGTTTGTTTTTTTAATTTAAAAAAATTGGGAAAGTTGGGAAATGCAAATTCACATATTTTCAGAGAGCACAATGCAAACAAATCTTTCAGCTCTGCTTCCATTCTGTATTGTAGAAGAATAGGAAATGGGAAAAAACACTTATTTCAGTAATAATAAAAAAGAAACACAAGTGTCATGTTTCACTAAAGTCAAAACGCTAACAAATCTATCTTACAGATATTGTAAGAATATAGAGTTGAAGTTGCCCTTTAAATGTTAGGGACACAAGATACAAGACATGCCAAAATACCTGTATCACTACAACAGCCATGCACATGCAGACCGACATCGTTTTTAAGATGGTATATCATATTAAAAATAGCCACACTTTTTTACGAAATCAAGTGCATATATATTCAAGTGAAATAATATATTAGTTTCAAGTGAAACTAATATATTATATAGACTCGTTACATTAAAACAGATATTTCAAGTCTTTATGAGTTATAAAACCATTTCACAATATTTTAATTTAGAATTTGGGGTTTTCATAAGCCATAATCATCAAAATTATAACACATAAATGCTTGAAATATCTCACTTTGCATGTGTTGAGTCTATATAATATTAGTTTCACCTTTTAAGTTGAATTACTGAAATAACCAGTGTCCCTGAGCAAGACACTTAACCCCTAGTTGCTCCAGAGGCGTGCGACCTCTGACATATATAGCAATTCTAAGTCGCTTTGGATAAAAGCGTCAGCTAAATTAATAGTAAAAATGAATAAAAATGTAAATGTAAAGTATGTTGTTTGGTACATCCCCATTTATGAATGCTTCAGAAGTCAAAAAGGTATGCTGGAACACAAATACAACGATGCTAAATGACATTCAACAGCGTACAATCAACAACAATGGATAATTTTGTTTGGCCAGATGGGATTTGGGTTTGATCACCATTCCAGATTCCTGCCTCCTCAGAGGAACGACTGAACCTGATATCACATGATTCACAAAGCCTGTATTCACTAGCAGTCATTACAGCATCTCAGAGGAAAAATGACATGATCTAATCTACAGAACAAATATGCAGACACATTTTACATGTCCCCTAATGAGGTCTGGACATTTAACTCACACTCACCTTCAATTGTACTTGCGGGCAGCCTTGGGGAATCTTGTGCTGAATTTACAAGAGGACGGCAGTCCGAACACCTGTGAAGCAATGCAAAACAAACAGCATTACGAATCGCCACTGACGCCAGTATCTCATTTGCACAGATGTGTGTGTGTGTTTGAAAACCTGTCGTGTGCAGCCAAACCAGGACACTGGCACAAACCCTCTCAAAGCAACATTTGTGTTGACCACCAAGTGATGATTCAGTGAAAAACAATCATAAACTTTCATTAGGGAACATTCTCCATCTGTCCGTCAGAACTGTGTCGATCTCAGTCACTAAGTGCACAGGGATTGATCAACCGACCTCACCAGGATGAAACACCAGGGTATTTGCAGAGCTTTTAAAATCGAATTTAGGACTTTTTAATCATACTAAAATGAAAAACAAGCCCACACTTTGACCAATGAATAGGATTTTTATTTTATGCAGCTTGCACTTACAGACCAGTTTATAGCATTTGAAATATCTTAGAGCATAATTAGATGCTCCAAGTTTATATTTTGAAAATAATTAGAAAAATACATAGTCAATATTGAAACTTCCATGACATTTTCAGACGAGTAAATTCGAAAAGGCTTCTCGAAGAAGAAAAAAATGAGGGAGGGACTTGATTGGATGGTTGTGGTTTGCTATAGGTCGAGCTCATGTGAGTGACAGGTTGTCCCACCAATTTTGATGTTTAAAGTAGCCTATTCCATCACTTATTTGGCAAGGGAAAAACAGTGTCCCATTACCAATAGTCTGTATTTCAAAGCATCACCTAAAAATACTGCCTGGATAGTAAGCTCACTAGATTTAATAACTATGCTTTGTGATGTGAAAAGTAATGTTTCCCTGGATTAAACCATCAAACCAGTTCACCACCTTCCAGATTGATAGTGGATACTGATAAGAGCACTTTTAAAAAAAGAACTGATTTTTAATACATTTCCAACCACATATGCACCTTTCAATTTTGTTTTAAATAACAATTTTAACCTTTTAAATATTGACTGTCTCAAGGAAATATCCACTAATGAGCCTAAAACATAATCTTCAGCCTCTTCATAGAGGATCCAAATACAGAGTGTTAAACATTTTAAGTCTTTATGGAGGTTTCTACAGATTTAAAATGGATTAAGAGGTTAAAAAAGAGAAAATCAGACATGGAGCTCAAACACTCATTTAGATCAGGATGTAGAGAGCATCAGTTGTGAGCTAAACTAACAGCTCACTCCTTATTTTACACATTCGCAATCACTCAGTTACTTCATTTTCAAATACATCTACCCTTAAACACATTTACGACATCATTTAAATGTTAAACAATATAAAAGCCATAAAATCATCGAGTTTATCGTATATATCATTAGCATATCATCACGTTAGCCACAGGCATGCTAACGTTCAATCATCTACACATTAAACATTTCTAAAGACACAAGAGAGCATAATACACAATAGAAAACTCTCTGAAATGATTATGTATGTATTAGAAGTAGCTATAGATTGACACGAAGTATTGAAATAAAGGGCGGTTTGTATTACCTCTCTGCTCTGTGTTAATATGGCGGCGGCGAAGGTAGTTAGCGCGAGGAGGAGACGCGACCCTCCTCCAGTCCTGCAGGGGGCGCGAGACTGGTTTCCGCTCAAACTGATGCTCGATCGATTTCTATCCTCCTGTTGAGCACAGACTTTTGATCCAATTACTTACAATTTTGACAGATTTTTACATCCATAAAAGCAAGTTTAGTAATAAAACCACATATTTATGGTTTCGTTGACTGAAGTAAGGATGTAGGCTACACAGAATAAGTCTGTGCTTTACAAAGTATTATTATTTTGCTTTCTATAGGTTATTCCTCTCTGGCACTTTTTATGTTTATTTTTAGTTGTAGCTTTATTGTAGGTATAAGTAGAATATTTGATAACAGAATGTAATTATTTTTGAAGGCTTTAGTGTTTTTCGTATAATTGTAGACAATTATTTGAAAACAAAATTCTTTCTGACGTAAATCAACATAAATGTTAGGCTTTTTCGTGATCCTGATGTGATTAATGGACTTCCACGCACTTTTGTATAAATGTATCAGTCCAATGGTTTTGTTATTTCTGGTATTATCCTATATTGTTGCTAGATTTGATGTTATTGCTTTATGTCACCAATTCAATTAAATTCAACTTTGCATTTTATGACCCCCTTTTGGACAAGAAAAAAAAATATGTTGAGAAAGAAAATGTTTTTATTGTGTAAATTAATATTTTGTCCTTGCAATAATGAAAGACCAGCGAAATTATGTGTAATATCAGCATCAAATCAAACTCTAGAAATAATAATGTTAATGGAGGATTTTAGGATTCTTTAGGATAGATAGATAGATAGATAGATAGATAGATAGATAGATAGATAGATAGATAGATAGATAGATAGATAGATAGATAGATAGATAGATAGATAGATGATAGATAGATAGATAGATAGATAGATAGATAGATAGATAGATAGATAGATAGATAGATAGATAGATAGATAGATAGATAGATAGATAGCTTACAGTGATATGATGCAATCAAAATGGCATTGCTTCAGCCAATCATAAGTTCCGTTGAGCACCATGTGACTTTAGAACGTGTGGGATCCCAAGATGTTCTTAGTTTTCTCCCGTTTTGTTGGCATCGTCCTCTCCAGCATTAATTAAGATGACAGAATTACAGCCCAGAAGTGGGACACATAGTGTACAGGGAATATTAGCAGGCTATGAAAGCCTTTCTGACAAGTTAATAGATAACTGTCAAGAGACCTGGTGTTAGCTACAGGCTAATTTACCTGATGACAGCTAACTCATCTGTAGGCTACATATTTAACAATTCGTAATCCACAGTAATGGGCACAGGCAAGTGATGGAAGAATCTTAATTGATTCTGAAATAGGATTCGACCTCATCTGGATGAAAAAGCACTGGCTCTCTAAACATGACAGCATATACATTTGACTTTAGAGACATAGATTTAGTTATATTCAGTGTGCCATTAAAATGACATTGAGTGCATCATCACATGTTTAGTCTGCAACTCTTTTGCTCAATCTATCAATGCTCTTAATCACACCATTGTGTGATTTCATTTAGGAAATTGGTGAAATATTCATTAGGATAGCTTTGTAGTTGAATACCTTCTTCCATCAAACTACTTGCTAAAATGCTGAGTAATTGTCCACAGATTATTCTTCCCATCACAGGTCTCATGTGATACTCTGTCTATATTAAAAAGCTATTCAATCCCATCAGCCTCTGAATAAATCCTGTCTGGTATGTGTGCTGGTCAAAGAGTGCAATTTTTCATGATGATGGAAGGCAATGGAAACTGCCTCGAAATTATGACAGGTCATTTACCAAGTTGGCAGAGAGTAAAAGCATGAGAGATCAACACTGCTGGTTACCCACCAAACACACAGATTGACATTCATGTTTGTGATGATGACACATGATTCTAGCAAGGTCACAATTTGAAATAATGTTTATGATGCCATATGTTCAGTAAATGGCAACTGTTTTGACGTATTTCCTTTGGAAAGAGGAAGCGGGGGCGAGACATATCAAAGTGTGTTTTTAATAGCCAATAAGATTTAGTTCATGTCAGAAATATGAACCATGATTTGCTATTAGTAATGCTAATCAGTGCTGGTAGAAATTTTGGCCATTCCATTGGACAACAAATTATACCTGTGTAGGTGAGTTATTAAAGGATTAAGTTTACTTAAAAAAAAAAAACTTTTGCTGATAATTTACTCACCCCCATGTCATCCAAGATGTCCATGTCATTCTTTCTTCAGTCGAAAAAAAATTAAGGTTTTTGATGAAAACATTCCAGGATTTTCTCCATTTAATGGACTTCAATGGGGTCCAAACGGTTCAAGGTCCAAAAGACAGTTTCAGTGCAGCTTCAAAGGGCTTCTTATCTAGCGAAACGATCACTCATTTAAAAAAATAAATAAAAAAGTTTAATTTTTATTAGCTCAAATGCTTGCCTTGCTCTGTTCTGTGATGAGCGTTCGTGACTCTCCTGTTCGAACTCGTTCAGCAAAATGAACAAATCTTTCTTCGAGATAAGACCCTTATTCATCATCTGGTGTCATTTAAAGCCCTTTGAAGCTGCACTGAAACTCCCATTTGGACCTTGAACCTTTTGGTTCCCATTAAATCCTGGAATGTTTTCATCAAAAACCTTAATTTCTTTTCGACTGAAGAAAGAACGACATGGACATCTTGGATGACATGGGGGTGAGTAAATTATCAGCAAAAGTTTTTTGAAAAGTGAACTAGAATACTCCTTTAATGTCGGTCAGTTTTACTGACAGAATAGCTAATTAACAGATATAGGCCTAATAAATATTGTCATAATTTCTTCATCCTCATGTCATAACTTTCCTTCTTCTGCTGAACACAATAGAATATATTTAGAAGAATGTTGGTAATCAAACCGTTTGGGTTCCCATTGACTTCCATTGATTTTTTTCATAATGGAAGTCAATGGGAACCAAAGCTGTTTGGTTACCAGCATATCTTCTAAGATATGGTTTGAAATGAGAGAATGATGACAGAATAAAACATTTTGAGTGGTTAATATTTTGATATACAGTACATTCCTGTTTTTATAGAAAATTGCAGCATTTATTATAAACGAGTTATCCGTGCACATCATTATTTTTAATGCGCATAATCTTTAATCAGAATAACTTCATCTTGCAGTGACGGTTCTTTTCTTCTCTGACGACGAGGGCGGGGCAACCTGTCACTCACATGAGATCCACCAATAGCAAACCACCAATTCCCAACGGACGGAATCAAGCCCCGCCCTATATTTGTTCGTGTTCCAGAAGCCGTTTTCAAATTTAAAATTAGACAACTCGTGTTGAATAAAAAGATTTCGTTTGTTAATGGCTTTTCTCTCTAAATCGTGACCCAAACCACAACAAACAGAGGTTTCTAAGTTCAAACTGGTCCCGTAACCCGAGCGAGCTCGTACTCCCTAATGTAAAGTGCCGCGGAGCGTTTCTTTTTTTCCGTCAAGCATGAGAGTACGTCCCGTACCTCATGGTTCCGGCAATTTCCTTTCAGCCTCCATGTTTAAAAGGAAAATCCCGAGGTCCCGTGTGCCCTTGGGCCTTTTTCACATACACATGTAAATCTGACCTTACCAGCTTTCAAAGACTTCCCTCAACAGTGTGTTTCTTGAAAAGACAGCTAAGCGGCCATAATGTGGCCTAGTGAGGGATCCTCAACGGTTAATTATCCATTTACGCTTTTAAAGAGAAAAATCCTTTTAGCGCGCACACAGAGGACTTCTTTGATAGTAGGCAAGGCCCTCTTAAATACCAGAGTGGAGGACATGTCAAATGTAACTCTATTACACAGGACCACTCTCTCCCATTATCAAAACTCTAACCCCTGTTCTGCTCCACAGCGGCCTGTTCCACTTTACCACAGGCGCCCATAGAAATACAGGAAAGGTAAAACCCAGATGGGTAGACTTCCTGTCTTGTCTAGCGACGGCCCATTCACTTCCATTGGCAGTGGTTCCGTCTGATAAAAGGGAAAAATGGCCAACAGATCGAATGTCCACGGATGGATGAGACTCTGCTTGGGACGTGCAAGGGGGTTTAGTCTTAGTTTGTGAAATCGGTCCGACTTCCCCCAATTTCAATCGCTAGTTGACCCAAAAAGGAACATTCTGTCATCATTTACTCACCCCCTTATAAACATGTATGACGTTTTTTTGTCCTGCAGAACAAAAAAAAAAAACAAGATATTTTGAAGGATATGGAAACATATTCTTTCTCCAAGTCAATGGGGTCCATCAAATATTTGGTTACCCACATTCTTTTGCCGCTTTTCCACTTCACGTTACCGACTCGACTCGCCTTCGATTGGTTTTCTACTGTGTAAAAGTTGTACCTGCTTTCGGGTACTTTTTTTGTATCACCTCCGGCGAGGTTCTGAGCCGATACTAAAATGTGACATGAAAACAATGCCGACTGCTGATTGGTCAGAGAGAATCGTCACCATACACTGCGTCATCGTTGCGCACGCCAGATAGTTACTATTATTATTATGCACTGTGAAAATATCGTTGGTTTAACTTAAAAAAGTAAGTAACCTGGTTGCCTTAAAATTTTAAGTTCATTGAACTGGAAAAAGTGAGTCAATACAATGAAGGAGAATGATTTAATCATCAGAAACTCAAAATTATAGGTTATCTGAACTAAATAAATGATTTAAGTTGATTTGACAAAAGAAAAATGTTGTGATTACTACACTGTGAAAAAATATCGTTGGTTTAACTTAAAAAAGTAAGTAACCTGGGTTGCCTTAAAATTTTAAGTTGATTGAACTGGAAAAAGTGAGTTAATACAATGAAGGAGATTCATTTAATCATCAGAAACTCAAAATAATAAGTTATCTCAACTAAATAAATTATTATAAAGTTGATTTGACAAGAAAATATGTTGTGATAACAAATCTTGAAAATATTTTTACAGTGTGGCGACTCGGAAGAATACGGCGTGGTCAAACGAGGAGGTGTAGGCAACGCGGAACGAAAGGCGTTGCTATGACGACCGTGTACTATTTGTGGTGGTACTGTCTGCAATGGA
Source organism: Pimephales promelas (assembly GCF_988280905.1). Lineage (NCBI taxonomy): Eukaryota > Metazoa > Chordata > Actinopteri > Cypriniformes > Leuciscidae > Pimephales > Pimephales promelas. Next base: position 2,745,368 of record NC_142786.1, on the reverse strand, counting down.
AAACGGAGCGTTTCGAGCTGGTAATGGAAAATTGTCATTTATAATATCTTGAATAATACTCACTTGAGGGTGAGCAAATGAGGACCGTTTTTTTTTTTTTTTTTTGGGTGAACTATTCCTTTAAGAATGGAATACACTACATGACTTCTGCACAGATTTTTTGCAGTCGGTACGAGACAACACAGATTTTTTTCTTAAGCCTCAGGCCATATCCATCCAGTCAGAGGAAATCAAACATGTTTGATATTTTGACCCGATTTTAAAAATTCATTTGTCACACGTCTCCTAGCAAAATGGCACAAGTTTGTTGCTTTTGAAACACCATGAAAAGTCAATGATTGACTTGACTGTGAATGATTCTCAGTCGTTTAGTGGATGATGCCCAGTTTTTCTCGGTAACAACTTACAATGTCGGCAAGTGTACGAAGCCTGTAGTGGTTTAATTTTAAAAGTTGTTAAGTAACCTTATTCTGATATAAACAATGCGTGCTGCCATGACGACGACTCCGGTTGCCATATTCCGCTTCAAATCTGGTCTACACTTTTTTTACCATGTTTTTCAGATTGTCATCCCCACATCCCCAAACATTCATCAAATTTGATCTGATCACATTATTTTCATTAAATCACAGATAAAAACAAAATGAACGCTTTTCTTTTCTTCATAACTTCCAAAGGATAACTGATGCATGACGGCACGATCTCCCTAATCCAGCAATACTGCTGGTCCTAATCCAGCAATCCGACTGCTGCAGAATAACCCAATAAATAAGGTCCTGTCTACCTCTGCTTGCAAAGATGCATACTCTATATATTTTTTCTCAGGTCTGTGAGGACTGGAGAGTAGGCTATATAATGTGCCAAGTTTCGAGTCGCCTCCGTCATGATGATCTATTTTCTACTATATTTAAGCTACTTCTTATTTATTAAAACCAAGCAATTGATTGATGAAACATTGATTGAAAATAAGAAACAATCAATAAAAAAAAACAAAAAAACGAAATTCACTTTAAAGAAAGGCTTTGTGGTTTCTCTTTAGGATCGCCGCTTTCAGAACGGTCATGTCCATGAATATAAAACGCATATGTAGACTGATATTTTTCTAATGACTAGAGAGCTAGCATTCTATGTAAACAAATACTTACACTGGAAGTAGAAAACCGTTTAGACAGTTGAACCCGCTATGAACCGTTTGGTTCCCATTGAAGTCCATTATATGGAAAAAAATCCTGGAATGTTTTCATCAAAAACCTTAATTTGTTTCGACTGAAGAAAGAAAGACGTGGACATCATGGATGACATGGGGGTGAGTAAATTATCAGCAAAAGTGTTTTTTTGAGTGAAAAAGTGAACTACTCCTTTAATGGAAATGTTTTCTTGTTTTTATTAACTTGCGTTATTCTGATCATTGACCGTATCTCGAAGTCATCACGGAGTCCCTTTGTTACATCATACGGCTCTTTCCGAGTCTAAACCTGACCTTGGGGTAGATTTCCAACCTTTGTGGGTAAATTCCCGACCTTTTGGGAACATTTCTGTAAGTCACTGTACCTAAAAACCCGACAGGTCGTGTGTTCGGCCCAGGATGTTACCCGACACTGTCTTTCTCTCAAAATTAATCTCAAGGAAAGCTGGAGGGGGGGAAAGTGGAATTTCCTGAACACAGATCCCAGAGTCTCTCCCGCAGCACTGAGCACTAATACCTCCATCAGTCGCAACCTTATCGCTGGCATCTGGACAGCAAGAGGCCAAAAAAACAAGCGCCATTTCCCCAACACCAACCTTTTAAAGAGGAAAAATTCGATTTATGCCCTGCCAGCTCGCTATTGCTTTACAGAGCAATTAGGTTTGCATTTCTCCCCAAATACTGGCCTCAGTGACCCAGGGAATCCCCAGCATTGAGCGCATGTCAACACGGCGTGATCGCCAGGTCACGGGGGGGCAACTATCGTGACCTTGGCATTGGCGTGGACAATCACCTGAACCTTCCACTCGCAGGACTTCTTTTTTTGTTTTTGGCGGGAGAGAGACATCTCAGCGTGCAGCGGGTAACAAAAGGTTCACTGTGAGGTAAAGAGGTAAAGATTTCCCCCTTTAACGGAGGCGAGAGAGAATCTTTCAGTGGGAATGTACTGGGAAGGAGACATATCAATCCTTACATTAAGCCATGCAATTAATGTAATCCAAGATGAAGCGTTTTTTTTCCACGTCTTCTCTTTCACAATAAGAGACCCTCCCCTCCCACGTTCTCAATGGCCTTTGAGGAGGTATAAAAGCCTTGACGGCTGCTGCCGCCACAGGACCAGTTCATGTGCAATACTACACTGTGTACTGTACACCACCGGACCCAGCCATGCTGACCAGGTAACTCCACATCTTTCACAATGCAAACACATTATCACTGTCACACACAAAGACAAAACTGAGGGTCTAAATTGTATATGTACGTTATGTAAAATTCTATAAATATGTCAAATTTCAAGTTCATTGAAATTGAGTTAATACAATGACGAAAATTGATTTAATCATCAGAAACTCAGAAATCAGAAATTTATGTTATATGAACTACATAAATGATTTAAGTTGATTTGACTAAAGAAAAAATGTTTAAAAAAATTACAGAAAGACATATGCTTGAATTCACTAAAATGGTTCCACCTTATTAATTTATATAGTAATTATTATTAATATTTATTAAATATTTAAACACATTTTACATGAACATGTAAAAACACGTTTTGGAGCCGGCAATCAATAATTGAGCGTTAAAAAAAAAATCCAGTGCCACAATAGTGGTTTTCAATGGTGATTATTAATAATAATCTGTGATTATTGCATTGCTTGATTTGCATTAAAATAACTTGATATTAATCACATTCACTACATAGAATAGATGCAAAATATCAAAAATGTTTCGCTAATTCTCATTAAGTTATGAAACCGTTTTTTTCTGAATGTTCACTGACTGAATGTTTACTTTTCCTTGGTTAAGGAAACATTCAATGTTATCATTCTGCAAACGTTACAGGAATGTTGCTTTTGAATGTTCTCCAATGTTACTGGAATAATGTTTGATCATAATGTTGAGAGAGCCTTATGAACAATAGCTAAAGATTCGAGAGCGTTCACAGTAAGCTTGGTCCTTACCTGCTTCTTTATAAGCCAGATTCATTGTGTCAGTAACTGATTTATTTGTGTGTTTTGTCACAGGAACATTCTCATCCTCTGCTCATTGGTGCTGGTACTGGTTGAAGCGGACCTTGAAGCAGGTGAAAGAAAAACACATTTTTATCCTTTAATATAAGAGAGTTAACAAAAAGAGGTCACAAAATATATATAGAACATCATATCAGTGAATAATTATTAAAATTTAGAGTTTAGAATTTCTTCAGATTAATACGAATGCATGGCTAATAATTCTATATATATATAACATTTTAAAAAACATCCAAAAACATCTTTAAAATGTAATTTTGTTAAAAGAAGTTTTACAATTTAATATGAAGACTGTGTATAAATCTCTGTAAATATAATGTGACTAAGATATTAATAGTTTAAAAACAACCATTTCTTATCTGTATTTCTTTTGTAGCTGAAGGGGGGTCCCAAGCCATGTTTGCCACAGGTATTCATAAATCATAAAACCAGTAACATTTAACCCTAAAACCGTATTCTGGACAAATGTGGGCAAAATAGTTTTGATTTATTTAAAAAAAAAAATACTTCCCTTGATCTGAGCGCTACAAGACTTGGCTACTTTTCCTAAGTTTGCCTCCTGAACACACACAATTTTTTTTTTCCTCAATTCTACAATGTTAAGTGGGTGAAAAAAAACTCCTTAATCTTGTATTTGGGTCAAAAATGGGCACCCATAGAAATGAATGGGAAAAACTGTAATTTAGAGCATTCTAAAATAAGCCAAAATTAGACACCAGGTGACGGCAAAGTCACTTCATCTTTAGGTTTTAGCTCTAAGAACCTATTGGAATGACATTTTAATGTAGTTAAAAATTAAAAAATATATAAAACATGAAAATAAGCATAATTTACATAGAAAATATGGTACTTTTTGAAGTAAATAAATTCAAAAATACCCCTTAAATAAAAACAATCACCATAAATGGATGGACAAAACTTTATCGAAGACAGTGATATAAATTAGGATCACACCTGAGTCCTCTGTGCCCACATTTGTCCACAATTACAGGATAAAGGGCTATAAAGTGAATACGGTTTGAAGGCTACAACATGTTGCAAAAAACAACAACAACTAATAATCCCTCTATTAACCCACAGATCATGATTCAACCTCAGATGAAGCTCCAACTGGTGAGTTTCTCACTCGTTCTCAGTTTTGGGGTCACCGTCTGTATTGTGTATTGGTTCACTGCAGTGTTTTGCGTTTTCATTCACAGAAAGCATGAACCTGATCTCACCCGACCTGCCCAACGGTGAGTGATCACTCCTTCACACGAGCAGATGAGAGAGGGTTAGTTCTGAAGGACTCGACCGTACCCTTGATTTGAGAACCAGACTGGTTGATGTTCCTGATAAACGAGAGAGAATGATTGTTAGTTAAGGAAGAAACAAAGTGTTTGACAAGCTGGAATAGGGATAAACTGAAGGTTTTAAGCTAGGCTACTTTTTTTATCCTCTAGTTTTATAGGCAAGCAGGTTCTGACATGTTAAAGAACATATAATGAAACACCAATGTTGCATCCCAATTTAAACTATGCCCTAAAGCATGTACTGTTTCTGGGAAGAAAAACGACATACTTTTGAGTGTGCTTCATCATACTTGCTCTGCGAGTTGTGTGTTTTCCCGTTGAGACTCTCCTCTTGTGTTACTAGAGAGTTAATGACCACACGCATCTTTATAAAAGTTACAACGCTGTTTCAGATGAAATATAATGCGGATAACATTGAATACATATATTTAGTCAGGTTAGATACCCCTTTATCAAAACCGATCTCGGACGAGCACATCCGCCATGTTTGTAGTTTTTCAACAGTTTGTATTCGTGTTTGTAGTTTTAACCAATTTGAGGAAAACTTTACAAGTCTGCCATCTAGTGGTGACTAAACAAACTTTTATTTTCTCTATTCTGATCTACCCAGAGGACATTTAGTTCAATTTGCTCTCCATTTAATCACCTGATTTCTCTTTTCTTATGGCTACAGATGAGCTTCTGTATTACAACGGAGCAACTGCAGGTAGCCTTAAAGAAAGAACCATGTCAACTTTTCGAAATAAAAAGGGTTAGACAATTAAAAATAATTCTGTTTTGTATGCTTTAGATGCGAGCAGCACCAGTGCTGAGGCGGGAAACAGCGGTGAGTGTCAGATTTACTGGAGAGAAGTGTGTGAATGATGAGAAAAAATAATAAACAGAAAGCGAATCTGGTCCAAATATTGACACGAGTCTCCTTTTTTTAGCTCCTCAAGTAAATGACGTGCCCAAAGCTGGTGAGTCCGTTTTTATTATGTGTGTTATGTTAGCAAAATACAGTCTGGAATATTTACATCCCGAATGTCCAGCTCACACTTCACCCTAAAAATAAATTTTGCATAAAAATATAGACTTGAGACTGAGATTTCTGCATGACATTTAAGCACACTTTCCAACAAAATTCGAAATATTGTAATGCAAAAACAAATAATTATGATTTATTTAAAGAGTGAAGTATTTATACACCATGGTAGTGCTCAATTTAAATCATGCCAGTTTTAAAAAAATACTTATTTGTATGGTTAATTTAATTTATTGAATTTTCTAAAACAATTGATCCATTTTATATGCCAAACATAATTTATTATTATCATTTTATCATATGACCAGATATTTCACTCCTAAATGACCAGTGAATGAATCACCAATGCATGAATTAAAAATAATCATGAACCTAAAAAGAATAATGTTGTAATAATTGAAAATAGCATGTACACTGTAAAAAAAAATACTGATGGTTTAACTTGAAAAAAGTAAGTAACCTGGGTTGCCTTAAAATTTTAAGTTGATTGAACTGGAAAAAGTGAGTTAATACAATCAAGGAGAATGATTTAATGATCAGAAACTCAAAATTATATGTTATCTGAACTAAATAAATGATTTAAGTTGATTTGACAAAAGAAAAAAAGTTGTGATTACTACACTGTAAAACAATATTGTTGGTTTAACTTAAAAAATTAAGTAACCTGGGTTGCATTAAATTCTTAAGTTGATTGAACTGGAAAAAGTGAGTTAATACAATGAAGGAGATTCATTTAATCATCAGAAACTCAAAATAATAAGTTATCTCAACTAAATAATTTATTATAAAGTTGATTTGACAAAGGAAAATATGTTGTGATAACAAATTTTTACAGTATTGTAAATTTGATTATTTATGTCACTTTCACAATTTCACAAGAGTGAATTATGACCAGGCAATTTTCAGGTCTCATGCAATTGTTTTGTGTTATTTTTTCCATATTTATTGTGTTATTTCATGCATTGTTTTGTTTTTTTCTTCTTTTAAATCTTCAGATGCACCTAAATCCAGTATGGAAGAAAATGATGGTAAATATCACATCATAAACACACACACACACACAGTGAATCTTTTGAACGAGATGTGTAAAATATCCGTGTCACCGTGCAGAAGACGAAGGCCCGGACTCAGACGAGGCGGCGGCGGCGGCGGCTGTCAAACCTGCTCCAGTCCCAGTCCAGCAGCGTGCCACCAAATCCCACAATGCATCAGCACGCAAGCGGAGCAAGCCCGTCTCCGCCTCAAAAAAGAGATCAAGGAACCTCCGTCCCTGAGACGTGAACTGTGAGAGAAACAGGGCAGAGCTGCAATGAAGGCAGTGACAGAAGAGGGAAATAATAACTATACTGTTTATGCTTTCAGTGGCATTTTTGGTTTTGAGAATCTTGAATTAGACTTGATCCTCTGTGACGTCCTGTGTGTGTGTGTGTATGTGTGTGTGGCCTCATGGGAGTTTTCCTGTGAGGTCTCTGTTAATGTGAGCTACAGTTGTGCTTGCCAAATATTCTTCAGACTTTACCCAGAGGCAAGGCTGACCTGGACACTTTACAGGATTGATTTCGTTTTAGATTGAGATATTGTTATAGTATGGACATTTTGTTTGATTAATTCTAGGATAGATTTGAATCGACAAGTCTCAGAGTTGATGAGAAACTGGTGCTGGCATCCTCAGATTGGCCTTCGCTCTCCTCACAATGACAGTGTTTCAATCAAAAGTGTTTCTCTCTTTGTTTTCAGTTCCTTTTTTATACACAAAGTATTTAACATTGTTGAATTTACAAAATATTACAATCAATAACATGTGATTCTGAAACGTTTCTTTCTTTTTATTGTACCCCTAAATAAAAGAAATGAATATGCTAAATAGAAATGCAGTGTCTCTTCAATGTGCCTTGGTCTTTGATTAAAAGGGAATATCAAATATTATTTTGCATGATATATACTATTTTATTAGTATTCAAGTAATAATGCAAGTATATAAACATAATATGTATGTGAAATTAATATGTTTTTTAAATGAATAGATATAATTATTAATGTTTAATTAATTTTAAAAATAAAGTAAACACTGCGAACATAATACATATAATCATGCAAATAATAATTCATATTAAACAACCATGAAAGAATTCATTAATAACAAATTATATGAAGAAATAATGCATCAAACAATATAAATTAAAAATATTTTTTTTTAAATATATATATGTATGACATTTATGCATCTGTGCTTTTTAACTAAATTGAAAAGCACAGATCAACAGATATAATAATAATGTTTAAATAAAAAAATAAACAACACTGCATTGAAAAAATGATTATAATAATATAATCCTGTAATAATTAAATAAGCATGAAATAATAAACAATATGGAAAAACTAATACATAAGTTCAACTAATATATGATATATAATATATGTATACATAAGATATAATAATAGTAATGTTTAATAATAATAAATAAAAAAAGTAAATAACACAATAAATATGGAAAAAATAAGATGCAACCAAAATGCGCAATAAAGTATATATATATATATATAATAGGGCTGTCAGACGATTAATCACAATTAATCCATCCAAAATAAAAGTTTGTGTTTACATAATAGAAGTGGGTGTACTGTGTATAATTAATTTATATATATATATAAATACACACACATGCTTGTATATATTTAAGAAATATTTTCATGGATATACTGTATATAGATTTATATATAATTTATATTATATATAAATATAAATATTTTATATATAAATAATATTTTTTTCCTAAATATACATGCATCTGTGTGTATTTATAAAATAATTATACACAGTGCACCCACATATATTATGTAAACACAAACTTTTATTTTGGATGCGAAACGATTAATCACTCGACAGCCCTAATATATAACATTTTAAAAACTTGCATGTTATTTTTTTTTCCATATTTATTGTGTTATTTACTTATTTATTTATTAAACATTATTATTATTATTATTGTATCTGTTTTTTGTTTTTTTTGTTACAGAAGTACAGATGCATAAATGTTATTTGTGTGTGTGTGTGTGTGTGTGTGTATATATATATATATGTGTAAAATTATAAATATAAAATTACATTTTAAAACATTTTGGTTGCATAAATTTATAATATATAATATGAGTTGATTATAATATATATGAAGAGTTCAGCTGCAAAATCCTCTAAATTTTCTCTAAATGCCATTAGAAATTTTCTTCTAGAATGATAATTTTTATCAAGCTTGTATATTTAAGTTCAGTAATTTCACTTAAATGGCAATGAAGATTACCTATGAATTGTCATTTAAGTGAAACTTAAATATATAAGCTTGATAAAGAATATCATTAGAAAAAAAATTCAAATGGCACTTAGAGGCTTTTCTGATATATATATATATATATATATATATATTATATGCACAGACAAATGTTATTTATGTTCTCTTACAGTATGACCTAAATAATTTTTAGAGGGAAAGTAGAGGAAAATTTGCTATAACAGATCCTTTCATCAAAATTGCTTGATAATGATTTCCACTTGCTCTCAGCATGTGTAAGTGTTGTTGAACTGTATCTCTATAGGCTCTCTCTGAATGTGTAAGTGTTGTTGAACCGGACTCAACTGTACCTCTATAGGCTCTCTCTGCAGAACCCTATACCTCCTCCTCTGCTGGACGTGTGCGGGACGCTTTGAGCCCAAAGGTCGGGACGTTCTCTCACGCTAAAGCTGATACCCGTCTGGGCTTCTGGGCTTCTCCTGTGACGTCCACAACCACAGACAACCTTTCGCCTGTTAAAGGTCACAAGGTCAGATTGAGAGCTTTTCTGTAATCTCACACACACAGCGACGGGATTTACCTTCTAGAATATCAAGACAAACACACACACATTCACAGCGCTAGAGTGGATTCTCCGAAAACTCCCACACTAATCATTGATCTAGAGGAACAGAAAGCAAACAATCAAAGTCAGACAGATTTGGAATAACAGATGAATAAATCATGACAGACTTTTCATTTTCAGGTAAACATTCCCATTCAATCAAAGATTTTTTATTTTAATAAAGTTTTTATTATGTAATTATAACATTTCCTTACATTTGGATGGCACCTGAAATCAGTAAAGACATTCAACACACACACACAAAAAAAAATATATATATATACTGTATATATATATATATATATATCACTTTTTTTTTTTAAATTCAATAAGCTATATATTTATTACTCTGCCGGTAGTTTTGGTTTTAAATCAAAGATTTTTACTGCATAATATACAGGCAATTTCTGATAATGGCTTTTATTATGTAATTGTTTTAAAATAATGGAAACAAATAAACAAATAACAAAATAACTTCAATGCACAGATTTAAATAATAACAACTATTTAATAAACAAAGTAACAATGAAAATAAATTAAATGAATGACAACATTGCACAAATAAATAATCATAACCATACAAATAATTTTCTAACTAATACAAATAGAAAGAGTAAAAGAAAATAACACAATAAAATGCACAAATAACACCAATAATGTCATTACAATTATTGGTTATTTGTAATTAATATAAATGGTTATTTTAAAATAATTTAAATGAACAAATAAAATAAAATAACATTTTAAATATTTTAAATAATTAATTAATTAACATAAAGAATATAAAAATACCAAAATATAAAAAAATACATACGTAGATATAAACAATAACAATGTTAAATAAATTAACTTAAATAGCATTATTCATTTAAAAGTAAAAAGAACAAAGTAATCATAATCATACAAATAATACTTTTCTAATTATTAAAAATATCTTGAATGAATATAAAATAGCACTCTAAATAAATATATTAAACTAATAATGTTTAATTAATAAATAAAATTAGTGGTAATTTCAGTGGAAATTAAGAAACAATCATCCTTTCACAGAACAATAAATGAATTCATCAAGTGCAAAAAGCGATTAGAGCGACACAGTGTTATTTCAGTATCACTGATAAACTGCTTATGTTAACACTTAAGATATAGTTTTCACTTTCAAATAAAAAAGTGTAAATGAAGTGCAGCCATTAGTTCCTATCACAAATACATCACTTGAACTCAATGAACATGAAAAACAAGCTGGGAAGTGTTTTGGAGGGGACATTATCTCAGACGTGCAGGAGTTTCACTAACAAAGGCCTTCTGTTCCACAGGTCTCCTCTCGTATCGGCTCCTGGGCTTTACTGGAACCACAGCCCGACTGGTACGAGCTATGAAATACCTCTCTTTAGATGACTGACTTGAAATTGTGAGGAACGTGTCGCACTTGTTAAGCGTGGAAAGCATGTTTAGCACAAACTGCATTAGTGCAGAACTTCTGTGGGGTCAGGGGAAGGAAACGGGGAGAAACCGACTACTGCCTCCTCATGGTCACCTGAAGTATTACAGCTAAAAATAAAACCTAAAAAAATACAAAAATCACAATGCAAGAAATGCGTGTAGTGTTACGTTGCATTTAAATCACTTAATGAGGTGTTCTGATAAACTATGAATATTAAAAGCCTGAAATTAAAAAATATTGTTGGTTTAACTTAAAGGGACACTCCACTTTTTTGGGGAAATAGGCTCATTTTACCACTCCCCCAGAGTTAAACATTTGAGTTTGACCGTTTTCAAATCCGATTTTTTGATATTTATAAGAATATCAGTAACCAGACAGTTTCTGGTCCCATTGACTTCCATAGTATATTTTTTTTCCTACTATAGAAGTCAATGAGACCAGAAACTGTCTGGTTACTGATATGATATTCTTCGAAATATCAGAAAATCGGCTGAATGGATTAGAAAATGGTAAAACTCAACTGTTTAACTCTGAGGGAGTGGTGAAATGAGCGTATTTCCAAAAAAAGTGGAGTATCCCTTTAAATAATTAAGTAACCTGGGTGCCTTAAAATTTTAAGTCCATTGAAATGGAAAATTTGAGTTAATGCAATGAAGGAGATTGATTTCATCATCAGAAACTCAACATATTATGTTATCTGTACCACATAAATTATTTAAGTTGATTTGACAAAAGAAAAAATGTTGTGATTACAAATCATGAGCATTTTTTTTTTACAGTATATGATTATATCGGAATCATATAATGGGACGAAATCCCAATAAGATCCTATAAACTGAAAATGTATTTGTATTATCACTTGATATTGATATAATACTGATATTGTGTAAACATCATCATTTAGTTCATTTAAAACAAAGTGATGTAAATCAGACTTTTAAATCCTTAAAATTCCTATTTTTATGATATATATTTTTTATTCAGTTTTAAAATGTACACATCATTGTTATTTTTTACTAAGCAAAATACATATGCATATAATATACAAAACAAAAACTTAACAACTGCCAAAGAGCAAATAAAAATGAAGTGTGCTTTAAATTCGTTCTGACGCCTTATATTGGGAATCATAATAGTTCTTTCCTCGATAATGTGTTCTATTTGTTTATTTGAATTCTACAAGAGAATTCCCGTGATTTCAAACGATGGTTATAATTCCACGGAGATTCCCGGGTTTCTGAGTAGGGCGAACTGCTATAAACACGGCTCGTTTTACAGAAGCGTGTTGGATAACGTCCCCATCACGGGACGGGGACTGTGCTGTCGGCTCAATGGACGTCACGGAGAGATGGATTTGTCGAAGAGCTCAAGCACAAACAGCCTTTTTACTGAGCGGAGCCGAGAGACATTCTTACATTTCAGATGCTGTTACCATTGACTCCCTCTCAAACGGATGAGTGGGTCGAGAAGACCTGAAAATCTGACACTGTACACATCGAAACCACCTCATATACACTCTGCACTCTCCAATCACATGAATCAACTCAAACTTGTGTTGGTAAGCTATCAGACATCACTGTAAAAAAAATATTGTTGGTTTAACTTAAACAAGTAAGTTAGTTGCCTTAAAGTTTTGAGTTCATACAACAACGGAGATTGGTTTAAAAAATAGAAACTCAAAATATGATGCTATCTGAACCATATTCGCATTAAGTTGATTTGACAGAAGATAAAAAAGTTGCTCAAGAATATTAGTTTTTACAGTCATAACACAAACATCCCACTGAAGCAAAGTGGAGTCGTATGAATATCACTTGACTTTTATCACCCAAGAACGATACAAAAGACACCCTAGAATACTACAGAAAATGCTGGGTTGTTTGAACCCAAATTTGGGTGAAATGTGAACAAACCCAAATGTTGGGTTAAAAATGCAATTAAAACATTTACAGTTGAAAGTGAAAGTTGAAGTTGGGTTAAAATTGGAAATTACATTTTTAACCCAACATTTGGGTTTGTCCACATTTGAACCAAATTTGGGTTCAAACAACCCAGCATTGTTGTGTGAGACGAGAATGTGTAAATATACAATATAATACAATTACATTTGCATGCTTTCATATATAACATGAGCTGTGATGTCCATGCATTATTATATATAATAATTTTACCCAAAATTGGGTTAAAACAAGAGTGCACTCTTGTTTTAACCCAATTTTGGGTAAAATATGGACAAACCCAGCCATTGGGTTAAAAATGTAATTTAAAAATGTAACCCAATGGCTGGGTTTGTCCATATTTTAGTGTTTAGAGTGTGATATTCCACTTATTTCAAAGCAACCGACTTATAAATATGCAATAAATGTTTGGAAATCGATAAACAAAATCAATACAAATTAAGATTTATTCTTAATTAAGAAATTAAGATTAAGATTAAGATGTTCTCTAAGGCTTTGGCAACTGTACATAGTTTGTGCTGCTGTTTTCGTGTTTTGTATTATATGAATAATGCATATGTTACATTGCGAATAACAAAACTGTAAATGCTTTAGCTTTAAGTCAATAAACTAAGCAATGAGCATTGACTTCTAGCTGTCTTTGCCTTTGTTTGTGGGGTAAAAACAGCAGTATTTAAAAGCTGGTTGGATTTTAGGTGACTAACACAGAATTTCAATGATCGCCAGCCGTTGTCCACAGAAATGTCAAGTAAATTTAGGGCTCACACAATGCCACGGGACTCTACTGAGCCCTGCATCTTCAACAGACCTTCTGTAATGTGTTTTTAAGGAAAACTGTATCTCAGTGGAAGGTTCTGGAAAAGTGTCGTAACAAACTAAAACTGCTGTATCACCAAACCGCCCCCGTGAAGCAATAAAGCCTCTGTGCTTCTGTGCTTGATCAACAAGCACCAAACAAAAGACATTTTGAGATTTCGACTCGAGCAATGGCAAAATTCACAGTCAGAGATGGTCACAATGAGCTGATTTGAGTTTTACAGGACCCTGTGAGAGTGTTTAGCAGGTCAGCGGGTCATTCGCTTAGACGTGCTGATCTCACATTCGTCCTGGATCACTGGTCACGAGATCTGGACGAGATGGAGGGAGAGAACGGATGAAAACGAGGACTTTTAAATTTTAATATTTAAATTTAAATTGACAGGGAAAATCCTCTTGGGTCCAAATTTGGGTCAAATATGGACAAACCCAAATGTTGGGTAAAAAAAAGTCATTTCAACGGTATATGTTTAGATTGCATTTTTAACCCAACATTTGGGTTTGTCCATATTTGACCCAAATTTGGGTTGAAACAACCCAGTATTTTTTAGAGTGGGTTCAGAACGACTCCGGTTTGATCCTAAAACCTTTCAATTACTGGCCCAGATCTACAGAGAATATAGAGCACACACACACATGGAGGAATGAAGGGAGGATTAAATAAAGGAAAGAAAGAATGAACAACTTAATTAGTGATGGAAAATACAGAAATGAAAAAAGGAAAATAGAAAACAGAAGGGAAAAAATAAAGAAAGGAGGGAAAATGGAAAGAAGAAAAAATGAAGGGAAAATAATGAATAAGGGAGGGAGGGAAGGGTATCGTACACTCTTAGAAGAAATGGTTCTATTTAGAACCAGAAATGGTTCCATCCACCGCTTCATATATGGAACTCCAAAATGGTTCTATAGAACCATTTTTTTGGTAAAAGGTTCTATTGGCCAAGTATGGAACCCCAGGGTTCTATATAGAATCCAGAGGAACCCTTTTTTAAGAGAGTATAGAACCTTTTAGGGGTTCCAAATACGTAACGCTGATAGAACCTTTTCTAAGAGTGAAGAAAAAAGAAGAAATGAAAGAAGGAAGAAATATTAAAGAAAAGAAGTAAAACAAGCAGAAAAATGACAGAAGGAAGGAAATAAATTTAAATAAGAAAGGAGCAGGGTAGGAAAGAATAAAGGAAAATAGTAAAAAAAAAAGAAATGAAAGAAGAAAGTAAGGTAAAATGAATGAAGGAAGCAAAACAAGCAAGAAAAATTAAAGAAGGAGGAAAGGAAGGAAGGAAGGAAGGAAGGAAGGAAGGAAGGAAGGAAGGAAGGAAGGAAGGAAGGAAGGAAGGAAGGAATGAAGGAAGGAAAATTTTAGAAAAAATAAAGGAAAGAAAGGAAGGTAAAATTAATCAAACAAAACAAAAGCAGAAAAGATGAAGAATAGATAAGGGAGAGAAATAAGAAAGGAAGGAATGAATGAAGGAAGGAAGTGTTGGAAAAATTATGAAATGAAAAAAGGAAGGAAGGTAAAATTGATTAAGCAAAACGGAAGCAGGAAAATTTGAGGAAGTAAGAACGAAAGAGAAATGAAAACATGAAAGAAGAAAATAAGAAAGGATGGTCAAATGAATAAAGCAAAACAATGAAAAATGAAAGAAGGAGAAAAGAAGAAAAGAAGGAAGAATAAGAATGTAAAATGAATGAAGAGAAGCAGAAGAATACAAAGAATAATAAAGTAAAGAAGAAAGGAAATAAATGTGAAGTAGGAAAAACTAGAAGGAATAGAAATGACGAAAACAAGGTAAATGTAAGGAAGTGCTGAAGGCCATAAAGAACGATTACTCCTCATGATGACTCAGGAACTCGCATTCACACACACACACACACTGATGAATGACATCATGCTGGTTCAGTGTGTGATGCTTCTCGTGTTCCTGCATGGCTTTAGGTGGATTCCAGTGGATAAAAGTGCTCAAGTTTGTTTCAAAAAGACAATTTTCCCCATTTAGCCAGCAGTACATCATCATAAAGCGGTGTGAAGAGCGGAGAACGGCCGTGACACACTCACACACACACACACTCCCGTCAGCAGGGAAGCCCCACGATCCTTTACAAAGGCCACAGGAATCACCCTATTTCCTCAACAAAACCTCATCTACATCCCAAAACTGCATCGTTTGCGTATTTAATCCCACTCCGAGGCGTCAATGCTAGCTTGTTGAATATGAATGGATGTGCAAGAGAAGGAAACGAATGATTAACCTTTAACGGGAATATGTGCTTTATTTCTCAACAACAAGGAGGTGTTTTAAACTCAATCAATTTCTCAAAGCAGAGACAAAGAAGCTTTGTGTGACGAAAGGAAGCTTTTCAAGGCCAAACACACGTTTACGGCCTGTTCTCAACTTATTTCTGTTCACAACAACACATCAGGAACATTCATTTACATGCAATCCAAGACTACTCAGACCAATCTACTGGAAAAATACATAAAAGTATACACAAACAAATAAATCCATGGCGAGATAAATCAATCAAAATATAAAATGCCACAATAATAAGACTATCTCACTGAATAAAGCAAGCAAGCAAATAAACAAATAATAGTAAATTGCTAAAATAATTTAAAAAAATTATTAAACTTGTTTTTATTTGAATTTAAATTAAGATTACCTGATAGGCTATGCAAACAAGCTAATAAATAAATAAATAGCTTAATAAATAAATTAAAAATTAACTTATTTAATTTAATCATACAGAACATAAATAGCTCAACAAATAAATAAAAATAATTGATCAAATTAAAATGTAATTAAAAATTAAAATATTCAAAAATAATTTGTTAAATTAAACTGTTTTGTTTTTCATTTAAATTTGCATTACTAATATCACAGAGTATTTAAGAAAATAAATAAATAATGCAAAAAATATTGGGGAAAAAAAAACAATGCAATGAAAAACACAACTCACACGGCTATGATTATGTATTGGACGTGGTTAAGAAAAAAAAATATGATATGGGAGGAAAAAATAATAAGTCAATCAATGCTTTTGCATTCTCTCACAATTCCTCAAGGGAATGCAAACATTTGATGAGAGAACAAAAAGCATCGACTTATTATTTTTAATAATAATAATAATAATAATAAGCCTTTGGGGGCTCCGTAATGATGTGTTCATGTGTTTTATAACTTGTTATTGGTTTCAGTAAAGTAGAAACCAAAAGGTTTAAGCAGACCTAGATCAGGGATGGAGACCTTCAGTCCTGCAGAGAGCAGCTTAATTCCTGATAAAACTCCTTCCCGTAGCTTCTGATCCTGATGATGTTGATCAGCATGTTTCGGGAAACATGCAGGACTGTGGCCCTCTAGGACCGAACTGACCCATTCCTGACCTAGTCAGATCCTATAAACCCCACAACACCTTAGGGGTGTTAAACTGAGTTCCCGGAGGGCCACAGTCCTGCTGAGTTCAGCTTAAACCCTTATTAAACTCACCTGATCCAGCTAATCAAGCTATAATCCAGCTAAACAGCCTTCTCTGAAAACTACAGGTATGAGCAGGGTCGGAACCAAACTGAGGGCTGTTTACACGATGCCGTTTTCAACTAAAAACAGAAAACTTTATATGCATTTTGGCCGTTCACTTCCACAACAACAGAGCTTTGAGGCAAACTTGTAAAAACGGGTTTCAACATAGATATCTATATAAAGGCTAGATATCTCGTCCGCGCTGCTGGCCAATGGAGGTCGACGTCAGCACCTGGCGGCCATCTTGCCACAGGTAACAAAATCACCGTAACTTGCTCAATTTTCTACCGATTTTCAAACGGTCAGGGGTGCGTTTCCCGTACAACGACGTGGTTCGCTGATTCACTACCATAGTACGATGCATCGTTGGAAAAATCAACTAGCTAGTCACGACTGTTTTCCGAAACCCACTGTCGGAAAGTATAGTTCAACCACGTTGGTTTCGCGCGTGGTGGAGTAACAACTACCTTTAATGAAACTGTTTGAGATCCAATTAACGCTAGATTTGTTTTATATAAATTACCGACATGTCATCTGAGGACTATTTCTAATTGTTCTCCGTTGTTTTGCTTTATTACCAGTCTCAATATTTGGCTCGTTCTTACATAGTATGCACGTTCGCACATGCGCACTCTTCAAAGACGTTACTTCAAATCTTTTGACAAACTAAAAGACGTAAATTCCATTTGTATGTATTTTAAATAAAAGACACCGGTTGTACTGAATGTCAGCTTGCTTATTTTGCTCAAGATAAGGATTTATTACCTCCAAATGTGTTGCAATATAGAAACGATGCCTCTAACCACAGGTCGAGAGCTGTCGTTCAAACCACACAACTTTGCGATGTTGTTTGCGAATGTTCGTTGGAACGATGGTTTCGGGAAACACAGACTCGTTAAACTATGCTGATAACTAGGGTTGGGTATCGAGAATCGAGTATCGATTGGAACCGAGACTAACTTTTCGTTTTTCCCGGAATCGTTCAAAAGTTAAAATTTCGATTCCTAGTTTCGATATTCACAGTCCGCCAAGCGGAAGAAGAAACCGCTGAACAACACCAGCGAAGAAGCATCTACCGGAAGTGTTGGCATAACCGCGCGAGTCGAACATGAGTAGCTTACGTCGGCGATCCTAAGTGTGGCTTCACTTTTCTAAAAATAACGAAATCTCGGCAAAATGCAAAATTTGTGACAAAAGGAGTATTTTTACAGAAGGAGTATTTCCTTCAGAAAGGCCGTTGGTTAGCAAGGTTAGCTAAACTTTTTTGACCCTGCCTCTTAAAAGAATCTGAATCGAGAATCGTTAGGAACTGGAATCGAAACAAGGAATTGGAATCGGAATTAGAATCGTTCAAATTCAAACGATACCCAACCCTACTGATAACGACCATAGTTGGCTAACGATGCTTTCGGGAAACGCACCCCTGGTTTGTTATAAACGGCAGAGATGTAGTTATGATACTGCATACTTATGAATAATAAGTGTATAAATAAATATTCATCCAGAATTATAGCCGCGTTAATAACGTTTGTAAGAAACCAAACCGTTTGTAAATTCGTCAAGATTTCAACGAGATAAGAGTATTTCTTACATCAGATACCACAGAGCCCGCCAGAAAGCCTGTCTGTGACAAGATGGCCGCCGGTGATGACGATAAATACTCCGCCGTGAGACATCTAGCCTTTATATAGATATCTATGGGTTTCAAAGTGCAAGCTAGCTAGTAACCTGTGTAAAATAGAATAATGCGAATTTGTGAAAAATTCGTGAAAAATAGTGACGTCATGCGCATGCGTATTACATGTTCAGTCTATGGGCGATTAGTGTTTCTTTATAAAGTACTGGCCTGGCAGAATAATAAAGTGTTTTTAATCGAGGATCCATGTGAACAGGGATCATTTTGACAACATTGTCGTCTGTACGCGATTAACTTTATCCATGTTTAGTACATCGCTAACCGCCCCGATACACTTCAAGCGAAATTGAAGGCCAAATTTAATTTTGTTGAGATTGTTTTGGGAGAAAACCAACTTTCGCTCTGGCGGATAAACACCTCTGTACTGCCATTGATCCGGGACGATGATGTAACAGGTAGGTGTGTGTAGAGTTCGTTGGGGTCAGACGTCTGTGAGTAAAAACATCGACACACCGGAGGCGCTGCTTTATAGTAATGAAGTTTTTAACTTTATATAAGCAATCTATAATATAAAGCGCTATATAAATAAATGTGACGTACTGAAGCGCTGAATTACAGAGCTTGTGCAAACATATCCACATCACTACGATCAGATGAATAAAAAAATCGCCACTGAATAAAAATAAATAATTGCGACTTTTTATCTCACAATTGCGAGATATGATGTCAGAATTCTGAGAAATAAAGTTGCAATTCTGAGAAAAAAGACAGCGACTTTTTATTCTGACTTTTTTCTCACAATTTTGAGTTTACATCTCACAATTCTGACTTTATAACACATAATTGCGAGTTTATATCTTGAAATTCTGACATATTTTCTTAGAATTGAGGTATAAACTCGCAATTGCGAGTTATCAGGACAATTCCAAGGGGGAAAAGACTAACTTTCCCCCTAAGGATAGTTTATATCTCACAATTCTGACTTTATAACACGCAATTCTGTCTTTATAACATGCAATTGCAACTTTATATCACACAATTCTGACTTTATGTCTCACAATTCTGACTTTATATCTCGCAATTCTGACTTTATATCTCGCAATTCTGACTTTATATCTCGCAATTCTGACTTTATAACAGGTAATTGCGACTTTATATCACACAATTGCGACTTTATATCTCACAATTCTGACTTTATATCTCGCAATTGCGACTTTATATCTCACAATTCTGACTTTATATCACACTTTTGTGACTTTATATCTCACAATTCTGACTTTATAACACGTAATTGCGACTTTATATCACACAATTGTGACTTTATATCTCACAATTCTGACTTTATATCACACAATTGCGACTTTATATCTCACAATTCTGAGTTTATAACTCGCAATTTTGACTTTATATCTCTCAATTCTGACTTTATAACACGTAATTGCGACTTTATATCACACAATTGCGACTTTATATCTCACAATTCTGACTTTATATCACACTATTGCGACTTTATATTTCACAATTCTGACTTTATAACACGTAATTGCGACTTTATATCACACAATTGCGACTTTATATCTCACAATTCTGACTTTATATCTCACAATTCTGACTTTATATCTCGCAATTCTGACTTTATATCTCTCAATTCTGACTTTATAACACGTAATTGCGACTTTATATCTCACAATTCTGACTTTATATCTCACAATTCTGACTTTATATCGCGCAATTCTGACTTTATCTCACAATTCTGACTTTATATCTCGCAATTCTGACTTTATATCACACAATTGCGAATTTATATCTCACAATTCTGACTTTATATCTCTCAATTCTGACTTAATATCTCACAATTGCGACTTTATATCTCACAATTCTGACTTTATATCACACAAATGCGACTTTATATCTCACAATTCTGACTTTATAGATGTAAACTCGCAATTGTGAGAGAAAAAGTCAGAATTGTGAGATAAAAAGTCGCAATTACCTTTTTTATTTTTCATTCTGTGGCGGAAACAAGCTTCCATAGTCTGTGCCATACAGAAGAAAGAAGGACAGAAGTTCTGACGCAAACACCATCCGCATGTCCTGCCCAGCTCCTCTTTGAGAAGAACTCCTCAAATCAACTAAATCAAATGTCTGGAAGGAGCGGCGAGACCCGTCGAGACAGAGACACCAGGACTGGGACACAGAAGCTACACCATTTACAAAGGCAGTTTGAAAACACAAACAATAGCAGGACGGCCTGCCTTCATAACCCTGCTCTAATGAGCGGAGCTTTAGAGGTTCTCATGTAACGCCTCAGTCTTTAGCTCAACCCCCTTCGAGAGTATAAAACATCTGAGAGCGGCTCCATTCAGGCTTTAGACCTGATCACCTGCGTCAATCTCACACTGCATTCCTGCGCTATTGCAATGCTGTCCCGGTGAGTACAAGCGTCTCCTTTACTCTCAGCAACCTTGTCTAGGTCTCCCAAAAGCATCGGAAGCCTAAGTCGATCGATTTACTTCGCTCACAATGTTTTTGAGAAACGCAGCCCTGGCCTGGCTTAATGTCTCAGTATTTCCTTTCAGTGATCCGTTATACATATTTACTAAGATGCAAAAGTCCGCAAAAAACAATGGGAATGATTGATATTGATGTAGAGAACTAACTAGTCTAATGTCTGTATCTGCATGGATCTTTAAGAGATCACGCCAAACATTTAGACCAAAATGAAACATTTATCAACCGTTTATGAGGGCAGAATCTATCTTTCTATGGTTTTAAATGTACATGTTTTACTGAGATGTTCAATTGTGTGATAAAAATTATGTGCATCAAAGATCAGAATTGTGTTTTAGTTTTCTAAAAAGATGTATTAACTTTGTTTATTCATTTGTTAATGCTATAAAATACACATGTGTGTATATATTTACTTTTAATTTTAGATTATTTATTTATTTATTTTAGATTAGATGTTTTTGTGAACGCTTACATGCTTTCATTTTTTTCTCCTCTTGTTATAAAGGACGCTGGTTGTCCCGTTGATCTTTGCATTAGTTGGTGTCTCTATTTCTGCACCAATTACCGGTAAGGAATCTGACATCGTTACATCGCTCACATACTGTATATAGCCCAGAATCCCTACATTTTTATTAGTGACATGCACCGGCTCTTCTTTCTAAGTAACGTGAAGCATGTTCTGCCTCCCTATAACGAGTGTAATCAGAGCCCGTCACAGAACACAAAAGAGTTTTGTTCACCTGTCCCGGGCCTCTATAGGACACAGTCTTATAGCTCAATGCACTCACTAACTGACGGTTTGTCTTTTGCTTTGATACAGGTGAAACTGATAATGACGGTAAGAGTAATCTTTTTACGCACATTGCCCTTCATAATAATGATTTCACATTTTAAGTCACGTATTGCCCCTGAATGCAAGAGCTGTTGAAGAACAAAGAACTGCATTGTACTACTACAATTGTTCAAGAAAGACATTACAGAGGGAAAACTCAAAATGTTCCTCAAGATAGAAATGGGATGAAATCACACTTCTTTGAAAAAGACCCCATGAACCTCACATCATGTGTCTCCTTTAGAGTTTCAGATGAGATTATAAATTATAAAGTAGATAAGAAGTATCTGTTATACACGAATACCATCTGGTTTATGTCACTGATTGTGTTTTTTATTCTGTTATATTCTCAGAGTTGGCCGCAGCCCTGACTTATATCTTCAATGGTAGGTCGCAATGAATTTGATCTATAAATCATAAATCAATGGACTGCAGAAGGCTGTCCAGATCATCTGAAAAACATGTTTTCTCTTTTCAGGTCAGGCTACTGAAGCTCTTCCAACTCCAGTTCCTGTAAATGGAGACTCAGGTTGGTCTGGCTATAAGTCTTGCAATAAAAATTTTATATAAACTGCAGAAAAGTCCAATTGAACATCAATATTTAGACGGATGGTAGAGTTGTTATGGTTAAAGTCCCCTAGTAGTCAATCATTTTATCCCTTAAAACTCAAAAACACCAAAATTACATATTTAAATGGGTTTTCCTTGAAAAATTCGTCATGCCTTAAAGGGATACTCCACTTTTTTTTTAAATAGGCTCATTTTACAACTCCCTCAGCCATTTTCGAATCCATTCAGCCGATTTTCTGACATTTAGAAGAATATCAGTAACCAGACCGTTTCTGGTCCCATTGACTTCTAGTTGGAAAAAATATATACTATGGAAGTCAATGGGACCAGAAACTGTCTGGTTACTGATATTCTTCTAAATATCAGAAAATCGGCTGAATGGATTCGAAAACGGTAAAACCAAACTGTTTAACTCTGGGGCAATTAAAAAAAAAGTGGAGTATCCCTTTAAAATAGCTTGAATGTAACTCGACACCTTTGCCTCATTTAATATACGTGGTGCTATTAATATGCAAATGAGCCACGCCTCCACTCCTCACATCAGCTCAGAGATCGTTGACGATCGCACGGTGATCTGATTGGTCACAAGGAAGTTTGTGACATCAGAAACACCAGCGATTTTGAGAATGTCAAAAGGTTCACTGCAGTTTTAAGGAGAAAATACTCATTTTTTAAAACACTAAACCTAAACTAATCTTGACAAACTATATATCATTTGAAAGCTTACAATCTCTAGTTTCCATTTTTGGTCATTTTCAAAATAAATTACAAAGGAGCTGTAATTGATCAATTTGCAACAAGAATATTTTCATACTCCTAAGGCATCTTCAGACCTTTATTTTGAAATAGTGATGAACATGAAAAATCATGAAAGAATGGTAGAAACCTCATGCCAAGAGTTCAAAGATAGCATCCATTCAATTATTTTAGAAAAAAAAGGTCAGAATTTTTTTAAATATCAAGAAAAAAATTATAGATTCAACACCATTTGTATTAAAAACACCACATAGATATACAAACAACTTTAAAAGCTTGATTTTCACCAAAGAGGGACTTTAACTAAAACTATTAAAATATAATAAAAAATTTAAACAACATTTTCGTTAAATTTCACTTTTAAAAATAAAAATTTGCTAATAATTTACTCACCCCCATGTCATCCAACTTGTCCACGTCTTTCTTCCTTCAGTCAAAAAGAAATTAAGGTTTTTGATGAAAACATTCCAGGATTTTCTCCATATAATGGACTTCAATGGGGTCCAAACGGTTCAAGGTCCAAAAGAGAGTTTCAGTGCAGCTTCAAAGGGCTTTAAACGATTCCAGACGATGAATAAGGGTCTTAACCAATGAAACGAGCGGCCATTTCAAAAATAAATAACAAAGTTTAAGTTTTATAAGCTCAAACGCTCGCCTTGCTCTGTTCTGTGATGACCGTTCGTGACTCTCCTGTTCGAACTCGTTCATCAAAATGAACAAATCTTTTTTCGAGTCATGACTCGAAGGGTCCTAGATAAGACCTTTATTCGTTTAAAGCCCTTTGAAACTGCACTGAAACTCTCATTTGGACCTTGAACCGTTTGGACCCCATTGAAGTCCATTGTATGGAGAAAATCCTGGAATGTTTTCATCAAAAACCTTAATTTCTTTTCGAATGAAGAAAGAAAGACATGGACATCTTGGATGACATGGGGGTGAGTAAATTATCAGCAAAAGTTTTTTTTTTTTAAAGTGAACTACTCCTTTAATTAAAATAAAGCTAAGTAAAATATTAATAGATGAAAAACATTAATTTAGAAAATTGAGAACTGAATTAAAAAAAGTTTAAGCATATTACTTAAAATAAAATAAATCTATATAGAAATGTGAGAAAACTAATAAAAGTGACAAACACACACAAAACTTAATATCTTAAAAAAACGTTAAATGAATAGAAATGTTGCTGAAATAAGTCAGTTTTAGTTGATGGACTATATATATTGAAGCTATAAAGAAATATGAAAATTATAAATAAAAGCAAAGTCATCTGTAACAAGTTTAACTTTGAAAAACTTTCTTTTGCAGGAACTACGGATGGGACAGATTCATCAGAGAAACAAGGAGGTAAGAAACTGAACAGTGAACAGGTAACAAACATGACACCGAACTTCCAAACGACACCAGAACTTCTGTGTGATTTCAGGTCCCAGCGACTCGTCCGACACCACTGAGAAACCAGGTCAGTTTCTGGTACCGAGCGTCTAGACGTACAGCACACGAAAGAGAGAAAGCACACATGCCCTGAGCGCTGGAGCACACAGCTTTCAGAAGTGCTGAGATCACGATAACACACGAATGAGTGTGATAACCAATACACACGGATTAATGTTTAACCGCGGCCCGTTCCACACGGTATTAGTCGGAAAAGCAGGATGTAGTCAGTCAATGGGAAAAGATTAAGGGAGCGAATTAAAACCAGTCCAAAAGTGTCACGCTCAATCTTTCCTGAATAATGCCATGGCAACAGCACAGAAAACACAACAGAAACGTTTACTCAATCAATGATTAATGAAAAGGATGGAGATGTGTAATCTCTTTTGATGCTGAGAACCAGGATACAATCCTTTAATTGATTACATCCTTGTATTGAGTCATTATGATGTTGAATTATACAAAACAAGGCCTATGCTTGTTTGTTAACACATTAGCAATCATTTTGAGGAATGAAACCACTTTTACTGACACTAGGATGAATAAAATAACTTTTATAATTGTCTTTCTCTTTATAAAGAGGCCGATGGAGCTCCGGACACACCAGACACAAACAGTAAGACTTCCCTTCTCAAATCTTTGGTCACATTTTATTTTACTTTATTAGATATTCTTCTAAATACAAGTAGCTTTGTAACTAGCAGCGCTGGGTAATAATTACTGTAGTCATTTACTGGTCCCCAATTACTCAAACAAATCCCAGTAATGTAATCCACTGCATTACAGGTTTAAGGTAATATAATCGGATTACTTTTTGATTAAATTTAGATTACTTTTGACTTAATTCGTTAATCATGTTGATTTGAATAGGATAATCTTATTCCATTCCAAGTGCGTTAAATATTACGTCAAGGTTTCCCAGACTGGGGTTTGTGAAGGAACTGTGTGGGGGGTTTGTGAGTTTAATGAAAAGCTAATAATTAAATCACACCCACACACACACAAAAAAAAAATAATTAAAATAAATATTTTTCAATTAAATAGAGTCAAAATAAAACTTACTAAAAAGATGAAATATTTTTTTTTATTTACCTTCATGTCATGTGACCATTAACCAACATCAAAGAACTGTGAACTTAATTGTATTATTATTTTTATTATTATTATTACTATTGACTTAATTTTTTATTGACCCAACTTGTCAACTTAAAATCTCAGGAGATACTTCGAGTAAATATATTCCAGTAAGTCAAAGAGGTTCAGTTTAAAAAAAAAAAAAAAAGTTGAAGAATCCCTGCATTGCATGAAAATATTAAATATTTTAATGTGTTTCAAAGACAAAAGCCTTCCAAAGACATGGTTAAATGACTCTGAGTGATTCAAATTAAAATTAATATGTGCGTCAGGAGTTGATTCGATATGCAGTGTTGCAATGTTGAGTAAACAATTGTTAAAAGTGAAATGATTAGTGTAAATGCTGTGGCTCTCATGACTAAAGTGGCTGGCCTGTGTGTGCGATTCCACAAGCCTGTGACGTTTATAGAAAGTAAATGTAGGGAGAATCAATGATTTATTAAAGGAGTAGTTCACTTTTAAAAAAAACTTTTGCTGATAATTTACTCACCCCCATGTCATCCAAGATGTCCTTTCTTTCTTCAGTCGAAAAGAAATTAAGGTTTTTGATGAAAACATTCCAGGATTTTCTTCATATAATGGACTTCAATGGGAACCAAACGGTTCAAGGTCCAAATGAGAGTTTCAGTGCAGCTTCAAAGAGCTTTAAACGATTCCAGACGATGAATAAGGGTCTTATCAAGCAAAACGATCGCTCATTTGAAAAATAAATAAAAAAGTTTAAGTTTTATAAGCACAAATGCTCGCCTTGCTCTGTTCTGTGATGCGCGTTCGTGACTCTCCTGTTCAAACACGTTTATCAAAATGAACAAATCTTTTTTCGAGTCATGACTTGAAGGGTCCTAGATAAGACCCTTATTCATCGTCTGGTGTCGTTTAAAGCACTTTGAAGCTGCACTGAAACTCTCATTTGGACCTTGAACCGTTTGGACCCCATTGAAGTCCATTATATGGAGAAAATCCTGGAATGTTTTCATCAAAAACCTTAATTTGTTTTCGACTGAAGAAAGAATGACATGGGGGTGAGTAAATTGTCAGCAAACGTTTTTCTAAAAGTGAACTACTCCTTTAATAATTGACTATCATTGTGAGAAAAACAGGTAGTTATATAATCAGTAACTACACTCTAAAAAATGCTGGGTTGGTTTAACCCAATTTTGGGTCAAATATGGACAAACTCAGCCTGTGGGTTACAATTTAACCACATGTTTGCGTTTGTCCATATTTGACCCAAATTTGGGTTAAAACAACCCAACATTTTTTAGAGTATAGTCTGATTACAAGTATTAATTTTTGTAATCTGATTATATAATCCAGATTACATGTCAACTAACTTTCATTATACACTCAAAACAATGCTGGGTTGTTTTAACCCAAATTTGGGTCAAACATGGACAAACCCAAATGTTGGATTAAAAATGCAATTAAAAAATTTACAGTTGAAAGTGAACGTTGAAGTTGGGATAAAATCTGAAATGACATTTTTAACCCAACATTTGGGTTTGTCCATATTTGACCCAAATTTGGGTTAAAACAACCTAGCATTATTTAGAGTGTAGTACTAGTACCGTAAGGTTAGGGTTTGGTGTTAGTAGAATAAGTTGACATATAGTTACTTATTTCAAAATAAAGTGTTAGCAAATCGTTTACTCATTTTGAAACAGCGTTGCTCAAACTAACAGCTCGACTGATTCCAGGTGACACAAGCCTGGATGAAGCCACCAGCGGCCCAGACTCCACAGGTACAACTTTTGTGCATCCCTTTCCTGAACACACAGCAACAGTGCAATCCCTCACTTCCTAAAACAACATCTTGAAACACAACATTGTATTATTTCCCTTAAAAAAGGACCATAAGTAAAGGATACGCTGGGTTGTTTGCACAAATACTGTATGGACAAACCCAAATGTTGGGTTAAAAATGTCATTTCAAAGTTTAACCTACTTTCAACTACATTTTTTGAATTGCATTTTTAACCCAACATTTGGGTTTGTCCACATTTGAAACAACCCAGCATTTTTTAGACTGTAGGATTCCATTCAGTTATGTAATTCATAACAATAGCAAAACAAATATTAGATGTGCAGTGCAGTTATTTATGTCTTGATTTAAATCAGACACAACAGATATCGATGTGGACACACACACAGATACAGACACTGAAACAGAAACCGATGCATCGCAGCAGAATAAAGGCCACTCAGGTCGGTGAAACACAAATATGGATTTTCATAATATACAGAATCTACATGTGTACAAAATATTGTACTATTATTATTTCTGCAGATGAGATCAGTGAGACGCCATCAGCGGAGGACAGCACAGGTACTGTAAGAGAGATCGTGTGAAATGAAACAGACTGTCTCTATGAGTCAATCTAAATGTGTCATAATATTTCAGATGCAGATCACGCTGATACAGATTTAAAGGAGAAGGAATCCGCAGGTAAACACACACACACACACACACACACACAACAGAGACAGAGTTATCCGTCTGTATAACTCAATGCTAAAATGTGATTATGAAACTGTAAATTAATAACTCACCCATAAGTGACTAAAAAAGTAAAGTGGTTGAAATAAAGTAATTGAAATAAATCTGAATATTGAAAATAAAAGGTAAATATTAGACTAATTTATTCACCTTTCATGGAACACAAAAGAATAATTTTTAAGAAACTTTAATTTATCAATTTATGCTCCATTGAAAAATATTATCATAGTTTTGGAATAATAAAAATAACTTTTTTTTTTAAGAAAAGTTCCGAAAACAAGAACTTCCAAACATTAGAGAACTCATATATTTCAAAGTGTGTGTGTGTGTGTGTGTGATGAAAGTAATGATTCACTGTCTCTCTATTGAACAGACTCGGATGAGAAGGCGGTCTCCGGTCCAGTCGACACAGGTATAGAGTTTCCTCATGTTTCTGTAGTTGATTCTTGAACAACACTCGTCTTAAGCCGTCGTTCCCTCTGGCGGTAGTTAATGGTTATACAGTGAGGAGGACGACGACTATGTTTTGTTGTTCAAGCACCAACAAAAGATGTTCCAGGAACATGTCCTACTTGGCTTGGCACAGTCACTCTTTTCTCACAGCGAAATGATACACGGTTGCTGAATCAATCTTGGCATACTCTGTGCTTTCAGACGGGGATTCTGCAAGTGTGGAGAAGAACGAGTCTGACGACTCACCCGATGATGCGAACAAAACTTCTACAGGTGCATAAATCAAACAGTGTCAAATCAGTGCTATTTTTTAAAATTGTATAAATATACTATTATTTATAAATATACTATTATAATATTTATTCATATTTTTATATTATTAAAAAAATATTTTACATTTTTTTTATAAAACAAAAATATTTTTAAATAAATATTTTTATATTTATTTGTAGAAATATAAATAAATATTTTTATAAAAATATTTCATATTTTTTTTATAGTTTTTACTTTAAATTTGAGTAATGTTGTTACGTGCTTTTTATAGAAATATTTATAAAATATTATATATATATATATATATATATATATATATTAGGGCTGTCAAACGATTAATCGCATCCAAAATAAAAGTTTGTGTTTACAAATTATATATATGGGTGCACTGTGTATAATTATTTTGTATATATATATATATAAATACACACACATGCATGTATATTTTAGCACAAACATTATTTATATATAAAATATTTATATACAATATAAATTATATATAAATGTATATATATATATATGAAAATATTTCTTAAATATCTACAAGCATGTTTGACAGCCCTTATATATATATATATATATATATATATATATATATATGGGTAGTTGACGTGACATGGCTTTTCACCGTCACAGAAGATAAAAAATAATTTATTTCACATTTTTATCATTTAGATTACTGTAAATGGTTAAGCATTTTCTTGTTTTACAAGAGTTTTTTTTTTTTTTACAACTTTGAGCCAAATCTCAAAATCATCCTCTGGTGTGACGGTAGACAAAATTATTTCATAAATATTAACTTTTATAAATAAAACAAATAATGTTTAAAAATCTTAACAGACACTCCCGGCATAATTGTGCAAGTGTCTATTTCACTAAGTGTAAGCCAATCATTTTCCTATACATACATTTCTAAAAGTATGAAAATTTCATAAAGTTTGTCACAGAAAATTAATTTATTTTTATTTCAGTATAGGTTTTAGTAGTTTTTTCAAATAATATTTTTGGTTTATTTCAGCTGTAAAACATCTTTCAAAATAGTTTTGATTTACGGAGCTGACTGAATAAAGTGTGATTTAGTTAGAGATGTTTTGTGAATAATGACTGTTATGTTACTGTATTTGCTCGGATGCAGAAGCTACCGATGATTCATCTGAGAAAGATTCAGACACAGATGAGCAGCAGGACTCTGATGGTGAGCTTAAAATACACAAAACAACATCCGTCTCATTTCTATACTTCAGAAACAAACAAAAGAACATGATTCTCGCTCTTAAAAAGTCCTTAAAGGAATAACACTAACACGATCCAATGCAACAAGTTTACAGTATCAAGTACTCTTTCTGTCCTGACACAAAACCAGTCAGAACCAGTGTTATTTTAGTATTATTAAAGTACTATTAAAGTTTTTATTCATATTTTTTTATATTTGTGTATATATATATATATATTAGTATTATTAAAGTACTATTAAAGTTTTTATTTATATTTTTTTAGTTATATATGTATATATATATATATATATATATATATATATATATATATATATACTGTATATACACACATATATATATACACACACACATACATATATATATATATATATATATATATACTGTGTATAAATATATAGTAAAAAAACTAATATTCTTGATTTGTTACCACCTTATCACCAAATCAGCTTAGTTAATGAATATGGTTCAAATAGAATAATATTATGAATTTCTATCCTCCTTTCTATCCTGAAAATCTCCTTTGTTTTATTAACTCATTTTTTAATTTCAATGAACTCAATTTAAAAATTTCCAACTAGGCAACTAGGTAACTTGTTTAAGTTAAACCAACAATATTTTTTACAGTGTGTGTATATATAAATATATATACACTAATTTAACTACACTATAACTAATATAACTATAACTACAATTTTATTAACTAAAACCATAAAGCTTATTTTAGTTTTAGTGAAATATAATTAACATAATAACCCTGTCAGAACACTTTTGATATTTAATTGTGATTAAATGAGTGAGGGGACGTGACAAAATATTTATTGCTTCAAAACTGATTATTAGGAAACTGATTATTTCCTTATTAGGAAAACTGTATAAACATTATAAACTTATTAACATGGAAGTGATATGATTTAACTCTTTTTTTTAATTATATGATGCCTATCATAGTAAATAAAAAACATTTTTTGTACCTGGTACCACGGTAAATCCATTTATTTTTTCACATTTATCATGAAAATACCATGTTTTATGTTTAGGATTGTTATATAAATAGTGCATGACTAGTGCGTTGGTGATATATATCAAATTACAATGGTATTACCGCAGTAATAGGTAACGTAGTAGGCTAGTTCTTGATCTGATACAATCAATGAACCATGGTACTTTTTAGTAAAGTTTAGGGATCACTGGTCCATGAAATCATTTGTTTGTAATTATAATAATTAAAGTCAGTTACATGATCCATGTTAATAAAAATGAACTTTGTACACCCAGATTCAGACAAAGACAAAACAGATGGAAACACAGATGAAAAGAGCGACGAGAAAGACGAGAAAGACTCCAGCAAGGACTCGAGCAAAGACTCAGAGGACGAGGGTGGAGAAACCGCTGAGACGCCAGAGAAAGGCGACACTGACAGCGACTCAGATACCGGCGAGCCGAAAGATTCAGACGACTCCAAAGAGCAGGATCCGGATGTGAAAGACACAGACAGCACCGAGAAGACAGAGAAAGACCCGGACTCTGACAGCGACACTCCGGACCAGGACACGGCAGACTCCCCTGAAAAAGCAGACGTCGAGGACAGCGCTGAGGATAAAGACAAGGACACCAGCGACCCCAAAGACACGGAAGATCACGGAGACAAAGAGGACGACAAAGAAAAGAAGGAGACGGATGACAAGGACAGCGACGATGGAAAGGATGAAGAAGATGAATCCAAACCAGATGAACAGGACAAGGAGGACGCCACCTCGAAAGAAGACGCCACAGCCAGTCAGTCTGACGAGAGTCAGCGGGAAGAAAAGACAGAAGACAAGCAGGACGACAAACCAGATTCTGACAACTCCAGCCTGGACTCGGATTCGGATTCGGACTCGGATTCGGATTCGGACTCGGACTCGCACTCGGACAGCAAAGATAAAGACCAGGGCAAAGACAAGAGCAGCACAGAGTCCACAGACACAGAGAGCTCTGACAGTGACAGCAAGAGCGTCACGGACAGCTCAGAGACGGGAGGAGAAGGTACACATTACATCCTTTCAGTTTCACACTCATCACACTATAATATCCATGGATTGATTGATGCGTTTATGCCCACAGACACTGAGGAAGACAATGACTCCAGTGTGGATAAAGAGAAGCAAGGTATTTACTGATATACAGGCAGGCCCATGTCCACCTCAGAGTGAAAAATATATCACATACTTCTGAGATAAAGTTGAAAATAAGAAATAAAAGTCACATCGTGCGGTATGAAGACACTTAAAGTTATAATATAAAATCTTGATTGCATGGCATACAATCGTTATGTGCGATATAAATCACAATTTTAAAGTCACATGGTGAGATATAAAGACAATTGCAAGATATAAAGTCATAATTGTGAGATATCAAGTCAGAATGGATATAAAGTCATAATTAAGTCTTAATTGTGAGATATAAAGTCATAATTGTGAGATATAAAGTCATAATTGTGATATATCAAGTCACAATTGCAAGATATCAAGTCATAAGTGTGAGATATAAAGTCTTAATTGCAAGATATAAAGTCATAATTGTGAGATATCAAGTCATAAATGTGAGATATAAAGTCATAATTGTGATATCAAGTCATAATTGTGAGATATAAAGTCATAATTGTGAGATATCAAGTCATAATTGTGAGATATAAAGTCATAATTGCAAGATATAAAGTCATAATTGTGAGATATCAAGTCAGAATGGATATAAAGTCATAATTAAGTCTTAATTGTGAGATATAAAGTCATAATTGTGAGATATAAAGTCATAATTGTGATATATAAAGTCATAATTGTGAGATATCAAGTCATAATTGTGAGATATAAAGTCATAATTGTGAGATATCAAGTCATAATTGTGAGAGATCAAGTCAGAATTGCAAGATATAAAGTCATAATTGTGAGATATCAAGTCAGAATGGATATAAAGTCATAATTAAGTCTTAATTGTGAGATATAAAGTCATAATTGTGAGATATAAAGTCATAATTGTGATATATCAAGTCACAATTGCAAGATATCAAGTCATAAGTGTGAGATATAAAGTCTTAATTGCAAGATATAAAGTCATAATTGTGAGATATAAAGCCATAATTGTGAGATATCAAGTCAGAATGGATATAAAGTCAGAATTAAGTCTTAATTGTGAGATATAAAGTCATAATTGTGAGACATAAAGTCATAATTAAGCCTTAATTGTGAGATAATGTCATAATTGAAAATAGTCATATTGTAAGATATAAAGTCAATTGTGAAATATAGTTGTAATTTAACATATAAAGTCATAATTGAAGATATAAAGTCATTTTGTGAGATATAAAGTCATACTTTAGCATACAAAGTCCTAATCGTAAGATATAAAGTAATATTGTGAAATATAAAAGTCATTTTGTGATATATAAAGTCATAATTGAAGATATAGTCTTCTTGTGAGATAAAGTCATATTGTAAGATATAGTTAGAATTGTGAGATATGAAGTCATATTATGAGATATGAAGTCACACTGTGAAATAAAAATAAAGAAAGAAAACAGGCTTCTTTTACAAATCTATCACTTTCATAAATCTATCATAAAGTCACTGTTACAGAACAAAGTGTCATATAAAACTGTCTAAACCTACAGATTCTCCTGACGCTGCATCAACAGAGACGAATGATTCTTCTGCTTCCCACGGTAAGCCAAATCACAGCATTCCCTGGTCACATGATCTGTGAAAAATGAAAATCAGCATCATATTTCAATGCTAACTGAGAACCAGATGTGATGCACAACACAACAAGTGATGAATCCCTTTCTTCACAAGTTCACGATTCTGATCTGTGATGTTAAAAACAGCGGACAGGGAAAAATAAAAAGCCTCAAAAAAGAATCAGGCACTGGTTAAGCATAATCAATATCAAATATGAGTTTTACTTCTGAATGGCCGTCAGCGGACAAACAAATGACTTCTCACTAAAGCCACATGTGTAAGACATGATAAAGCTCATTTTTCTTCACTTTTTCTCCTTCTAGATGAAAATGACTCAAAAGATGCTACGATGTCACACGGTAAATATGTTTATTACCTAAGTATGTAAGAGTCACATGATGCCGTTATCATGTACAAAGTATTGAACGCATGTTTCTTGAATTGTTTGCCAACTCTAGAGGAACACATTGATGACATCACTGACGCAGACAGCCATGTTTTAGATGGTACGTCTCGTGGGTCTAAAGCGCTATAGTTATGTGGTTTTGAACCCAAGTATTAAACTTTGGCCCGTAACTTCCCCAGATTATGTCAAATATTTAATAAATGATAAACTGTACCTGTTAGATGGCCACTACTCTCTGAATGGGCAAAACCTTAAATCCTTTGCACGTTTCTGTTTTAGATGACGATGACGCTGATTCCCATGAGGATGAACTCAGGGTTGAAGATGCCACAGGTAAGTCAATTTTCCCAAAATTCCCTGGGAGACACAAATAAGACATTATAAGATTTTGACATACAGTAGGAGTGTAGATCTATAAGCATGAATAAATTATAAAGTTACTTTAGATAAAAATGTCGTAATAAATGTCGAGATTTTGGTCATACTGAAAGCATTTGTTCACATATCCTTCTTCTCAAACACAAGACGAACCAGATCATCTTGATGACACAACACAAGGTAATGATGCCGTGAAGAAGCGCCTGCTTGAAACACTTACACTTTACACATGCTAATGTCTGCTCCTGCCTTTCCTAAGGATCAGATGATGGCAGCAAAACCCCCATGCCAAGCTCCTAGCAACCAGGACTCTGCAAAGACATCGTCACAGGTATCATATGATCAAACCTATGTAGTGTTTAAACTCTCAAAATTCATGAAACCTCACAAGAGACTGATGAAAGAAGATAAAACGTCACAGTGTGAGATATAAAGCCTAAAAGGAGTTGTTCACTTTTAAAAAACTTTTGCTGATAATTTACTCACCCCCATGTCATCCAAGATGTCCACGTCTTGCTTTCTTCAGTCGAAAAGAAATTAAGGTTTTTGATGAAAACATTCCAGGATTTTCTCCATATAATGGACTTCAATGGGGTCCAAACGGTTCAAGGACCAAATGAGAGTTTCAGTGCAGCTTCAAATGGCTTTAAACGACACCACACGATGAATAAGGGTCTTATCAAGCGAAACGATCGGTCATTTCAAAAATAAATATATTATATAATATACTTATCTAGTGAAACGATGAAGATAAAATGAACAAATCTTTTTCGAGTCATTTGGTTCGTTCAACGAACGAAATGACTCGAAAAAAGATTTGTTCATTTTGATGAACGAGTTCGAACAGGAGAGTCACGAACGCGCAGTAAAGTGAAGCTCCGCCCACTGTATCGGGAGCTGCAGCTCATTTGCATTTAAAGGGCCAGACACAAAACGGAGTGTTTTTGCTAATCCTCAAAAAGTGACTTAACATGTTATATAAAAAATATTTTGAGCTAAAACTTCACATACACACTCTGGGGACATCAGAGATTTATTTTTACATCTTGTGAAAAGGGCATTATACACCACTCCTTTAATGTATGATACACCCAACCACATTTTAAATCATTTTTCAATCAAAAAGAGGAATGAAAGCTACCTGAAGTTGGCCTGAAGCAAGTGCCATTATCGCCCCCTGGAGTTACTGTCAGAAAATTCATGACCTCATTGATTAACTAGCATAAACTATTAAGAATTCGGCCCAAAAATGCTGTCTACATAGGCTGTTTGGCTGTTATAATACGATATATTCACTATATGATTGCTTTTCTTTTCTTTTTTATTGCAGAATTTTCCTGGAGAGACGTAAAAAGAATCAACTGAGACAGTCATGATAACCAGAGTTTCACATCCCATTAAAACACATTGACACGTCCCTCTCGTCCTCTCTCTCTTTCTCTCTCATATGGTGAAGGTTCCTTTCTAAGGGTTCTGGGATGCAGATTAAATTATTCGGCTGTTTGGTGTACATTCCATTTTTTTATTATCACTTTGTCCTGATTCTAGAACGTTTGATATATTCATTTTACCAATGTTAGAAGCATGAAGAACAATGAGGGTCTGGAATTTTTCCGAACCTCGTGTATTTGTCTGTTTGTGTAGAGTCTAAATAAATTTCATTTTGAAAGTGACGCATAGAGAGTAGAACTAACTGAAGGAATTTTTTGAGAAAGCTCCCAAGACCAAGCGATTCGGGTTTGGTGAAATGTTGCCGAACCATCAAACCTGTCCTCCTGGCTCCTTTGGTTTGTCCACAGGGTGTCACTGACTGAAAGACTGCAGCTCTACAACGATGGCCTTCTGTTCTTGACTCTGAAATCACACACACAAAAAAAAAAAAGAGATTTCTTCTGCTCACCCCCAAACAATGATTTAAGACTGTACAGATCATTTCTGATAGAATCTCTGATGTCTATGTCTCTGTGGAGGAATACTAATAAACTAGCAATGTAAGAGCACAGATTGTTCTGAAAACTGTTTAAAAAAATAATTTTGTATAGATTTAAATACATTTTAATATGTACACAGGGAGCAAATCTAATAAAGACTGGGTTGTCAGAAAACCAAGTGACCATGGAGACTTTTGTGGGTGTGTGTGTGTGTGTGTGTAAACTAAACCACATGGATAAGCACATGCATATCTTATTCTGTTTTTTATTTAAATTACAACAAAATGTAGTCATGAGACCAAAAATTATTGAAAAAAATATATATATTATTTCAGTGCCCGAGACAATCCAATTAATATTACAGAATAAATGTATAACAATTTTATTTTATTATTAAAATGTTAAAGTTTTACAGACAAACAATGATTTACTAATTCATTTTGATGGACCAAAACTGGATTTTTTTAAACAAAACTAAGGCTTTTTTTTCTTAAACACATCAATATTTTGGTTTGGTCTTTTAAATTAAACCAAATTGATTATATATTTGCTCTTCTAGTATATAAATATTACAAAAATGCTAACATGTAGTTACCTTCATTATCCAGTACTTTCTTAGGTCAGACTCAGTACACTGTAAGTACACACATACAGTATATATATATATATTACTATTATACAATTGTATTATATTATTACTATTACTATTATTATATATTAATATTATACAACTCTATTATAATATAAATACATTGTATATATATATATATATATATATATATATATATATGCCACCATGATTGGATAGTACTGGATATGATTGGATATTATTGGATATGATAGTTTTTCACACGATAAATCCCACCTCTGGTTTTTATGCTCGTTCCACATCCACATATCGGTGTGAATGAACAAACGATGGCGTTAATGGAAAATTAATTAAAAAGTAAGAAAACAACTCGTCTCCGTGCGGACTGCAGAAACGCGAATTTGTGAACATCATACGTATATGTGTTCGGTCTAAACAGGCGCGTACTGTTTTTTTTGTTTTTTTTTTCCAAAGGTACATCGCCAACTACTGGCCTGTTAGCATAATGCAGCGTTTTTAGTCGTTTTCGCGGATCTGTGTGAATGCCTCCATGGTGCTCTGATTGGATTTGATAGTTTTTCACACGATAAATCCCACCTCTCGTTTTCAAGCTCGTTCCACATCAACATCGTTGTGAATGAAAAAACGATGGCGTTAATGGAAAATTAATTAAAGACGAGTAAGTAAACAACTCACCCACGTTGACAGGACACCGTTTTCAACTAAAAATGAATCGCTTTTTATGTGTTTTAGTTATTCGTTTATTTACACGACAATGGCTTTTTGGGAGCCTGAAAATGCACACTTTTGAAAACGGGTTTCAAAATGCAAGTTTTTAAAAACCGATACCGTCATCGTCTCCGCGTGGACTGCAAAAACGCGAATTTGTGAACGTCATACATATATGTGTTCGGTCTATATAGGCGCGCAATGTTTTTTTTTTTTTTACAAAGTAACATCGCCAACTACTGGCCTGTTAGCATAATGCAGCGTTTTTAGTCGTTTTCGCAGATCGGTGTGTAGACAACGTTGTCGTCCGTATGTAAAATACGCAAAGAAAATACTTTTCTGATTTTAGTACATCGTTATAAATGTAAATGTAATATTAGATATCACAACTTTATGTCGCGTCAAAATCAAACATGAGATGGTTTGAAAACATGTTGCGTTTTTTTAGCTTTGATCATCCAAAAATAAGTTGACAATTACATATAACAGCTGAACATCACATCAGTATACAAATAAAATATAAAAAAAATTTGTTCGTTGTGTTCTTCAACATTTCAGCAAAGCAAG
Source organism: Pimephales promelas (assembly GCF_988280905.1). Taxonomy (NCBI): domain Eukaryota; kingdom Metazoa; phylum Chordata; class Actinopteri; order Cypriniformes; family Leuciscidae; genus Pimephales; species Pimephales promelas. Next base: position 2,706,568 of record NC_142786.1, on the reverse strand, counting down.
TAGAGTCTGCGCGGCTGCACAAGGAGTTAAACGTTATCAGATCGTGTGAATGGCCGTATGAATGTGTCATATTTCAGCGGTTTTAGTCAAAGAAAGAAAGTCTTATCTAAAAGCTCTGATGTCTTATTTTTTTTAAGATTTAACCAGCAGGCTAGATTCCTTGACCCTTACACAGAGAAAGAGTTAAGTTTCCACGTGTGTGACTCCACAGGCTCTTTGGAGCACGACACAATCTCACATTACATCTCGGTGGTCTAAACCTGGCCCGAGGGTGAACAAACACGAGGATGAGGAGGAAGAGGAAGGTGTACCCCAGACAAAAGCCACCAAACAGCTCAGAACAAAGCGCTCGCGGGCCGTCTGTCCGAGCGTGACTCGCGGGCTCTGTGTGCAAATGTTCCCGTCACCCCTGTACGGGCCTTCTCAAACTTACGGGAGGCCGATGAAACCAAAGGCTGGCTTTCAAAATGGAGACGGCCAGTGAAGCTTGACCCTCGCAGTGCATTAGTTTCCCCCGCGGCCCACTTTCCCAACAGCTTCGAAGGGGGGCGGAAGGACGCGAGAAGCCTTTAGAAATATTAGACTTTAATTTAAGGCGTAAGAGGGTTTAAACATCTACTCTCATCTAGTGGCTGATATCTGTGAGAAAAGGCCTACCTTTTACTGAAAAACAGGCCCTGTTGAACAGCGACACACTCAGCTGACGGGGTCTGCATGTAATATAAGAACCGAGTCGCATTGCTATTTGACTAATATCAAAAACTAGCAGCTATGAAAACCCCATCAAACTCCAAAAAGACATGAGTGTTCGTTATCTGAACTCATTTGTCAGCTTCTGTTGACAATCCATTGAGTGGCAATTCAAGATTTCAACAGTGTGTTTGGTTTTTCTGAGGTCAAGACTCACGTTTGATAAGTTCTGTCCACACACTCTTTTATTTTTCATTTATTCGATTCATTTCTTTGTCAGTCATTCTTAAAAGAAAAGTTCAGCCACAAACGAAAATCCTGTCATTCCAAACGCATACATCCTATGAAACGCAAACATTTTTACGCAATTATTTTCAATAACTCTTTGAAATCACCTCAGGAAAAGACCCAGATAAAGAAATCCAGGATAAGAATGAAAGGATAAAAAGAAATCCAAGATCCTCCCAGGAAAAACCTAAAAGCAGTTTTCACATCAATGCCATAGAAGAACCATCTTTGAATCTTTCAATAAACAATTCTTAAAAAAACTTTAATTTTAAGAGTGAATATGGCAAGAATGAAACAAGAATTTCGTACCTATCTTAATCCAATGTTAAGATTTCTGTTCTGAAATCTTATGCAAATTAAGGCATATTTAATTAGTTCATTTTGCATTTGTATATTTCAACAACATATTTAAATATTATTTTTAAAATTATCTAAACAAATAAAACAAAGCTTAAAAACGAGACCTTCCCTGACTTCCTAAAGTCTATTATTTTATGTGAAAGTCTAGGTACGTTTTTGCCGGGAAAATCAAATAAGGACGTGTGACGGTTATGCGCGCTCCCGTGAGCCTCTTTTCCGATCTTTGACAGAAACAAAATTAATGATAATGTTTAGGATAATGCAGAAAGAGACATTCTGTAATGTCAATGTGCCATGTAAAGAAAAGAGATTAGCTAATTCAAACTATAGTCGTACAGAACTATAGGCTAGTCTCCATGAATATATTTTATAATAAAAATCATAATAGTGTCATTTTAATTAGGCCTACCTCATCTGTCGACACGATGCCGGTGAAACTGAATTGTAGAGGTGGTGCAAACATATCCACATCACTATGATCAGATACTTCCTTAACTGCTGCTTTCTGACCGATGTCATGTTTATTTGTGTTTATTTTGTTGTTGAGAGGAAGGAGCACGGTAACGTTACATTTTTTCATCTAACCGCGTGGATGGCGTCTGGATGTTCATTAATGGTCCTGAAAAGGTATTTCCAACTTTATTTTACTAATGAAGCAAATAACAAAAAAAACTAATTCCATTTCCACGAATATTTCAGGCCTTGAGTCCCCTTTCATGTGCGAGCACGAGCTGTAAGTTGCTGCTGCGGTTCACTTAACGGCCACCAGTGTCGCTAAAAACAAGGTTTCTGAATTATATAGCCCCTTCAATGAAGGCCTACTGTGATTAATCAACTGGAGAAGTACGGAAACATACATATTATTCACTTGTGGTGGCTTCCCTTACGTATCATATATAATATATATCAAATATATTGCACAAGTGTGACTTGTGCAATATATTTTAGGTCATGAATGCATTGAATCAGGTTGAATGTCACTGATGCAACATGATAAAATGCAGTATACAGATAAAAAAATAACTTTTTGAGATCTTCCATGAAGATAATATGTGTCTGTTTCACAACACAAAGCTTTCATATCCCTCACCTATGAAATATAGAGCTGGCACAGACAAAAAAAAAACTGAAACCAACTAGAAAGTCAATGAAATATTATAGCCTAACACACCTGATAATGCAAAAATCATTCTGTAGTAGTTTAATATCGGTTGCAAACATTCATTCGAGAACCTGGGCAGGAAATGAGAACTAGTCTGACCCTCTGATTAAGTTTAACAACCACCTGTCCACACTATTCCTCTGTCCTGCTGTACGACATATTAGATTTGGCCCACGGTGATTAATTACAGAGCGGTTCAGGGACCCAAAACTCCAGTGCCGCAGTCATTTCAGAGCGATCGGGTTTCTAAACAGAATGGCTCCTTCAGGACGATCAGAGGTGGCTCGTGACCAGTGAGACAAAAACTCCTAACAGAGCTCTGGATGAAGCTGATATTTGAGAACAGAACAGGAATCTGTATGAGAAAACACGCAGGTCTGTGTGTGTGCGTGTGGTTTAATCTGTGTGTTTGTACTGGACCACAGTGGAACTCACCTCTTACTTCCTACATGCTCTCCTGTGATCTGATGTGGTCTCTGAGGATCTTTCTGTTGAAGTTAATGCGTTTAAAAATATTTCTGGACAATATTTTAAAATTTAATGCAAAAAAAAAAAAAAGTCAACCAGGAAAGTAGGCTATGAGTCATATATTTTAAAAATATGCATATTTACAACTATATTTATATAAATACGCATATTTAACATTTTTGTTATACTCAATCTAGAAACATACTTTTTAATTATGTTAATATAAAATTTAATTGATATTTAAATGTAATATATATATATATATATATATATATATATATATATATCTGTATTGTCTGTATTTTTGGACCGGGTGTGTGTCCTAATAATAATAATAATATAATAAAGAAAAAAAATTATATATATATATATATATATATATATATATATATATATATTATATATATATACTGTATATATATATAAACATAGTATTGATCCAAATTTATATAATATTATAAATATTATATATAAGTAATATTATATATTATGTATTACTGTATATAAGATTGTTTTTTAAAAAAATTATTTTAACTCTATTTTTGTATATACTGTGTGTGTTACACCAATACACTGAAAATAAATTGATTTATATAATATATATATATATATATATCAGGCAGATTTTTTCTAAAATATTTCATCTCCTTTGAAATATTTTAAAATCAAGATTAAAAACAAATTGTGCTATTAATCGTGATTAATCGAATCGAACAAACGTTTTTTTTTTTCTACATTTTTTCATGGTAATAAATAAATATATATTTGCCATATAGGATACAACTGTGGTGGTCCGTCATTTTCCAAATGTCTTGAGCCGCTGTACCGTCTGACCCCATCAGCCAAGCCGGACCGGTCCAGGACTGCACTTCTAATCTCGTCACCCAAGGTTGGCTCCGAGAGCGCTATGGTTTCAAGCAGCGAACAGAGAGCTTTTGTCTGAGAGCAGGCAGGCCTGCAGGAATGAAGGAAGCCACAGGACAGAAACTGGTGAGGAGAAATCTGCACACATCTGCCAGCAAGACCAGCAGATGTTTAATAATACTGCTGTCAATGTGTCTTTTCATTCCACACTGCTACTTTGATAGATACATGTGATGATGACCCACCATAAACGATGAATCTGCTGCACTGGCCCCTGAAAATACACACTCACTGGCCACTTTAGCTAGTGGACCCCTTTTGCCTTCAGAACTGCCTTCATGGATTCAACAAGGTGCCGTAAACATTCCTCAAGACATTTTGGCCCATCTTGTCATGATGTGATTGTGAACATCCACATCCCAAAGATGCTCTACTGGATTGAGATCTGGTGACTGTGGAGGCCGTTTGGGTGTAGTGGACTCAAGAGATGACTTGATGTTCATTTGAGATGATTTGAGCTTTGTGACACGATGTATAGAAGCCATCTGATGATGATACACTGTGGTCATAAACCACAGTTTTAAAAGTTTGCTATCCTAGCTATATAAGATTAGCTTAGTCATTTGCATTTAGCATTATTTCCCCCCTCTCGATTATGTGTTTCAAGAAAACACACGCAACATTACGGGTCAAAATACACACACATAGATCACATTTCACAAAACAACAAAGAAAGCTTGTTTAGCCCGAGAGCTCATTAGCTTTGCTACGACACACGTCCATTTAGCTCATCAGGACGAGTTTATCACAGAAATGCATTTCAAGGCCTGCTGGTGTTCGTTACATTGTAAAACGGGCTTGATGTGAACTGGCACGCTGTAGAGGAATGCAATCTTCCTGTGAGCTGCCTGCGATTCAGTTACTGCTATGGGACAGGAGCATTAGCTTATGCAACATATACGGATCATACCACCGTACTTGAACAGGCCATGCTAATCCATTAACACATCACGAGCCATTCCAGTTTACTGGCGTTCCCATTCTTTACTTTCCTGAAAGATCTGGCAACCACTGGCCTCAATTTTATAGATAAATGCATAAAACCTGCCAAAAGTGGTTTGCTAGTCATAGCTGGCTTTAAAACTGGTCGGTCAGGTTTGAAGGTTTTGGCCACTTGTCAGCTGGTCAAGCTGGGAGATCAAATAACTGACCAGCTAAACCAGCAAAGCACATTTAAAGCAGGCAAAAAGTCAGTTTTGGATTGCATTCAAACTGCATTGAAACCAAAAGGCTGTACATCCTTATTAAAATTAATTTAGAATTCAATAAAATCATTTTAAAATGTTGATTTGCTGATCAATGTTGAAACAATATAAGTATTAATTTATTGGTATATATATGTAAACAATTTCCACAAAAATATGTAGAACTGTTTTCAACATTGATATTAAAGGAGTAGTTCACCTGATAATTTACTCACCCCCATGTCATCCAAGATGTCCATGTCTTTCTTTCTTCAGTCGAAAAGAAATTAAGGTTTTTGATGAAAACATTCCAGGATTTTCTCCATATAATGGACTTCAATGGGGTCCAAACGGTTCAAGGTCTAAATGAGAGTTTCAGTGCAAACTACAAACTGTTCAAAGGGCTTTAAACGATTCCTGACGATGAATAAGGGTCTTATCAAGCGAAACGATCACTCATTTAATGAATAAATAACAAAGTTTAAGTTTTATAAGCTCAAATGGTCGCCTTGCTCTGCTCTGTGATGCGCGTTCGTGACTCTCTTCGTGAATCTTTTTTCGTGTCATTTGGTTCATCAACGGACGAAATGAACGAGTTGACTCGGGAAAAGATTAGTTTATTTTGATGAACGAGTTCAAACAGGAGTCACGAACGCGCATCACACAACAGAGCAAGGCGACCATTTGAGCTTATAAAACGTAAACTTTGTTATTTATTTATTAAATAAGCGATCGTTTCGCTTGATAAGACCCTTATTCATCGTCTGTAATCGTTTAAAGCCCTTTGAACAGTTTGCAGTTTGCACTGAAAGTGTCTTTTGGACCTTGAACCATTTGGTCCCCATTGAAGTCCATTATATGGAGAAAAATCCTGGAATGTTTTCATCAAAAACCTTCATTTCTTTTCGACTGAAGAAAGAATGACATGGACATCTTGGATGACATGGGGGTGAGTAAATTATACTCCTTTAATCATAAATGTTTCTTGAGCAGCAAATCATCATATTAGAATGATTTCTGAAGGATCATGTGACACTGAAGACTGGAGTAATGCTACTGAAAATTCAGCTTTTCATTACAGGAATAAATTACATATTCAGATAGAAAGCAGTTATTTTGAATTATAAAAATATTTCACAATATTACTGCATTTTTGATGCCATAAATGCAGCCATGGTGAGAATAAAAGGCCTTTCAAAAATATTTTAAAAATAGTCCAAACTTGTAAACACTTGATCATAAACTCATTAGTCAAAGGGATCATATCAAGTGTTAAACCAGAAAGAACTATGATCTTAAACTATGCTCAGATGAGGAAACCCTGTGGTGTTGTGTAGGCTGGCTGTGCCCTCCACTGGCTGATCCGCCTTACTGATCCCACTGGGGGCCATAAAAACATGACGGGACATGCCATAAATAAAGACCTTTTAATCTTAAATCTTTGGCATCAGTAGTCAACAGCCAATGTAAAGTACATATACATCAGCATTTCTGCATTTTAATGCATGGAGACTGCAGATCTGATCTGAATATGAATTATGAACCAGAAAAAAGTTGCATGACTCACCTGTGGTTTCATTCTTCAGAGGGAATCGTTTGAATGGCAGGGGTAGGGGTTAGACATCAAGTCCTGCCCATTAACAAGATGGGGGGCTGGAAGGGTATAAAATGTATTTTGGTGCCCAGTCAAGCATAAGGAAGTCAAAAGCACGTTTGCTGGTTGCTTTATGTCTGCTGCACAGTTTCCCACATAAACCTGTGCTAAAGATGCTGTCACGGTAAGTCAATGGCGTTTGATTTATAAGAACCGGTCGGACACTTAAACTGACTTTATTGATTATAACGGAAGCTAATTAATCAGCGTACAGCAGTGGATTTTTGCTTGTATGTGGACATTCATGCATTTATCTAAAGTGACTTTACATTCAAGGTATATGGATCAATCAAACCCATGACCTTGGTGTTAAAACCTCCACAAAAGCATGTTTTATGTAGGATTTGTATTTAATAATTTTGCATTTCAATGAATTTTTTTATGTCGGTTATAGTTTAGAGTCTGTGCTATGGGCGTCCCATTAAGTGATATACTAATTACAGCTGTGCTTTCTGAATATTACAATTCTTTAGCATTAAAAATATTAAGTATTGCTTACAAAATACAAGCTGTATTTGTTTTTGCTGAATTGACTTTCCAAATGAAACTAATATTAAAAGCATACATTTCTCAAGAGAATAGTTGGCCATTTTCAGAGCTGTTTTGCATTGATAAATTGTTTAGGGTGGTCATTTTGCTTCACGTTTGCTCATTCTGGACTCTTATCGTCTTGCTTTCACAGAAATCTTGTAATTGCTTCAGTGGCTGTTGTGTTTCTGGCGTCCACCATATCAACGGCTCCTGTTGAAGGTACGAGCTCTTCTCCCAGAGGGCTTCATTTAATGACACACTCTTGTGTTTAGCATACAGCGGCCGCACATATTTACACAATCGCCCACTCTCTCCGGACAGATAAGGAGCCCGAGGAAAATGAATTTGAAGCTGAAGAGGGTGAAGAAGAACTGTCTGAGGAGGAAGAGGGTAGGAGATGATGGTCTTTTAGAAGGCAAAATGTGTTTCCTCAGCGTCCCGAGGAGAGCAATTTGATCCTGCAAAAGGACAAAATAAGACGTTAATACTATAAAGTTCATGATAAATAGTTTTTTAAATACGTTAACCTTCATTAACCCAGTTTTTAACATTACTAAAGTGAGTAAAGCAAAATAAAAGAGCCTTTAAGACTCAGTGGACCCGTGTTATATTCTGATAACAGTCAGGACAAGGGCAAAACAAAGGAGCGGTTGTTATAAACTGTATCGATTTTCCCTTTTCTTTACAGATGATGATGACTCCAAAGGTCAGCATATGAAGGGTGGGTGACAAGTTCACAACTTACCACCATTGTGCAAAACCTCAGTCATCTTTAATAATCACATAACGAATCATAATTTGCTTTAAAATCATTTGGGGTTCTGCCATAATCATCAAAAATTACACTTACAAAAAGTACAATGGTATTATGTCTTATACAATGTGCATTTTTGGCCTTGAACATGGTAATCATATAGTATCATGGTATTTATCAATGGACAATGCTGCCATATATATTTTGGACATCATAGCATGGTAAAACCATTTAGTGGTTTTTTGGAAAGTAACCTTGTGGTATCATGTTAATACCATGTTAAAACCATAGTACAGTGATGGCAATATTACCAAAAAGTTATTTCATTGGAATACCAAAGTAAACCCATCTGATACAACCAAGCTACCACAGTACTTTTTGTAAGGTAATTAACATACACTACCGTTTAAATTAAAAGTTTGGGGTCTACACGATTTTTCACCATTTATTTGATAAAAAAAGACACTAAAAAGTCATTTTGTGATTTTTTTTGCCTTTTTTTGAGCATTTAATTGAAATAGACATCTTACTGACCCCAAATATTCCAGTAGTATAAATTACAAATGTGAATAAAGAGGTTTTAGAAAAAAAAAAAACACTTAAATCATATCTAAAATGTTCATAAAAGCAACTTAAAATGTATATGACTGGTTTACACGAGACGCGAACCCCCTTAAGCGCATGTGAAAAGAGTGTTTTTGTTCTTCCACCTGGCCGAAACTGATTGATTGACCGGTGAGAAATGATCTCTGGGAAATCTTAAGAATATGTTTCTTGTTCCTCTCCCTCTTTCCCAAAGGAGCGGGATCGCAGCAGGCCACTGCAGCACCCAAAGGCTTGGGTAAGGTGAAGCTAATCCTCTTTAGAGCTGGAGGCAGAGAACACTGAACCTCTCAGCACTGGAAAATAGTTCACTGGGTGCACCCTACTCAGTAAGCAAAGCCAATCGGTACTTGATCTGGTTTAGGGATCAGGTATGTGGAGATTTTGCCACAGAGGCTGAACGGCATTGCTCGATTTATTAATAAATGTGGAAAGATGAAACATCATGAGGTGCGCGGCGGGCCCGTGGAAAACACAGGCCTGCCGCAGTGAGAGGGCATGTTTGTGGGACCGATGTTTCAAGGCCTTGTTTAGACTAAAAAGGCTGTTTTTCTCCAAGGTATGACTCCTGGCAGCGGCGTCTCGGGCGAATCCCCAAATGGTAAGGAAAGTCTACTCGATAACGCAAAAACAAGTCCTTTAAAACCTGTTCGGAGTGCATTAGCCTCTCATGGCCTCTGGTGAAAGGTGAATTTGTTGGAAGTTCAATGGCCTCGCTTTTCTGTGCCTGAAGTCCAATACATCTTTTGACAAAAACCTTTGCTCTTGTTTCCCAGGTCAGAAACTCAATGGTGGCGCTCAAACTGGCCAAGTCTGTAAGTGTGAACCTGATCTATCAGGGGCGAAACTTTCACACAAGCCCAACTTTAGAAGAGCAACACCCATGATCTGAGAACGTTTCGCGAATTACATTCTGAAAACGCTATTTCGGTTTGCTTAAACGCGTTTTTTTCTTGGTTATGTGAACGTACTTTTCCATTTTGTAAACATGGGAATGTTCCCTCTCTGAACATCCATCCCAGCTAACAGGGAACGTTCTCAGAACATTGGCTAACGTTCTCTGAAAGTTATCAAAAACGTTCTTGCTGTAACGTTATTATAACGTTGTGCCAACGTTATATTACATTGATAAACGTTCTAAAGACGTTAGCATTAAAACGTTATCCTCACGTTGTTATTGGAACGTTTTCAGAAACGTTCTTATAACCAAGAAATAACGTTAATACAACTTCTAAAAAGCTGGACGTTTTGAACATTCTAATAACGTTTTCAAAAACGTTCTTATAACCAAGAAATAACGTTAATACAACGTCTAAAAAGCTGGACGTTTTGAACGTTCCTAGAACATTTAGAAATAACGTTTTTATAACTTAATGGGAACGTTATGAAAACGTTCTTAGAACCTAAAATTGTTAGCTGGGATGGATGATGTATTGATAACATAGATCAGATAACTTTCAACAAACTGGAAGGCTGTTCATTCATAACTTTGAGAGAGCCTTGCCAGAACGTTAGCCAAAGTTCTGTAAACTATATTTACTGTGGTCTTTTTAGTCCTACATTGCCATGCAACACACTAAAAATGACAGTAAGGTCATTGATATCTTCTCCTTCATGTCCAATAAGAAAGTAAACTAGTGTGTTTGTCATTACAGCATCAAGCAGCACATCAGCAGCTTCAGATGGTAAGCAGCATCAGTCTGAATAATAATGTTTTGTTGTCCATTTAAAGGGATAGTTCACTTTTTGGTATGTTTTATCTTACCTAAGGGCATCCAAGATGTAGGTGTCTTTGTTTCCGCAGTATTTTCGATTTTGATATTTTTAGGTCAACCCGTTCTTGTCTGTCAGTCATATAATGGAGGTCTATGGTCACCACCTCAAAGAGCATGCACAGAGAAGTCCAAATTAAACATGATTTAATGACACACTGATGGCCTAAGACATGAAATGAGCAGTTTGTGTGAGAAAACGAACAGTATTTATATCGTTTTACCTCTTGTAACCACCGCCACAAAGCGCCCGCGCCCTCAGATCACTTGGACGTGGCTGTGGTTACAAGAGGTAAAAACTATATAAAATGTTCGTTTTCTCACACAAACCGCTCGTTTCGTGTCTTAGGCCTTCAATGTGTACTTACATTTACAAGTCATTAAATCATGTTTAATTTGGACTTCTCTGTGCATGCTTGTTGAGGTGGTGACCATAGACCTCCATTATATGATTGACAGACACAAACGCTTTGACCTAAAAATATCAAAATTGAAAAACAAAAGACACCTACATCTTGGATGCACTTGAAGTAAGCTAAAACATACCAAATTAATCTTAACAATGCTTGTCATTGGATTACAGAAGCATTTTCAGACGGACGACAGTGTTTTATTACTGTAGAAAGAATGGCCTCTCAGTTATAATGCTTGTGTGTGTGGGTTACAGGAAGTAACGGTAGAGATGGTTACTCTCGCCCACCTGGATCAAGTTCTCATGGTACGGTATTCGCCTGCGGTAAACATGCTTTCCTTTGTTTTTACCCTAACAAGTGTTCCTAATCACCGTATTTATTTCACTTACAGGTGCAAGTTACGATGGACAAGAGGGGTCCAAATCAGAGATACTTCTTTCAGGTACCCGATCACTGATTCTGGCATTGCATTAAATTACATTGCATTATGGTATTGCATAAAAAATACTAAATGCCATATTATGCACTATATATTCAAAACTAATATTTTGAAGTGTATATAATATAACATAAATACACATTAATTTACACTACCGCTCAAAAGCTTAGACATTTATGCTCATTAAGGCTGCATTTATTTGATCAGAAATACAGTAATATTGTGAAATATTAATACGATTTAAAATATTTTTTTTATAATAACATTTTTTTTTTTATAATAAAACCGTACTGAGCCCAAGCTTTTGAACAGTAGTGTATATCATGGCGACTGTTCTCAGGTGTAGGAGCTGGAGGAACGGGTGCTAATGGAGGTTCAGGATCAAAAGTCCCAGGTAATTATATTCAGAAACCTGTAAATTATTGTAATTATTACAGCTGTAGAGAAGCCTAATAAACCGAATGCGTTTCAGGCACAGACGGGGGCGTCCATTCAGTGTCTATTTCTGTTGGTAAGAGATATGTTTATGTTTAAGGCAAACAGGGTTTATATATTTTATAATTTGTTTATATTATGCACACCAAATCATTTATTTTTCCTCAATTAATCATTAATTTATCATCAATTATATATGCAAAGACCTAATAATACTGAAATATTCTGTAAAACTTGAAGCCTTTATATATAATGCATTATAAAAGTATTTTTAATATTCCTTGCAATGCACATTATAATGCATGAATTGTAACCACAAGATCTCATGAAGTGCAATTCATTAAAACTAATGATTAATCGCGATTAATCGCATCCAAAATAAAAGTTTGTGTTTACATAATATATGTGGGTGCACTGTGTATAATTATTTTATATATATATAAATACACACACATGCATGTACAGTATATTTAAGAAAAAAAAAATATTATTTATATATAAATTATTTATATTTATATATAATATAAATTATATATAATTGTGCACCCACATATATTATGTAAACACAAACTTTAATTTTGGATGCGATTAATCGCGATTAATCGCTTGACAGCCCTAATTAAAACATAACAATCAACCAATTTCAGATGACACAAGGAATCAGCAGATATTATAATGCATTTTCACTTTGGTTACATTTATATAATGCATTATAATGTACATTATGAATACTGTTATAATGCAGACCGCAAGAAAAGAGTTACTGAATGTTCTAGTGCATGAAAAAGTAGGGGTTAATCTTTCACGCACCACATGATATGATATCTTTGTCCATCTTACAGTGCCATCAGGTCAAGGGTCATCAGGCCATATAGCAGCAGGTCATGGGTCAACAATGTCATCCAGCCACACGTTTGGCCGACCGCCAGCAGGGCAGGCGTCAGGTGGTGTGGGTGTCGTTTCCTCCGAGGTCCATTCACAGCCTGCAGGTATTTAAATCATCAAATGTTGGACATACATGGTGGCCTCCTCATGAAAGAGCACATGTTATGCTTTTTTTTACACTTTCAGCCTAGTGTAATGTTGCTGTTACTCTATATCAGTGCGACACAGTTTCTGAACTCCCTGAAACGCCTCCAGTGTAGTCTTTGAGTTTCCTTCCGGGAATGAACACGTCACAATATTCCTCATTTAAATAATTCCTGCCCATGACATACACAAAATAAAGGCCTGTAGTGTGTTAAAACCATAGACTGTAAAAAAAGATGGACGACGCCCCTTCGCTCTTTTCCATCAGAGAAAACTGAAGCCGCCGGGACATCTTGGGACTTGAGTCTGCGCACTTGCGTTTTCGGGACCAGTCATGCGCAGTCGTGAGCAGGAAGTAAAGCCACGAAATCAAGGCCCCGCCCTCACTCTCGCTGAATCAATCCCAAGCACACGCCCCGCACTTTTCTTAAGTGTCCTCTGTCTGCTTCGTTCCTCTCCATTGATGTCTGCTGATTGCAATACCTCGTTAAAATAAAGTAAATACAACTACTAACCACATAGTCAACATTATGAAAAGTCCACTGGCGCTTCAGTGACTACATCGCACAGAGAACCTGTCAATCACAGCTGTCAATCATGATGTCACAGCACCGTTTTTATAGCATCACATAACTAACTAAAACCAAACACTTGGAATTACATCAACGTGATAGAAACTACAGTAAATGACAGAAACTATCTTTGGGAAAAGGATATGTGAAGTGTAATTTAATTGTTTAGTTGGTCTCAAGTCCCGTTGAATAACATGGGGAGGCGGGGTTTATGACCTATACTAGGACCGGCCACTGGGGGGCGATCGAGACGCTTTGGCTTCACTTTTGAGGGCTTGGTTAAAACTCAGTTATTGTAAGGGGCGGGGCATTTACCAAACACGCCAATCACAACACACTGATCCAGCCGACCAATCAGACGACATTGTGCTTTTCAGAAGGAGGGGCTTCATAAGTTCATAGAGACAGGAACCAAACGGGGGTGTATCGTTAGCCAACTATGGTCGCAATTTCCATTGAACGTTATTGGTAACGACGACCATAGTTGGCTAACGATGCTTTCGGGAAACGCACCCCAGAGCGTTACTGACAGACTGGGAAGAGAGGAGCTGCAATAATGTACAATATATAAAAAAATAAGGTTTTTGAACATTCAAGCATGAAACCCTATTCTAGTTGACCCCAAAAACTTGAGTCTCTTTAAATGATATAAGCAAAAGTTATAATAATGCTCTGTGCATGTGTTCAGGGTCAGAGGGACTCGCTCCACAATATGAAAATGGTATGTGTATAACATCATGGAGGTCATTTCTTACTTCTTAAATGCTGTACACACTTATACGAGAACAGA